>NC_091002.1:11172500-11493928 GCF_041146395.1 Eulemur rufifrons | reverse complement strand
TACCTTTTCACAAAGAAAAATTGCTGCAGACTCACTTTTAAGGTGAGATGCAACAATTTTACCACAACACGTATATTTCATTAAATCTCTCTATTTGTCTCCTGTTTATGAAATGGTATGAAAAGGAATTTTACAAGGCAAAATAAATGGGCAAGTATATTAATTCAGTTTGGTTGAAGAAATTATGCCAAAATAGATTCCAATCCACAATTGAAAGGAGGTGTGATGGCTTGTCTTATTTACTTAGGGAAAATAAACTAGAATAACTTTCAGATAGCTTCTCTGAGTTAACAACATCTGGGACGTTCTCTCATCCTCCCTGCTCTTCAACTATGGAAGCCAAAAGGGCAATGAAGTGAGAGTGGGTTCTCCCTTCCTGCCCACGCTGGGATGCTCCAATTTTGTGGCTATGATTTTCTCTCTATTTGGATGCTCTAATGCAACGTTCCTCAGTGAGCTGCATTTTCCTTGGCTGAAAGAGGCAACATTTTGCTTAAATTATTGAGGCTCCCACCTGCTGCGAAAAATGAATCTTGGCTGTCTGGCACAGCAAAGAGTGAGCCTGCCAGGAAAGGCAACACTTGAGCCTAAAACTGTCAAAGGTTTGAGGTCTCCTGCCCTTTTAAAATATGCATGCCAAAACAATATTTATTTTCAGTTGAATGAACTTAAGTGTTTAGGCTCCACACAACTCGGAGTGTAGTATTTCTCCAGTCTCCTTTATGTCCTCTGTTAGCAACTCTATGTGAGCGGGGCTTTTTTGTTACAGGTCTGGGGAGGACCAGGCATGCAGTATGCTGGGTTTGGAGAGCTGTGCTATCTGGCATGGGTTACCCACAGACTGCAGGCAGCTCGAGAGTATGATGGTTTTCAATTCAAAAGGTTTTTATAAAACCTCTAATTCTGAAATTTTTTATAGGTATTCTAACTTTTAAACAGTCTTGGCTATCTTTAAGTTTAATTTGAAACAAAATTCCCTAACAAAAACATGAGACTTTGGTTATCATAACAGTCAGCTGTTGTTGTAATTATGCTGCATAATAAGCCACCCCAAAACTCGATGTTAAACAATGACAAGCACGTTGTTCGTCAGCTCACACCTCTCTGGGCGGGCTACTGTCGGCTGATCTGGCTTCAAGTTGTGGTAGGGTTCAGGTTTGCACCACGTGTGTTTCACCCTTGGACTGACACCCCCCTGAGGCACTTTCTGTGCAGGGGCACAGAAGGACAAGCACAGCCGCCTGGCACATCTCAAGCCTCTGCCTGCATCACATCCACTAACATTCATTGACCAGACCAAGTTGGCATGGCCACACGCATGGTCCAGGGTGTGGGGAAGGACACTCTGCCCACAAAGGGAGGTGGGGGAGGATGGATGTTTGCTGAACAATAGTCCAAACCATCACAGTCATATATTACATAACTGCCTATTTACATAATTTCATCTAAAACTTTTCATTTAAACATGCTTCATATGATTATATAATTACATTTCTCTCATTATTCATTAAATATAGAATATCATTATAATATAATTTTTTAATAAATAAATAAGGGCATATTATAGGTCAAATCATATCCCTCCATAAATATAAGAAGACATGATAAAAACCCAATGCACAAGTAAGCCTTTCCTCTTTGCCACTTCAATCTCTGGCCTTTTGAATGTCTCCACTTTGTGGGAGATTATCCTTTCCATTATTTTGGTGTGATTGTGAGTTCTTTTCACTTTAATTATCACTTTTACTTTGTGAAGAATTTTTCGATTCAATTCATATTTATCTTGTGACTCCTATATGCCAGGCATAAGGCTGAGCACTTTTACACATAATCCCTTATATTACTATTACCATCAATTTATAACAATAACATTTAGAACTGTTAACAATAACATTGGCTTCACTCAAATGCCCATAAATTATTTTTTCATAAGCTGACAGTGAAAATATAAGCATGCAATAATTCATAGAATAACCAAAGTCTTGTATCTTTGGAGATCCCCAGAAAAAGCTAGTAGCCCAAAACTTTGATTATTCATTTTGGGATGAATCAACCTAGTCATAAAAATATGATTACTTATATTTATCAGAGTCATTTTACTAGTTTGGATGGGTTGGAACTAGTGCTTTTGAAGAACCCACATCAAGGCCACAGCCTGCCCATAGCTGTGCCTGGGCCTCCAGCCAGGTGAGCTCCAGTGGGACTGTGTGTGTGCTGGCACCTTTCCTTCCCAGAGCACACCATGGAACATGCTTCTAGGCTTCTCTGTGAGATGACTTCTTTGGACTATCAGCTCCGTGTTTGCCCTTCCCACTGAGTTATCCCTGGGCCCTTGCACAGTGCCTGCCTACAGATGTAGCAATGTTTCCTGACTAGATACATGGATAAGTGTTTGAGATTTATTAGATTGCTGATGCTAAGACTATTTTCTTGCTAATGGGATCATACTTTTGTGCCCTGTAAATATTTAGCACAGAATAACCTCACTGTGGCCAGATTTTCTCCCACTACATATTTCTACTTGGTATTCACTATTAATCTAGCACTAAAAGAAATATCCAGCCACAGAACGGGTTGTGTACCTGAGATTTGTAAAATAGAAACATGTTCCCCTTAACAGTGTTAGATCTGGTTTAGGTCTCTAGCGTAACTCACAAAATCCTACATAATCTTAAATGTAACAAAAATTGTGTGTACCTGCTACAAATTACATTAATAGATATAAAATAATACTGCTACCATATTTATGGCATTTAAACTCAGGGAAACAAGAAATCACATCTTTAGTGTGCCATTTGAGGAAAGACAGACATTGAGCAGATAGAACAGGTTTGTAATGATGCTGCGAGGAACTTCTGGGAGTTCTTAGGAGTTTTAAAGGTTTACAGCGCTGGTTTTCTTTTAGATGTAAATTTGATTTCAGGTCATAGGGCTTTCTTATATTTTACCTGGAGGTTAGCAGATTGTCTAACTCTCATGTTGCAATGGTTAGGCCAAGTTTTGGCTGAATCAAGGAAGGATGATGGGGAAGAAAAGAAGTGGAGAGAGGAAGAAAGGTGGGCAGAGATATATCAGCAGAGCCTCAGAGAAATAGATTTTCCTCAATTCCTGAGTAAGAGTTAGATGGAAGGAAGAGTTTAAAAGTAGGTTAAAGAAGCTTGAGGACCAGCTCACCCAACCCAGTCCCACCCAGCCCCACCCAGCCTCACTCCCCCACCTGCCCCTGCAGGGGTGGGGAATAAAGACACACCTGGAAGCTTCAGGACCCTACCCACCACCTGAGGCGCCTCTCCAGAAAAACAAGAGCTATTTACAGGACCCCAAAACAATATTACAGCTTGCTCCTCCTGGCAAGCACCACCTACTGACAGGGAGGTCATTTGCATGCCCTTTTACTGAATTTACTGACTCATCTTATAGGGTGTGGTTGATTCTAACTAACAAGCATCACCTACTGGCTCAGAGACTAAACTGGAAATGTCATTATCTAAATGAAAATCCAAAGGTAAGAAGCAACAGCTGCTCCAGATGGGAAGGAATCAGTGAAAGAACTCTGAAAGTATGAAGAATCAAACTGAAAGGACACCCCAAAGGGGACCACCAGCTCTGCAGCAATGGATAACAACCAAATTCAGAACACTGAAATGACAGAAGAAGAATTTTAAACATGGTTTGTGAGAAAACTCAATGATATGCAAGAGAAAATGGATACTCAACAAAAGGAAACAACAACAAAAAATCCAGGACTTGGAAGAAAAATTCACCAAAGAAATAGAAATATTAAAGAAAAATCAAACATAACTTCTGGAAGTGAAGAATTTATTCAAAGAACTACAAAACACAGTGGAAAGCCTCAAGAATAGGATAGATCAAAGAGAAGAAAGAATCTCAGGGATTGAAGATAACACCTTTCAATTAAACAAGTCAGTCGCAGAGATAGAGCAGAGAAATAAGAGAAAAGAGCAAAACCTACAAGAAATGTGGGATTATGTGAAGAGGCCTAACATGAGAATCATAGGCAACCCTGAGGGTGAAGAAAAAAATATATAAGGGTAGGATAAACTATATAATGGAGGAAAATTTCTCTGGCCTTGCTAGAAATCTAGATATACAGGTACAAGAAGCTCAAAGGACTCCTGGGAGATTAACTGCAGACAGGAAGACACCACAACACATAGTCATCAGACTGGCCAAAATAAACATGAAAGAGGTCCTCCTATGAGCTGTAAGGTGAAAGCAGCAGGTAACCTACAAAGGAAAACCCAACAGACTAACTGCAAATTTCTCAACTGAGACCTTACAAGCAAGAAGAGACTGGGGCCCCATTCTCACTCTTCTCAAACAGAATAATACCCAGCCTAGAATTTTGTATCCTGCAAAACTAATTTTCTTATACAAAGGAGAAATAAAGATCCTCTCAGCCAAGCAAAGACTGAGGGAATTCATCAACATAAGACGTGCCCTCCAAGAAGTACTAAGAACAGCATTGCACATGGATCAGCACAATAGACACTCACCAGTGTAAAATAATCCAAAAGCTAAAGGTCAAAGGCCAGATACCACAATGACTCACAAGAGAAAACAAAGCAACAAAGTTCAACGCAACAGGATGAACATAAATTTGTCCCATTTATCAATTCTTTCAATAAATGCGAATGGCTTAAACTGACCACTAAAGAGACATAGCCTGGCCGAATGGATAAATATACACAAGCCAAGTATCTGCTGTCTTCAGGATACACACCTAACTCACAAGAATGCATTCAGACTCAAGGTAAAGGGATGGAAAACAATATTCCATGCAAATGGAAACCAAAATAAAGCTGGCATAGCAGTTCTGATTTCAGATAACTTAGTCTTCAAATCAACAAAAGTAATGCAAGACAAAGATGGCCACTATGTAATGGTGAAGGATATAATTCAACAAGAAGACATAACAAATATATTTATGCACCTAACTCTGGTGCACCCAGATTCATAAAGCAAATCCTACTTTACCTAAACAAAATGATAAACAGCAACACTGTAATAGCCAGGGATTTGAACATCCCTCTGACAGAATAGGGCAGATCCTCCAAACTGAAAGAATAAACAAAGAAACAATGGACTTAAAAAGAACTCTAGAACAAATGGGCCTGACTGACATTTATAGACCATTTTACCCCCAAATCACTGAATATATGTTTTTCTCATCAGCTCATAGGGGACATTATCTAAAATTGATCATATCCTAGGCCACAAAACATGTCTCAACAAATTAAAAAAAATAGAAATTATACCATGCATCTACTCAGACCACAGTGGAATAAAATTAGAAATCAACTCCAACAGAAACTTTCATCTCTACACAAAGACATGGATACTAAACAACCTTCTGCTGAATGACTATTGCATTAAGGAGGAAATTAAGATAGAAATCAAGAGTCTTTGAACTAAATGATAAAGGAGACACAAGTTATCAAAATCTGTGGGACACAGCTACAGCAGTCCTGAGAGGAAAATTTATGTCCATAAATGCCTACATCCAAAAGACAGAAAGATCACAAATCAATAATCTAATGAATTGTCTCAAAGAACTGGAAAAGGATGAGAAAACTAACCCCAAACCCAGCAGAAGAAAAGAAATAACAAAGATCAGAGCAGAACTAAATGAAATTGATAATAAAAAAAAATACACAGGAGATTAATAAAACAAAAAGTTTTATTAATTCTTTGAAAAAATAAAAAAAAAATTGACATGCCACTTGCTAGATTAACAAGAAGCAGAAAAGAAAGGCCTCTAATAAGCTCCATCAGGAATGAAAAAGTAGACATTGCAACTGATACCATGGAAATACAAAATATCATCTATGAATACTATAAAAAATTATATGCACATAAACTTGAAAACATGGAGGAAATGGACAAATTCTTAGAAACATACAGACTCCCTAGGCTCAATCATGAAGAAATAGAATTCCTGAACAGACCAATATCAAGTACAGAAATTGAAGCAGCAATAAAAAAAACCTTCCTAAAAAAAAAAGTCCCAGATCAGATGGTTTTACACCCAAATTTTACCATACCTACAAAGAAGAACTGGTGCCTCTCCTGCAGAAATTATTCCACAACATTGAGAACGAAGGAATCCTCCCCAACACATTTTATGAAGCTAACGTTACCCTGATACCAAAACCAGGAAAGAATGCAACAAAAAAAGAAAACTACAGACCAATATCCCTTATGAATATGAATATAGATGCAAAAATTCTCAACAAAATCCTAGCAAACTGAATTCAGGTGCTTATCAAAAAAATAATGCATCACAACCAAGTGGGCTTCATCCCAGAGATGCAGGGATGGTTAACATATGCAAATCTATAAATGTAACTTGCCACATAAATAGAAGTAAAAACAAAGATCACATGATCCTCTCAATAGATGCAGAAAAAGAATTTGACAAAATTCAGCACCCTTTTATGATAAGAACGCTTAACAAAATAGGCATAGACAGGACTTACCTAAAATGATACAAGCTATATATGACAAACCCACAGCCAACATCATACTGAACAGGGAAAAACTGAAAGCATTCCTGCTTAGAACTGGAACCAGACAAGGTTTCCCTCTATAACCACTTCTATTCAACATAGTGCTGGAAATCCTAGCTAGAGTAATCAGACAAGAGAAGGAAATCAAGGGCATCCAAATGGGGGCAGAAGAGGTCAAACTATCATTCTTTGCTGATGATATGATCTTATATTTAGAAAACCCCAAAGATTCTGACATGAGACTACTGGAATTGATAAACAAATTCAGCAAAGTCTCAGGTCTCAGGTCACAAAATCAATGTACAGAAATCAGCAGTATTCCTATACGCCAGCAACAGTCAAACAGAACCAAATCAAAGACTCAATACCTTTCACATTAGCAACAAAGAAAATAAAATACCTAGGAATATATTTAATTAAGGAGGTGAAAGACCTCTACAGGGAGAATTACAAAACACAGATGAAGAGAATAGCAGAGGATGTAAACAGGTGGAAAACCATACCATGCTCATCGGTTGGCAGAATCAACATTGCTAAAATGTCTATGCTACCCAAAGTGATCTACAGATTCAATGCAATCCCTATTAAAATACCAACATAATTTTTCACAGATCTAGAAAAAAATAATTCTACACTTCATATCAAACCAGGGAAGACCCTGTATAGCAAAAGCAATCTTAAGCAAAAAGAACAAATTGAGAGGCATCAATTTACCAGACTTCAAGCTATACTACAAGGCTATCGTAACTAAAACAGCATGCATAGACCAATGGAACAGAACTGAGAACTCAGATATAAAACCATCCTCATTTAGCCATCTAATCGTTGACAAAGCAAACAAAAACATACACTGGGGAAAAGAATCCTTATTCACTAAATGCTGCTGGGAAAATTGGATAGCCACATGTAGAAGACTAAAACAGAATCTGCATCTCTCACCTCTCACAAAAATCAACTCACGGTGGATAACAGCCTTAAACCTAAGATGTGAAATTATAAGAATTCCAGAAAAAAATGTTGGAAAAACTCTTACAGACATTGGCCTAGGCAAACAATTTATGAAGAAGACCCCAAAGGCAATCACAGCAAAAACAAAAATAAATAAATGGGACCTGACCAAATTACAAAGCTTCTGCACAGCCAGGGAAACTATCATGAGAGCAAACAGACAATTGACAGAATGGGAGAAAATGTTCACCTGCTACACATCTGATGAAGGGCTGATAACTGGAATCTATGTAGAACTCAGGAAAATCAGGAAGAAAAAAATCAAACAATCCCATTAAAAAGTGGGCAAAGGACAAGAACAGAAATTTTTCAAGAGAAGACACACTAATGGCCAGCAAACATGAAAAAATGCTCAACATCTCTATTCATTGGGGAAATGCAAATCAAAACCACAATGAGATATCACTTAAATCCAGTGGGAATGGCTTTTATCATAAAGTCCCAGAACAATAAATGTTGGTGTGGATGCAGAGAGATACAACCACTCATACACTGCTGGTGGGACTGCAAACTAGTACAACCTCTGTGGAAAGTAATATAAAGATACCGCAAAGAGGTACGAGTAGAACTACCATTTGATCCAGCAATCCCATTACTGGGCATCTACCCAAAGGAAAAAAAGACATCTGCACTCAAATATTTGTAGCAGCACAATTCACAATTGCAAAGATGTGGAAACAACCCAAGTGCCCATCAATACATAAGTAGATTAACAAAATGTGATATATGTATACCATGGAGTACTACTCAGACTCAAAAAACAATGGTGATCTAGCACCTCTTGTATTATCCTGGATAGAGTTGGAGCCCATTCTTCTAAGTGAACTATCACAAGAATGAAAAAACAAGCACCACATGTACTCACCATCAAATTGCTATTAACTGATCAACACTTATGTGCACATATAGTGGTAACAGTCATCGGGTGTCGGGCAGGTGGGAGGGGGCAGGAGGGAATGGATATATTCACACCTAATGGGTGCAGTGCGCACCATCTGGGGAATGGACACGCTTAAAGCTCTGACTCAGGCGGGGCAAAGGCAACATATGTAACCTAAACATTTGTACCTGGTAACATGCTCAAATTAAAAAATAAAAAAGTAAGTTAAAGAAAGTGGTTGCTGGAAGTGTAGGTGGGATGAACTGAGGGGTAAGTGACTAAAGAGGGAACACCATGTTTGCTTTGCCTGAGGGAAGCGCTGTGGCTGACGGTTGTGTGCCAGCCAGTGTGTGCAGGGCATGGCTGGGGTTCCGCGGGCACAGAGCAGCCTGACAGCTGTATAGACAGAGTGAGGCAGCCCCAGCACGTGGGGCGCGAGGACATATGTTCTTTTATAGCATACTTTTAACAAGCCAGAAAACTTCAGTTAGTTAAAGAGGAATTTAACCCACATATTTCTACCACTCAGGTGCTTTATGACTCATGGAGTCCTTGCAAATATTTAGAAGGAGGTAACACATTGCAGGGGCTTCTTTCACATAATTGGGATGTCATATACACTGTTTTCAAGTTTCCATGTGCATATGGAAGAAAAAGAGTGGGAAAACCAAGGATTTTCCCTGGACATCAATTTTATGCAAAAAGATCTGGTCACTATTTTCTTTCCAGCTAAGCTTATAAGAAATGACCAGTTTTTGCACTTGATGTGACAGGTGACCGAGGTAAAGAGTGGGCTGCCCTGCTTCGAAATGGCAAGAGGTAACTGATGATTACAACACTCTGGGTGGATTTTCAGTAAAGGATAAGAGAACATAACCATAGCAGTTTTCATGCAAGGCCAGTCTTTGTTGCCCTTTTTAGGGAATAAATTATTCATTACTAAGATTACAGATATGAAACAGGCAGCAGGGTCCAAAGGAGAGCACGAGGAAAAAGACAACTGTGTGAAAGCTCCTAAAATTGGAGCTGGGAAGAAGAAGCCCAATTCTCTCACTGCTGCCGGGCAGCAGCCTTGGAAACAGAATGTGAGATAAGAAAGAAAAAGAAAAAACAAAAACAAACAAACAAACAAACAGAATGTGCAAGGGTGGGCTTCCAAGAGGAAGGAGGGGCTTCAGTGTCGACAGCCTGGGTGGGGAGAAAGAGAGGGAAGACGGTGCAAACCAGGACCTGGGCGGTGGTCAATTCCTCTCTTCAGTCTGAAAGGCACCAGACCTGGGCTCAAAACGCTGGCATGAATGCACAGGTGATCTTTTTGCTTTTTGACACACACTGCTTGAAGGTATTATATAAATGAACACACGGGCAATGTTGATAGTGATCAGCTAAATAAGGCTTTCCCACTTTAAAGTTTCAACTATAATAATGCACCCAGATTCAAAAGGTTCTTCAATTTATGTTAATCACGGGGGGTGGGGGGGGGGAAGATGCCAGTTTCAGCATCCTTGTTCCTGAAGACAGTAAATAAGAGTTTCAGGAGTTGGAAATGTCACTAATAATGAAAGGTAAAATGACTTTATAGAAAAGAAAAGCTAAGCTGATTTCCCTATTAAGTTCATGAAATAAAATACAGTGTTATTTTTTTAGTCATAGACTTACCCTAAAAGTAAATTTTTCAGGGTATAACTTTTTTTTAAAAAGGATTTTCAATAGATACCAAAAAGGCATTTTATTTTTTTGAACTGAGTGCTTTGCTTTTGAGGACCTAGAAAGTGTGCTTTGCTGCCATTTCATGATCATGCTCAATGCTCTACAGATGAAGGATTCTCCAAGGAGAAAATCATGACTTGGAAAGAAGGGAGGATTTCCTGATGTGCTGGTCTGCTCAGGAAAGCAGATCTCGAGAGCATAGGAAATGAATTCAGGATTTATGCACACAGATATTAACATTAATTTTTCCTCATAGTTATATTTTTAAGGCCAGAGAAAATAAGAGTTATATATATTTTATAGTCTATGTATTTTTAATTATTTCCATGCATATTTACCTATTCTGTTGTGTTTTAATGATGAAATTATATTTCCTTTTTCCACTTCAGAATAGACACATAGTGGTTATGTATGACCTCATTCATCCTCAGAAGAGGCATGTGAGATAGGTTTTGTTATTTTCTCCAGAAAACTGAGCACAGAGAGGTTAAATAATGAGCTCGAGTTCACACAGCAAGTAGGTGGGCCAGCAGGACTCAGGATCCTATGAGTTTAGTTTCAGAACCAGGGCTCACACCCCTGCACTAGGCTTGCAGATGGACATGTAACGTGTAACTAAAAATGTACCTAAATCGGCATTTTGTCTGGATAAACATCTTAGGCAAATAACTATTACAGACAATGACAGAATTTTAAATAGACATTATAGAATATTAATAAATTATAAAATAAACATTCACTTAAAAACCATGTCATGCCCACGAACGGACCAGATAATGCTCTTTTTATTTTTGTAAGTCAAAAGCCTATGATTTCTATGCCCCAATTGTGACCTGTCCCCTTTTGCTCTGCCAAATAAAAAGGGAAGAATATATTAGATATAACGTAACAAAGGCTTTGTTCAGTGATGCATGCTCTGGAATTTTAATGTTATACTTTTCCTACAAACATGCTTTTAATAAGGCAGTAAACTGTATTTAGCTAAAGATGAAAATAATTGATCCATTTCAAGCCATTAAGGCAGTTTTATTTATTTATTTTTTTTACTTTACTTTCATCCTACTTTTCATTTTCATGGAAAGTACAGAGGTAATAGCAGATGAATTTCAATTAGTTTCAATTAGTGCCATAAACTGTTATAATGTATCAGGTTGCTGGGTTCTATCAGAACCCCCCAGTGGAACACACTGCTCGCTTCCTTTGCAGGTGAAAGCGGCATTTGAGCCTGTGATGTCAGCTCTTCTCCATGGCACCAGAGCAGTTCTAATAGTTTAGGGTAATTTTCATCTATAAACCCATCCAACTCTAGAGCCCACGAAATGAAGTCCTTCTGGCTAGACTAATTCCATCACAGAATCACTGTGTTCTCCTTTGGAAGCAGAGAATAGTGAGATAAAACAGTGACTGGGAGGGGCTGCATTTTGGGGTGGTGTCTGCGTGTATTTGCAATGGACAGAGATTCAGAGGAGAACCAGCCTCTTCCTGGGAACATCCATTGTTCCTGCTGCCCACCATCCACCGTCCTTCTAGAACAATCTCTCTCCATCGTTCTCAGGGAACCAGCCCCTCCCTTTATGTCCCTCTGCTTCAGTAAAGTCAGGCCTGGTGTTTCCCAGGACGCAGGGTGTGGTTCCCGGATGGACAAGCCCCCCAGTCACAGCCAGTGAGATCTCTTCTCAGACTCCCGTGAGAAGGGCACTGTCCCCTGCTCCCTTGTCCCAACTCGCACCCGGAACTACTTAGGGAAGGGGAAATTAGCCCTGAGGGAGTAAAAGTAAACTACTATGAAAAAATGTCCACATTTCTTCTGTTATTAGGATGATACGAAATGTCCAGCAATGGTAATGGATAGCACTATCCGATCTTTCAAAGGAGCAGGAATGCAGTCCTATCCCTTTTTTTTCATGATGGGCCAGACTTCTAGCTCCTGGCTTCAAATACCATCATCCCATAACTGACTTAGAGATAAGCTAGAAGTAGCTGTGCCAACAGGACCACCAAATGGAGCAAGACTGACCGCTTCCCGCCATCACCTGCTGCTTGGCCTCAACCGGGTACAGCCATCCTGGGTAACTCATGCTCACTAGGTCACTTTCTCTCTGCTGGCACAGGTACTACGGATGGAAGGGTCACCTTCCTAAAGTGCTGTCTGTGCACAGCATCACCCATCCCCTGGTCACCCCCTTCTCTGGGGCCCCATTCCCTAAAAAGTGACCAGTTAAACTTGGATATGGCAGGACACTTTGAGGTCTGCTATGGTGTCTCTCCCACCTGCTCCTGTGCCCTCATCTCCTGTGCTGCCCTTCATAGACTCTGCCCAGCCGGAACTGTCAGCTCAGTGTCTCTTGGACACAGTCCAAACTTCCCCAACTTCTCTCTCTGTTTGCTTATCCTCCCCACTTTTAAGGCTGAGCTCAACTCTTCCTTTCTCCCTACCTTTTGCATAGAGACTAATACCCTCGACTTCACCATTACCATGACGGCAGGGGCTGAGACTTGCAGTCTGAGGAAACTTCAGTGTGTGGCAGTAATTCCACTATATGTATTAGTATCAGTAATGCTAACAGCAGCTTATAGTTATAGAACTCTTTCTGTGTATGACAGACTGTCCCGAGTATGGCATGTATTATACTATACTATTATACTATCTCATTTAATCCTCAAAGCAGCCTGCATAAGGAAGATATTACCCAGAATCTGAGACACAGATGGGTTAAGTAACTTGCCCCAGAAAATGGTGAACACAAGATTTCAACCCAGGCCACCTGACTCCAGAATGTGAGCTAGACTGCCTTGATAAATGTCGGTCACTCATGATGAAGACCTTAGCTCACTTGTTTAGCCAGCATGTTATTACTTTCATTAAAAGCAAAGGAAAGTTTTAAAGAATGCTATCAATTTTACTCAAGGGTTCTCCTGTCTTTTTCTCAACCGGCCATCAATTTCCAGGTTAGGTTGAATGGAAAAAGTTTTGACAAGACTCACCATGTGCGGGGAAGGAAAGAGTTACATTCCCCACTGTCTTCACTTTACATTCACTAAAACATTTATTGAGCATCCACTACATGCCAGACACTGCTGGATGCACGTGACATTGAGATAAAGAAGAGCTACAATTACCAAAGAAATGGTTTGGAGCTTCAGCAAAGTGTGATACGCTAGATGTCTCAGAAACAATGATGCAACAACTATTTTCTTTTTGAAATGCCATTCTGGAAGGACACTAGATTTTCCGCAGTATTAGAAGGGATCTGAAAGCCCAGCAATAAAACTGAAGCATCACACCCAAAGTCTCAGTTAAGAAATAGAGGTCATCAAGGTGCCTCAAATACTGTGGCATGATGTGTATTTCTACCTGGATCTGCCCTCCCTGCTAAACATACTGCAGCCTGCCAGGAAAGCCGAGGGTGTATTTAGGATGCTTTACTTGGAGACCTTGGTAGGTATGATTCTGTCTGCTGTTGATTCCTACAAGAGTAAGATCTGAATGGGAATAAAGTCATGTCTGAATATGACTCAAATTATGGGAAAGCTATGAAGAGAAAGTTTGCTTAAGGAAAGAGGTTAACATTTTTCTTCCTTTTTTTTTTTTTTTTTTTTTTTCTTGAGAAGTCATTTGAAAAGTCATTTGGCCTCTAGACAGAGTTACATTAACTTGGCTGGGTCAGGTTTCTCAGATGGATCCCAGAGCCTGGTCCCAGCATCTGAGTGTTAAAAGCACCTATCTGGGAGGTGCCCTGGGGAGCCATTGAGCACCAGACTTGGGGAAAATCACCTACATTTAAGACAAGAAGCTAATTTCCATATGCTGTTCCATGGACAAAAGCAGGTACTCAGAATGGCTTTATGCAGTGGCTGATGGGAGACATTTCTTAAATCTTGAAAAAACATTCCCCTTTAAGTGGGCACCAGATCATCACCATCTTTGACCACTAGTCAAGTCAGCAGAATAGCGCTGACACTCTTGCCCCATCTGAGAACGAAGAGAACAATGAATGAGAAGGCACCTGAAGGAGAGACCATGGTGCGTCTTTCTTTGGAATCTCTAAATTCTCTGCCATCAACACTCAACCTTAAGAGCTTGCCTTGCCACTTTCAAAGGCCCTTTTCTTGGTCAAATGCTCTATAGTCTTAACATCCAAAATAGCCAAAGGTTCAAAGTTAAATCAATGCATGCTAACAGGATTGGGTGAAGTCCTAAGACATGCTATGTATTTTGTTTTGAACCACTGGCTTTTGTGCTTTCAGGGAGTTTAAGTTACATTTTGAGGTATGGACTTGATGAAATAGTAATTATTTGTCACAAATTCTATGCATAAAAGCAGAGTTCTACAAATTACAACTCATCATCCATTTTTGCAAATAAGTTTTACTGGAACACAGCCATGCCCGTTAGTTGATGTGCTGTCTGGGGCTGTTTTCTTGCTACAATGGCAGAGTTGAATACTTGCGACAGAGACTGTAGGACCTGCAAAGTCTAATGCATTTACTATCTGGCATTTTACAGTAAAAGCTTGCTGACTCCTGGATTAGAAAATTCTCTAAGGCTCTATAGGTCTTGGGGCAGTGATGAAAGAATGACTAAAATGTTGAAATAGGTGTAAACACATATAGATGCAAACCTGAAAATAATATCAAGTTATGATCCAAATATGAATATATTTTACAACAGGTTTTAAATCTGCATTGCTGGTATATATCAATGTATCCCATCTCTATCCAAAGGTTCCAGACTCAGCTGGTTTTATGGGTGATTCCTGCCTAACCCTTAAGTTACTTTGTATTTCAGATCTCCAAAGAATATGGAAAGCTTCCAAAAATGTTGCCATTAGCATACCCTTGATTCCAAAAGCCTAACAAAGAAAGCATGAAAGAGAAAACTACAAGCCAATCTCATTTATGAATTTAGAGGCAAACAGCCTATGAAATACCAGCAAATTGAATCCAGCAACTCATTGAATGCCATTTGATATCTATCTAAAAAGTTTTAATGTAGTAAATTAGTAATCTTTTAATGTAGTAAAATGTAGTAGCTTGGCAAAAAGTTAATTAATACCTAAATTGTCCACCAAACATCAGAAGAAACTATATTTAATTTTGATGTATTAATTATGTTAACAAATATAATTTTTTTTAAATACATATATTACATGAATTTACATATGTAATTTTACACAATGAGGCCCACTTTCTGGGCACTTAGTGATCTTTACATCCCTGGATGGAATCAAAGGTCGAGGTTAGAATCCCAGCTCTAACCATAGGTGGGTGTATAACTCAATCAGGTCACTGTATCTCCCTGGGCTTTAGGTAAAATGGACAGGCTGCACCGCATCATCTCCAAACCTTGACTTCCAGGTTTCAGTCACAGACACATAGGAAGCCAGGCCCTATTCTGGTTGTTTTACTAGCTGAAAAATTTCAACAACATCCAAGCAGTAGAGAGGAAGATGCTTGAGAAAGCACTTTTGAGTGACAGAGGCATTTGCACAAATGTTTTACTTTCTCATTTCGATTCAGAAAACGGTATGCAACTTGAATCTGTGCATTTGTGGGAAGGCCTGTACAGGCAACACCAGGAAGGAGAACAATGGATTGTGAAAAGAAGAAAAAGCCCTTCTGATACATGCCTTTCTTTTCAGCTTCACAAAAGGAGACATATTTTCCATATAATTGCTAAACATGTTTGCTTATTAAATTATTCTTTAATTAGTTAATGATTTTAGCCATGCTTTGCTCTTCAGATATTCATTTTGTGTAATAAAATAATTATAGATAATTAAACTATCTCAAGCCTTTTTCTTTCCCCCAGCAAACATGCTGGGTATCCAAAAATGACAACAAGTTGTAAATTAATCTGGAAAACAAAGCATGACAGATGAATGATTTGGTTGGAATTAATTAGGCACTAATTATATACTGGAACTAGATGAAGAATGAGACTCATTATAAAGATAAAATGCTCTTCTGAAAAGATGCACAGTTACTCACATCCTTACCTTCTGTGGGGATGGAGTGGTTCCTTATCCAAGTCAGTGCCTTACAGCAGTCCTCTTCTTCATTGAGGGTGAAATGATTGCAAGGAACTTTCCCAGTGTACCGCCGCTGACTGCTGTTTGGAACCTCTCTGTTTGTCAGGTGTTGACTAATATCAGCCCCTGTAGGGCATGGGACCTGAGGTATGTTAGAAACATGCTTATTTCAGTGGTAATAGGTGAAACACCAATGCAGTTTAAAAAAAAAAAAGACATAGCAATATCCCGTACAGGTATGTCTTTTTCTGTTTCCAGATATAATCAATCAGGTGTTTAATTAAAAGGGAAAAAAACAGGCAGAATGACCACTTAGAGACAGTTCTTAGAAGGATTCATCCTGGTTATCTAATGCTGTGCAACAAATTATTTCAAAACTCAGTGGTGGAAAGCAACCATTTATTAGGTTCCCAGATTCTTTAGGTCAGTAATTCAGACAGGCGAGGTGGGGAACAGGTTGTCTCTGTTCCACAATGTCTGGGGGCTCAGCTGGGAAGACTCAAAGGCTGGGGGTGACTTGGTGGCTGGGGGATGGAATCATCTGGAGATAATTAAACTATCCCAATCCTTTTCCTTTCCCCCAGAAAACATGCTGGGTATTAAAAAATGACAAGTTGTCATTATTTGTCTGGTAGTTGATGTTGGCTGTGAGCTGGATCTTAGCTGGGGTTGCTGGCCAAAACACCCACATGCGACCTTGCCGTGTGGCTTGGGCTTCCTCATAACATGGTGGCTGGGATCCAAGGGCAAGTGTCATGACAGAGATAGAACCAGTACAGAGAGCTCCATGTTCTCTCCTAACCTAGTCTTGGAAATCAAGCCGTGTCTCTTCCACCATATTCTATTCATGGAGGTTGTCATAAAGGCCTGCCCAGGATCAGGGGAGGGAACCTAGACTCCACCTCTTCATGCAAGAGTGGCAAGGTTCTGGAAGAAGCCATGAAGCTGAGTTTGATGTGGCCATTTTTGGCAAAAACAACCTGCCACAGACACAATTTTATCTGGGGTTGAAATGCAAGTGTATAGAGGAGCTAGGCAAAAAAGAGAACGAGGGAAGCGGATTACTATATACTTAGGAAAATGATAGACTTATTCTTTGCTTTGTCACAGAAATTCTCTCTCTCTCTCTCTCACTCTCCCTCCTCCCCACCCCCATTTCTCTCTCTGAACATGGAGCCCACTCAGCAGAACTTCTGTTCTCTCAGTTTTAACACAGACCTGAATGGCAACAGAAACTTTCCTCTACTGTAAGGAAAGCAACAGTAAAAACACACTAAAAGATGACAGCTAACACTTGTCATACATAATGAGAGCGATGCGCACTGTCTAGGGGATGGACACGTTTGAAGCTCTGACTCAGGGGGGTGCGGGGGCAAGGGCAATATACGTAACCTAAACTTTTGTACCCCCACAATATGCTGAAATAAGAATACAAAAATAAAAAAAAAAATAAAAAATAAAGAATATGGTAACAAACTGTAGGGTCTGTGCCCTGGCCTAAGAGTTCAGCCACAACACTGCTCCATCCGGTTGTTGTCAGGGAAGACTATGGGTTCAGCACGGCCAGATCCGATTTCTCACGACATGCCAAATCCCTGGGTTTTTATGGTGATTCCTGATTTCTTATTATATTGGTTCAAATTAAAATCAAACAAGGAAATGCCACTGTGAAAACCCAATAAAACAGCACAGTGACCTGAGTTTACCCAGTGGGCCACCACTTTGCCCCTCTGATTTTTATTTGGCCGTCAGCTGGAGAGTATGTGGAGGAAAAAGAGGCAGGCAGAGGGGCACAGGACTTAAGGGCGACTGGAGGCCTCTGGTGGAAGACCTACCACACTAGCGGGCTTGCTGCAGTCATGGTGTAAGGCCACAGAAATAGGGGCAGAGGAAGTTTTTTCTCCCATGACAAAACGCTTTATTGCACTGGGCCAATTGCTGGCTGGTGCTTGACTAAACCCCAGTTAGGAAAATTTTGGTTACACCCTTCCTCAATAGAAATTGTAAAGCCTACATACATTACTGTGATGTATTTAATTCAATTTCAAACTAGATTAAATTAAAACAAAACAAAACTGAATCCATGTTGAAAGCTGGACATCCTCTCTCCATGAAGAGGCTGCAGTAAAATTATATTTAGTGAAAAGGAACAACTCGGTAAGTAGTGGTCATTTACTGTAACCAAAATTGTGGAGGTAAAATTTTTTTATTAGTAAAATAACTTGTTTAGCAATATCACAATAAAATGTTGATGTTATAATATTCAGTTACTATAAAGTAGTCCTCTAAAGGCTTTGGCAAATGGTTTGAAGTGCACAATATTGAATACTGTGCTTTGGAGTTTTGAAACCTCACTGGAACTATAAGGAACATTATAATATAAAAGAAATGAAATTTGGGTAACACCCTATCAGTTTAATGAATCAGGATTTAACGAATCATGAAAAATCCTTGGCAGAAAATGGCAGGGTGAAAGAACAAATTGAGAGCTAATCAATTTACAAAACTTTCAATAAGTTATTCCAAATAGTGGGGGTTCAGACAAAATAAATAAATAAAAGAAAGAGGAGAAAAAAGAATAAGGTCCAAATTAAAAATTAGCTCACTATTATACAATCTTGAAATGTAATTGCATTCTGATAATGCAGGTAATTCTTGTGTGCACTTAAATGCATGAAATTGTTTTTGCACACTTCTCAACCATAAAACATTAAAGAAAACTTAATGAGATTATGTATTTTTCATCTTCATATAATGGTATTGTCACAAAATAGGCAAAACTCAAGCTAGGATTTTTTTTTTTTTTTTTTTTTTTTTGAGACAGAGTCTCACTCTGTTGCCCAGGCTAGAGTGAGTGCCGTGGCATCAGCCTAGCTCACAGCAACCTCAGACTCCTGAGCTCAAGCAATCCTCCTGTCTCAGCCTCCCCAGTAGCTGGGACTACAGGTATGCGCCACCATGCCCGGCTAATTTTTTTTCTATATATATTTTTAGCTGTCCATATAATTTCTTTCTATTTTTTTAGTAGAGATGGGGTCTCGCTCTTGCTCAGGCTGGTCTCGAACTCCTGAGCTCAAACGATCCGCCCACCTCGGCCTCCCAGAGTGCTAGGATTACAGGCGTGAGCCACCGCGCCCGGCCTCAAGCTAGGATTTTAAATCCCAAAGCCAAATAATTTGTCCACACAGAGTTTAACGGAACTCAATAAATAAAAAATGATCTATGAAAAAACACTGATACTATTGTCATCAAAGTAAGGGAAGGAGTAAACTTTAATACAAGGGTATGAGTGTATTTAATGAAGAAATGCCAACCATCGGGGCTGGCTGTTCAAACTAGAGGGTTCTCTGTTACTAACTAAACTGCCACGAACTTTTGATTAGAGAGCAGCAGACAACTTTCCAACCTGCCATCAGGTGACATGACATTGAGCAGAGCATCACTGTTGAACCAGCATCACTGGCTGGTGGGAGCCCCTTGAACACCCCATTCTCCCCAGCAAGTTAGTATTAATAACCTATGGTGGCAGCACTGCTGGTGGCCTATCCAATATTGTAGCTCCCTTTTTCTTTGAGATAGAGTCTCGTTCTGTCACCTGGGCTAGAGTGCCATAGCGTCAGCCTAGCTCATAGCAACCTCAGACTCCTGGGCTTACGCGATCCTCCTGCCTCAGCCTCCCGAGTAGCTGGGATTACAGGCGCTCACCATCACGCCTGGCTAATTTTTCTATTTTTAATAGAGACGGGGTCTCACACTTGCTCAGGCTGGTCTTGAACTCCTGTCCTCAAGTGATCCTCCCGCCTCGGCCTCCCAGAGTGCTAGGATCATAGGCATGAGCCACAGTGCCTGACCTATTTCCCTTTCGTTCTTAGTAACAGACTCCTGGGAAATATGCCCAGCTGCAAAACCACATTTCCTAACTCATGACCTAAGAGGTAGTGAAGAGATATAAGCCAGAGTCCTTGGGTGAGGCAACATGAAGAGTCATTTTGCTCTAGTCCTTCTTCCTTCCTGCTTCTTGGAAATTGAATGGCTGGTGCCACAGCAGCCATCTTGAGATGGTAAGAATGGAAACCACATTGGAAGGAAACCAGATGGAAGGGGTCCGAGGTCCTGATAACACGAGGAAGCCACCTTACTGGACCTGAGCTGCTTTTCTCCAGATATTTTTAGTGAGAGAAAGAAATAAACATCTTTTCCTTTTTAAACTGCATATTTGACTCTACCTATAAACAGTAAGTTCTAGAATCTCTGTTGTAAATACTTTTAAAAGCTATCAAATGTAATCCTTGTACTATATCAATGAAAGAGAGAAAGAGGAAAGGGAAAGAGGGAGAGGAGAGACAAACAGAGACAGTGGTTCAGAACTCATGCTCTCTCTACAGGGGTGGGGAACCTACAGCCTTCTGGGTCCTTAAGTACAGCCTTCTGACTGTCCAAATGTTACAAAACAAATCCTTTTATTAAAAGGGATGCAGCAGAGAAAGAAGAAGCTTTTCTTGCCTCCTTTGGTGCTTAAAAAAGAACACTGTTGAAATTAGAAGGCCACAGGTTATCCAATTCCTTGCTGACTGACCTTGAGCAAATTACCTTCACTGCACCTTGATTCCCTCATTTATAAAATGGGGATGAAAATAGCATGGACCTCAGAGTTACAGTGAGGGTTCCATCAGTTAACATCTGTCTGTCTCTCGGCAAACATCCTACCACAGTGAGGTGCTTCTCCCCTTCCTGCTGAGGGCTCCGTGACACACCATGCTCCTGTCTCTGGGGCTTGGCCACTCCTTTTTGCAGGAGACTTTCAGGCTATTAGAAAGTTGTTTCTTGGGATGAATAAGCACTGTATTCTCATCGTTTCTGGGATCTATCCTGAAGTGTTTGAGGACAGGCTGTGCACCCTGAATCTTCACTCCTCTGACCAAACATCTGGAGTGACTTTGAGTCCCTGGCTGTGCTTCAGCTTGCTCTAGTCCTTTTAAAATGAGACTCCAAGAAACCAATGTCATATTCCAAGTGCACTTCTGTTTTTGTGACATATCCTTTGACCCAAGCATGTTCAGCAGGTAACAGGTTCATGTCTACATGGTCATCATGAATTTTATCCTTTGTCAGTATGAATGTTTTTTTCTTCCACTTCCACTTGTTGAGTATTTATATTGCTGCTGCTTCTCATAGCCGTGTGAATTTGCCTGACAAATTCACTTTTTGTAACTTTTAACCATCTTTTTGCTTTTCAACTTCTGCTGTCATTTTGATTGAGAATTTCTCTTGCATTTTGAATTTAGTGCAAATACAGAGTTTTAGTCTTGTAACAAGGTAGTTTGAAACCATGTCATTCCCTGTTATAACTGTTGTAATTTTCTCCTTGTATCATTCTAGTTTATGCTTTCACTTTTAACCATTTTGGTTTTGTTTTCCTCCCTTTTTATCTTCTCCAGTGTTTAAGAAGGTTCTTCATGCTGTTCCACAGGATTCTATAACCTTATTTCTTCTAAATAAAAGAGCCAAGACTGAAATATTACCTTTGGATTTCCCCATTTAAGATGCTGCATATTCCTCCTTTGCCACCTCTCTCTCTATTTTCAACAACTTCTTGGTCTTTATTAGGTTAATTTAGATTGAGTCATTATTTTCTATTTTGCATTTATTCACAGATTTACAAAAATTATTTAGATTACATTCTTAAATTGTTTGTGTTACTTGCCCACCTGTCTTTTTCTACTATTGTGAAGATCTAAATTTCCTTTTATGTCTTAGTTATTTAGAATGCCAGTTAAAGCAAAAAACATGGAAGATAATTTTTCTGAGGCCTCGCACATATCTTCAAATATGAGAGAATTAAGAGGGCATATAAGTATGGAATCACCAATTTCCCTCAAAATTCTGTGTGGTTGGTTTCATTTTCTTTTGCCATTTAATGCTTGAGAAAATATTTGACACCTCTCTTACTTTTGTTCCTTTTTCACAGGAAGGGTTGGTAATCTGTTACTTTTCTTTCGAAGTTCATTTTTTTCCCCATCATCATCATTCTCATAGAACCAAAATTTTGTCAGAATGTAAGTAATTGAGAAAATTTTTTCCTTGAATTGGCCTGGAATGTGGTTAGCTGGACAATATATTTTTCAGGTAAGGAAAGTTTTCTTCTAGAATATCTTTAATTATTGTCTCTATTCCATTTCTTTGGGTCTCTTCTGCAGGAAAACCAATTATCTATATGTTGTCTCCATGTCTAGGATATCCTGTTATCTCTTATACCAAATGTATCCCTTTGTCCTTTGCCTCTGCCCCCCGGGGAAGCTTTGTGGTTTGTCTTCAGCATCACTAACTGTACAGCAGCAGTTCTGTCTCTGGTGGGGATTTAATTTCAATTATTTCTTATTCACTCATCTCCCTTCTCATCTAACCCTGTGGCCTTTTCAGCTTAGCCTGTGCTCTGCTGATGGCTTCAGCTCTCATTTCAGAGGCTGAGTGATAAAATCGCACTGAGGGTGATAAATAGTTTTCTGCAATGTTTGTGTGTGTATGAGTGCATGCGTGCGTGCATGTGTGAATCCTGAATTTCTGAATATTTTCAAAAGTGTTCTTTCTGTGACTTTTCCAGATGTTCTCTTTCTCTTATTGTGTTATCTTTTTGTTTTAGTTGTCTCTTGCTGGTCCATAAACTCACACCAAAAATTAGTGACTTAAACAACCATTGTATTAACTTTTCATGATTTCCTTGCTCAGAAATAGGGTAGGGTTTAGATGGGCAATTCTTTTATTCTATGTGTTATGGAGAGAAGTCACTTTAGTGATATTCAGCTGGTGGATGAACTGGCCTGGAGTATCTGAGATGGCTTCACTCACATGTCTGGTGCCTTGCGGGGATGGATGGAAGGCTGGGCTTCACTGGGACTGGCAGGCAGAGAACCCACCTATTGGCGTCTCCAGCGTGGTGATCCCAGGGTATCAGAAGTTTTTGTGTGGTCCCTCAGGGCTCCAGGAGCAACTGTTTCCACAAATAAGGAGGATCTTCATGGCCTTTGTGACTTGGCCTCGGAAGTCACACCATGTCACGTCCTTTGTACTTTGTTGGTTAAGGCAGTCACAAGTCTGCTCAGATTCAAGGAGAAGAGACATAGACGCTACCTCTTGGATGGAAGAAGCATCAAAGACTTTGCAACTGTGTTTGAAAGCAGCCACTTTTCTTTGCCCTCATGCTGTTATTTTCCCCTTTAATCATCTTCAAATTGAGATCTCTTCATACTAGTTGCTGTCAAATGACATTGGGGACTGACTTTCTCAGGTCTGTTACTGGGAGGCACACTGGTGTAGACATTTCTCTCTCCTAACCCCTGTTTGTAGCAGGCTCTTGCCGGGGCTGCACTGTTCCGGATGCCACACTCTTATTTACCCAGTCTAAGATAAAATTAACCTCTTGGGAGACCACACGTATTGCTCTGACCCATATCAAGGTTACGGTAACTGAAGTCTCAGCTCTTTCCCTCACTTGGGTGAAGGTACGTGCCCCACCTACTGGCTGCTCGTGAGCACCACTCCTTTGCACAGTCCATGCCACAGTTTTCTCATGGTCACTGCCAAACTCATGTGACTTTGAGTTGACAAATTTTTGTTCTCCTTCTTTATGAGATTACCCAAATCCAGGTGTTGGGAAAGCATTTCTCTGTCTTTCCATAACTGTCCATGATTCATAGAGAGTGGCTCTCTGATCTCATTTGTAAGCTATCTCAGAGTATTTTTCAAAACTAGCAGGTGTTTACCAATTAAAAAAAAAATCAAAGGCCAGGTGCGGTGGCTCACGCCTGTAATCCTAGCACTCTGGGAGGCCGAGGTGGGTGGATTGTTTGAGCTCAGGAGTTCGAGACCAGCCTGAGCAAGAGCGAGACCCTGTCTCTACTAAAAATAGAAAGAAATTATATGGACAGCTAAAAATATATATAGAAAAATTAGCCGGGCATGGTGGCGCATGCCTGTTGTCCCAGCTACTTGGGAGGCTGAGACAGGAGGATTGCTTGAGACCAGGAGTTTGAGGTTGCTGTGAGCTAGGCTGATGCCACAGCACTCTAGCCTGGGCGACAGAGTGAGACTCTGTCTCAAAATAAATAAGTAAATAAATAAATAAAATAAAATCAAAATTGATAGGAGGGGTGAGGAAGGGAGTTAGAGGGTTCTGAAAGCGAGCCTGCTAAATCTTCACCTTCCAAAATGGAGAGGTTATAGTTAATGCCTGAAGCTGACAGATCAAGGAAAAAACTTCTATAAACATATTAACTGCATTTGGAGTTATGGCGGTAACCATGGAAGAACTAAAACCAGAAATGCTTCAAAGCAGTTGCCTCTGGAAAGAGGGCTTGGAAGTAAGAGAGGGTTAGGAGAGAGGCCGGCCTCCCTCACGCTCAGCCCTGAGGTACAATGTGATGTTTTACTTTGTGCATGGATTTTCTGATTAAAAAAATAAGTGATATGCATTTGGATATCAAAAATACTGCATGATATTTTAGAGTGAGGCATGCCATTTAAAAGGTCTGATTAGAGGTTAAGGTTTGTAATTATATTTTATAACAGGTTGTCTTCTTGCTTTGGGTTTAAGCTTTATTTTCATCACTTTAATTTGTTTTTTAAAAGATCACAAAATTGGGACAAAACCGTGAGATTGCTGAAGAGAAGGAAATAAGAGAAAAAAATATCTAGAAGATCCCCAGGGAATTCAGCTGCCCTTTCTGCATCACTCTATGTACTTTGATTTTCATGTCCTTCTGGAAAAATTAAATTGGAACTCCCTTTATCACTTCTTCATTTCATTTTTTCCATTGCAAAAAGGGCAAGAGCTTAATGTGTCACAGACTAAAGCTGCAGGGGCAGCTGGACACACATGGGCAGATGCTCGAGTCTCTGGACAGCTGGCCGGGTCTTCCACTCGCAGCTTCCAAAGTACGCAGTTTCGGGCAGCAGCTGGAACCCGGCGGGCAGGTGATGGGGAGACCAACTGAAAAGGTGCATGGTGTTTTCTTCTGGCTTAATGTTTTAAAAGGAAGAATATTTAAATATCAAAACAAAGTATTCTTCCAGTTAATTTTTATCCCTTAACCAGAAAAAAAAATCCTCTTCTATCCCTTGAGAATTAGACTTCTCTTTTTTTTTTTTTTTATTTCAGCATATTATGGGGGTACAAAAGTTTAGGTTACGTATATTGCCCTTATCCCCCCTCCCTCCCCAAATCAGAGCTTCAAGCATGTCCATCCCCTAGACGGTGCGCATCGCACTCATTATGTATGTATAAAAAAATAAATGAAAATTAAAAAATACAAAAGAAAGAAAACAAAGGAAAGGAATTATTCAGAGGTTGATCCAAACTACTCCAAGTGTGGTCCGTTCACTGGCAGCATCCACCTCACCTGGGAGCTTGTCAGAACTGTAGCATCTCAGGCTCCCCAGCCCAGCCCTCCTGCTCCAATCTGCATCTCAACAAGATGCACAGGGGATTCGTGTGCACGGTACATGGGAAGTGCTGCTGCAGGGTACAGATGAGGGATTCTAGGTTGAGCACATTCAAGCTGGTGGTTCTCAGCCTTAGCTTAGAAGCATCTGGGAGCTTAGAAAAAAATACCTGACTGGGTCCCACCACAGAATAATGAAAACAATCTCCGAGGGTGGGGCCTAGGCACAGGTGTGTGTTCAAAGCACCTGAGGTGATCTCAATGTGCAGCCAAAGCAGAAAACATTGGTTAGGTGACGCTCAGAGCTGCTGAGCACATTCTGTGACAACGCCTGGACTAAGATGCTGTCTCCTCCACGTGCTGCCTCTTGCAGCCTTGGCGATGTCAAGGAACCGGGGTACACAGGCCTGCATCAAATCCACAACCATTCACAAGACAGCCTGACTCAGACCCCATCCCTGACTTACAGAGTAAGTCTCATTTCTACCGTATTTTTCTAACTACATGAAATGCTCGTGTGCATTGTAAACTGGGAAGATGAAAATCTACTGCCCTAAGACATTGAACGGCGTCAGTTGTATCCAGTGATGCTTTATGCAAATGTGGCTGGAGAGCTTAATAAAATGGAAAGGGTCGTCACTGGGAAACCAAATAATCAGATTTCCTGGTTTTATAACCGAGAGACAAAATAAAATAACGGTTGACAGAAGGTGCGCATGTTTGAAATACTTTTGCGTGAGCCCATTGCCACAGCCAAATGTTAGCCTCTTGAGGCATAAATTAATTTGCCACAAATGCACGCTTGGTTGTGTCTGGATTCTGCTAGGGTGAGTAGTAAGTGTTAGACTTTTGGACAACAGCTTAAAGAATGACATTTCTCTAACTTGCTGTGATTTTTATCCTTGAGCAGAATGTTTTTCTTGGAATGGGTTTCTGGGAGGGTTTGCGGACACAATTCTGGTCATGTGTGCAGGCCCTGAAGGGCACTTTTATGAATTTAGCTCGGCAGCCATCCAGACAAGAAGGGATGCTCTTTACCCAGAGAGCATGCGCCCCAGTAAACACATGGATGACTCTCATGGAGGTCTCCAAACACATGCCATTTGCATTTTCACGTGCCCAGCCTTACCTGGTACTGCTGCCCGGTACAGAGGATGAGGTGGTCATAGAGCACAATTTCTCCCTTGGAAAGCACGACATGCTTGGCCGCCCGGTCTATGCCAGTCATTCTACCAACCACAATGTTAACCCAGGAGCACAGTGACATCAATGCATAATCTTTATCATTAAAACAGTGGCTGCAAAGAGAGAAGCTCCGTAAGTGACATTTGAGCAGCTGACAGCGGGCATTAATTAGACATCTGGTGAGCTGGTTCAAGTCCCCTAGTGGGCTGAGTCTGTGCTCTTGCTGTGAGTTTACGAGGACCGACACTGGGAGATTGTTCATTATGAAACACTTAGTCACAAATTGACATCTTCCCATTAAAGCTAAATTGTTCCACCTGGCTTAGGCCAGCCCACGACAGTGAGGGAGGGAGGGGGTGTGTGTGTGTGTGTGTGTATGAAATCACTAATATTATGTTCTTTTCTCTGCTTCTGTTTCATGGAGGTTGTACGTTTACTTTAGCTGTTGAACTGTCATATTGATCACAGACTCAAAGGGAATGAGGAGGAAGGAAGTGACATTGTTGAGGATTCCCAAAGACAGGGGTCAGAGTCTTTGACTATGGCGAACCCTTCCTAATTCGCTAATACTTTTCAATAAAGGACTCATTCTTAGAATGAATGTATGGCTTCATGCCAAAACAACAAAACACATTTTATTTAACGAAGATGTCAATTAGGGAATTTATGTTTGCAGCAGGTATATACTCCCTGGAGACTTTTGGGATTCACCCTGCAGGGCAAAGGTGATTTACGGGGAACTGGTACCTCTACGAACAGCAAGTCCTTTAATGCTGTGGCTTCAAGGCACCGGAGGCTGCCTGAGCTTTCATTTTCTGGGTTCTGTGGGAGTCTGAGCACTCTACGGTAATGTAAGAGTGGGCTTCTTGTGGTTTTGGGTTTATTTAAAGATTTTTGTGACAGTTGTTTCTAGAATTTTCTGAAAGGTTTGACCTTTTAATGATTCTGTTCTGAAGACTGAGAGTCTAAGGTGATAGGACAATAAGTGCTGCATTGAAATTTAGGCTGCATGATCCTTTTCTTCTTTTTAAAAACATTTTTAAACATTATTTTTTTATTTTTAGAGATGGGGTCTTGCTATGTTGCCCAGGCTGGCCTTGAACTTTTGGGATCAAGCCATCCTCCCATGTCAGCCTCCTGAGTAGCTAGGACTGCAGGTGCATGTCACCATGCCCAGCAGCATGATCCTCTTCACAAAGAACTGTGCCATGGTCTAGGTCCCTGCTCTTTTGCTAAAGAGCCTAGACTCTGCATTCCCTTGATATGTTTCAGTTTTCTCACCTCCCGACGTGGGATAATTAGCCCTCCCTACATGTCCCAGCCATTGTACAGCATGAACAGGAGAATGTAAGAGATGCTGTTTTGTTAAGTGGGATGCATATGTGAAGGGTATTATTCTAAATAATATTAATGATACATAATCCTGTTTACTTTCTTTGGAGTCAAACAGGATTCTGAAGTGGTAATGGGAGAACATTTTTTCTTTTTGATCCACACGTGAGTCTCGTCTTGGTGCACAAAGAGAATTCTAGTAATGGTGCACATTAGACCCTGTTACGGGGCCTGTGAAAGAGACGGGAGCTCTGGGCTTTGTATCTCTCCATGAAACAACACTTAAGAACAAGAAAATTTCTTCTTAATAAGAAAAGAAAATCGGAGGCTGGCCTGTCACAGGAAAATAATGGATAGTGAGATGAAACTCTCCTCTAAAAAACCATTTTGATAGCTTTGCAGGAATACAGGAAACTCCATTGCCTCCATACATTCACGAGAGACCCACGAAGGATTGTTCGTATTTGTGATACAGTCCCTACTGTAAGCATCTGAGATGAGCAAAAATTAAATATAGTTAGCGCACAGGGATTAGACTTATGAGGATTTGCCCAAACATAAAAGCTCTCCTGGGAAATTTGTGGAAGGTGAAGACAATGCTATTTTTAATGACAGTAAGACAGTAGTGTTGATAATGTCAGAATGCATATTTCGAATTAAAATTTGAAGCTCTGTCCAGTGGGAACTGGCATTGGGGAACACTGATTTTTAGGAACCTTTACTCAGATGCAAAAGGAAGCACTGAAGAATGTGGAGTGCTGGCTTTTACAGTATGTTACTACACTGAATAACATCTCTCAGTTTAAAATATCACTGTGTAAGTGACTGCTATCCATTCTGGATGTTACTATCCATGCTGAACCCTCTTTAATTTCCTTGCCAGGTAAGTGAAACCATATATTGGGGACTGTAAGTGATCTTTTTCCAAAATTATTTCCTAAGAAGAATTAATAAGCATTAAGATTTTAACGTAGCAGGCAACTGTCTCATGGCTTGGTAACAACAAATGCCTCCACTAGTGTTCTCTGGAAAAGAGACAAGAAACTAAAGAAGGCATATCAATGAAACTTCATGCTTCTCAAGTGAGTTTGACCCTGACTCAAAAATAATGTCTGGACAGAAAATTCTGGAGACAGACGGGAGGAGAAAAAAAGCAAAAATTCGAGATGAGGAAATTTCTGGAAGAGGGCATATATGAGGAGTGGCTCGAGGTTGTGGAGCCCCCAGACCGAGTGGTCAGAAGACTTAGCCTAAAGCTCCAGTTGCACAATTAGAAGCAAGTTCCAGGCGGGCATATGTAAGTCAGCGGAGACCTGCACCTCATGGAATCAGAACTTTTCAGAACCGGAAAGAACCTGAGAGTTTCTCATAAAGGATTAATTGTGACACTTTTAGATGAAGGACCATCATAATTAACTTTCAATTAGGCAGGGTTGATTGTCCAACTAGTAGGTTTCTCCTGTTTCCTGTTCTCCCTTCCTCCCGCCGCCTTCCCTTCGGCTCCATCCCGGGCGTGTCATTAACGCCTCTACCAGAGGCTGCACAGGGCAGGGGAAAGAAGCCAAAAATGGTTATTCAGAAAATAATCACAACAATCACAAATCAAAACACTGGTTAAGGACAAGTTCAAAATTAGTATTTAGAATGAGGAATTTAAATTATTAAATTTATGGATGTCATTTGCACTTGATATTTTTAAACTTGCTCAGAGATAATTTCCTTTATTAGGGTATGAGGACCATTTCAAAGGCAACATCCTGTTTATGATTCATTCTGGTTTCTAAGAAGTATGATGACATGCAGTTACCCATGCAAAGAGATCTGGCTGGGTTATTTCATCTCTGTCTAATACTTGAGTGAAACGAGTCTTGCAGATATTTTTGGAGGTAACTTTCATTTAGTCCCCATTATTCATTGAGCACTCGCTATGTGCCAAGCACTGTCCCAGATGCTGAGGACACATCAATGAATAGAAAGACAAAAATTCCTGCCCTTGTGGAATTTACAGTATAGTGGAAGGATCTAGAATATGAAGAAGAACCATAATTTTAGAAGGCAAACTATATATTATTTAGAAAGATTTCCAGTAGTAAGAGAAAAATAGAGCAGAGAATGGGGGACTGGGTTGTGTTGGGGTGTTGGATGCAAATGAATGGGGTGGTCAGGGTAGGTCTCATGGAAAAGGTAACATTTAAGAGAGAAGAGCAAAGACCGCAAGATGGGAACTTGACCACTGTGTTTGAGGGACATCGAGAAGGTTGATGTGGCTAGAGAAAAAGGGCAAAAATAGTCAAAGGTGAGGTTAGAAAAGTAAGTAGACAGGTAGAGGTTTTAGGTCGGAGCACTCTAGAACTTTCTGTGATGATGGCAGTGTTCTTTATCTGTGCTTTCTGTTAATAATGTGGTAGCCACTGGCCACATGTGGCTAATGTGATCGAGGAGCTGAATTTTTCATTTCATCTAATTTTAAGTAATTTAAATCTAAATAGCCACATGAGGCCAGTAGCCACCACATTGGATAGTGCAGCTCTGGGTTGTGAGGAGTTGGTATGATCAGAGTCATATTTTTGCAGCCTTGCTCTGGTTACTGTGTTGAGAATGCAGAGAGGCAAGGACAGCGGTAGGGACAGTGGTGACTTTCCACCCAGCCACTTGGTCTGCCTATGCAGTATCACACCGCAAAGAGTCAGTTATTAGCTGTTCTCTCCCATAACACGCCCAGCATGTGATTGACAGAAACCTTTACCCAGCTGACTGAAATAAATCCCTAGTAAGACATTCATCTGTAAAAACAGTATTTCCTGGGAATCATATAATTTAGAAAGAGGAAAATTGGGGGAAGGGGATATCCCTGTGTTCTTGGACAGAATTTGGTGTTATGCTAATTTTAACAAAAATCCAGCAAGCTTGGCTTATCATATACTTTTCACAATCAAAAAAACCAAAGCTCAGTTAGACGTAGGGGCTGGTCTGAATCTGAGTTCTACTGGGCTCAAAACCCATACTCTTTATACTGCACCATAATGACATCCTTCAAATAAATAGTAATGTTTATAGTTTGGTAGAAGCATTAGGTCAAAATCAGCATGGTTCTGCAGGCAAGGAAGCTGTGGTTTTTCTCACTGTTTGATGGAAAAGCAAGTCTTTTTCATGGAGGAGAGAGGGTCCCTTCATCATGGACTCTCAAATGAACCCCCTGAGAGGGAACAATTTCCTTTATCCTCATTGGAAAAATTGGAAGATTGTTTCTAGAGGCAGGGAGCCTAATATTTCTTGTATCCATATTTTGCTACAGGAAATTAAAATTAATAAAAACTTTGTGGCCGGGTGCAGTGGCTCACGCCTGTAATCCTAGCACTCTGGGAGGCCGAGGCGGGTGGATGGTTTGAGCTCAGGAGTTCGAGACCAGCCTGAGCAAGAGCGAGACCCCATCTCTACTAAAAATAGAAAGAAATTAGCTGGACAACTAAAAATATATAGAAAAAAATTAGCCAGGCATGGTGGCATGTGCCTGTAGTCCTAGCTACTCGGGAGGCTGAGGCAGGAGGATCGCTTGAGCCCAGGAGTTTGAGGTTGCTGTGAGCTAGGCTGATGCCACGGCACTCACTCTAGCCCGGGCAACAGAGTGAGACTCTGTCTCAGAAAACAAACAAACAAACAAACAAAAAAATTTTGTAATAAGGAAACGGTATTGTCTAGAAGGTATTTTATCAAATAATGATTCCACTGGGATGAAAACAATAAAGCTTGCCCAGACTGGCATGGAAGTTCTCTGATTACAAATGGCCAGGTTAGGTGTGAGACACATACACCAGTGAGTTGCCTTGCTGGATGTGAATATAGTCACCAAGCTCCATTGCCCTAGTGTCACTCAGAACCCAAATGCAGGGGTGCCTGGGCCCACAGACTCCGTCCCAATTGGTTGGAACAGGCAGATGTCTTTCCACAGATACAAAATAGTAGCCAGACCCTGCCACTCTTGGCCATTCACTTGTTAACAAGTTTGTACTTGTATCTCCTAAATAACATCTGAACTTCAGGAGAAAAACCTACCACTTTCCCTTTCCAATCTGAAATTCATTATTTAGCATAAAAAAGACTGCACATGAATTAGGACATGTAGGACTCAGAATAAAAAAGCAAATAGAATTCATACTCAGTTGCTAAAAACTTCCTTTGTTCAGCACCCAGAAGGTTTTTTCCAGGGAGTCCGTGAGTTGAAATCAGGGTGAGATTATTAAACTTCAGGTGAGAGCTACGGAGAAAGAAAAAAAAAGGAAAAGAACAAAAAGAATTTAGGCTTGATTTAGTGAAAGTTTATCGTAATTCAATTTAACTTTATATCATGTGTCATCCAACTGTTGAATTTTTCTTAGAAGCTAGCAACTCTTTTTGCACAACCCTTCAAAGAGAACCATTTAAATGAAAAAAGGAAGGTGGCACTGGAACTGCTACTGCAGAAACTTCAGCCACACACAGTAATGACAGACATCGTTTAATTTTCTTTATTTAATTCTCAAAGTAAAACAAAATAAAACCCACAAATTGGGAGGAGGGAGGTAAATACGGTATACATTAATGCAGAGTTTGAATTTTAGACTACTTCTAAAAGAAACTGCTTAGAATCATAACCGCCACAGCTAAACCTTGCTGAATGCTTACAGTCAAGCCCTTTGCATGTAATGAGGTCAGTAATATCATTATCCATATTTTATCAGGTGGAACTGAGGCAAAGTGATTTGCCAAGACATATTGCTAGTACGTCCAGAGCTGGGTTGGAACCCAGGCTATCTCCCTCCAGCACCGTCTCACCTAACCTCTGCCTGCCGTAGACCTCAAATGTCTAGAGGGATCCAAAGATCATCTAATTCCCATTGGTCAACATTAGCTTTATTACTTTCAGATATTTACGGTAACTCAAATCAAGATACTAAACTGTCACCTAGGAGAAAATTCTAAAGGATTCCTTTTAAGAGCAAAACTGCCTTATATTTGCACTGGGCTTTCTGGAGCCCACGGCACATTCATAGGCACGACCACAGAATCTTCAAGATGATGTATGCTGGGGTGGGGGAGGGGCAGGTTTTTATGATCCATATTTCATATGTAAGAAAATCAAAGTTGGAAATGGTAAGTAATTTGTTCAAGGTCACGAAGCTCATGAGCAGCAGGGCTAGAAACAAAAGCCTGGCCTTCTGATCCTGATGGCACCTTGTGCCACTCACCCGCGCCACCCCCAGCTGCCCGCTAACCAGTCCTGCGTTAAGGCCCACCCAAGTGGAGGCCTCTGCAGAACTCATGTGCTGAACACTCACTCCGAGTTTGCTCTCCAATATTGAAACTGGTTACAGTCAGCAAAATCATAGGGACGAGTTGATCTTTTCACAGGGTTTGAGCTGATGAGAAAGATACTTTCTTCTAAAATCTCTTCTTAGTTCATACCTCCCTTTCAGTCAACCAAATGCCAGAAAAGAAGGCTTCACCAAGTCAGAGGAAAACACCTGCCCTCTTTTCCCATGAGGAGACTGGAAAGGTTCCAAATGTGGAAACGCTATCAATTTACGGACAATCTGTTAAGTAGTACTGAGAGCAGGAGACTTTGGGTGGTGGCACGGGCGGGCAACACAATAAACTCAGCTGCACCTGACATTTAACAATAGCTAAATATTAGGAGAGGTTTTGCTCTAAAGTCTCTAAGGATGGGTGTCATTTAAGAATGAATATTCTTATTTTATATAAAGAAAACTGAGCACATCTTATCCTCTAATAATAAGAATAAAAATTTTGAATATCTTCAAATAATATAAAGGTCACAATTAACCCCAGCTACTCAGGGCTGCCAGTCTGCCAGTGCACACCAATGACAGGCCTCTTATTCATTACCATTTAATGGAAAAGCAAATAATAATAATGATATGTGTTTATACCCACACGCAGTAAAAATTTTTCCAGGCTTTGGATCCTCTGTGATCGACATGTGGTTTATATCATACTAATAGTACTTATACATAGGCCCTTTTTATGGCTCTATGTGAGTAGAACTTAATAATTATCCAGTTATATCTTTTACTACAAAGATAATCCCTTTGGCACCAAATAATTTGAATTATCTAACAACATGGATCAAATGACTTGTAAATTGCCAACTTACTACATTGTGTTATCCTAAATTATGCTACTATACAATTAAAATTTCCCCTAGAAACAGCAGGTTTTTCTTTTATATCATCTATAATGGTACAGTACAAAGATTTTTTTTCAGGGGGGAGGCATTTTCTGGATTACTATATATTAAAAAACCAGCTTTCCACTCCTTTTCTTTAACCCTAGTCAAATCCCTTTTGCATTCTTTGTGTGGCTGTTCTGGTCTTGCCTCCAATCCTTGAGTTCCCTGCTGTCTGTCACCCTTCTTGTCCTTCCTACTATCCTCCTCCCTCATTCTCATGTGGGCACATCTCCTCCATCATAAAGGAAACACAGACCAGCCACCAGGTTTCCTTCCTTTTCCCTTCTTGCCATGTCTGGATGCATCTACAGGAGACTTCTTCCATCTCCCCGAGTCAGAGGAGAGGTGTCTCTCCACCAACCCTGTCTGTTCTTCAAGTCTTTCTTCTACCTCTCCCAACCCCCACACCAGCAATTTTCTTTCACAACTAGACTTAAGACACCCGGTTGTAGCTAGTCCAGGGCTGATACAGCGGGTCCGTGTAGTCAGCAGGAGCCACGGCCTGACTCTCTGCTTCTCCATGTGTGCTTTCCATTCCCAAGGTCACCTCAGGCCCAAGGTGGCTCCTGAGCTCTGGCCATCACAGCCACACGACAAGCACAAGGCAAGAGGAATGGGCAGAAAGGGCTGCCTAGTAAGGGACCTTCCTAAAAGTTCCACATGACATTCCTGTTTACATTGTCAGAACTCTGACATGGCCAGAGGTAGCAGTAAGAGAGGCTGGAAATGTAGTTTTTCAAAGAAAAACACAGTGGTTTAAACAACAACAATAACAACTACAACAACACACAATGGTTTTTCAAAGAACTGCATTGCCCAGGGTTCTGTTACCAAGGACAAAGCGCACAATGAGTAATTCGAGGCAACCAGAAGTCTCTACTCTAGCTGACTCATGAAGAGAGGCTGGGATGAGGCTGGGAGAAGATCCTTAGCAATCAGGATCCAGGCAAAAAATACCAGGCAGACTCCACAAGGTTTGACCGAATGAAGGCAGAGGCATGTGTAGGTTACAAGAGTCAAAAAGGGATGGGGAATTATCCAGAGACTCCCAACAGCAGATGTCATTGCTGATCCTAAGCCTAAAGGAGCAAGAGATGGAGGAAGTATCCAGAGCCCAGGGGCTGTGGCTGTAGAACTCGGGGTCTGAGACAACGTTGCCTGAAGGTTCTCCTTCCTGACTGCTCTTTACCTGGCTCCTCCTCTACTATCCCATCTCCCTGGGTGATGTTACACACCACCATGACTTTATCTTACATATTTACTATAGTGTACTATATTGAACTATAGTGTTTCTTGAGGCTATAATCTAATTTCTAAACACCAAGCAGTCCTAACTGGAATGCTCCAGGGTAATCCCAAATTCAAATGAGTCCAAACAAAGCTTTTGGTAGCCCCACCTGACTCCTCCTTCATCTCCATCAAAGCCATGGCCAACTAGCCACCTCTCAAGCTAGGAATGTGGAAGCCAGTCTCAGACCTCTTCACACTTCCCACATTGGTCACCATGTGGAAATTAAATGAATTAGTATCTGTATAATACATTTTCAATAAATACTAAGTACTTTTATTACCAAATGATTAAGACCAAATTCACTAGCATGGTATATAACATCCTTATAGTTGGGTCCTAACCTAACCTCCCAAACCTTCTTTGTGATATCAGCCTTCTTGGTATTTAGTGAAGTTTACCTGCCCTCTCATGCCTTTATATAAAAATATCACCAGCATTTTCATTTTTTCCTCCAACCTCATATTTTTGCTGTGATAGTTCCCTCTGTAATCTGAGTTTACCAACACCCAAATATTTAATTCTTAAATCTAAGAGTATTGGTCCAAAATCATGAAGTTTATTAATGTATAATTCTAATAGATTTATTTTTAATTTGATTACCTATAAATATTCAAAAAGTTCCTGCAAATTGAACAGTGGGTCACAGGCTACAGCTTGGGTCTGGGCATGCATTAGATGAAACGGCAGGAACAGCAGAATCACAGATAAAGCATGACTCTCAGATCTAATGGTGTTGGCTTAATGTATAAAAACAATATCTAATATCACCGTGAACCCTCAGCTCCAAAATCAAAGGTCACCATATCGTGAAAAAAAAAAAGTTCAAGTTAAGTGCTCAAGCCAATGAAACATTAAACAAGTGCACCTGCATTTTCGCAGCAAATAATTCCAGTGGGGATTTCACGTTGCTGTGGATACAAAGGGAGGAACAGCTCAAAGATACTTGTAAAGCAGGGAGGGATTAGGGTATCCAGGGAAATAAGTAAAAGGTATTGTGTTTCATTCCATGCTTCAGGAGGACAGCTACAAAATTAGGTCTAAACATCCTTATCCTTCAAATAAAGAGGGTCACATTGCCAATTTATTGTGAACACAATAAAAGAAACATAAAACTTTTCACGTTGCTTACCCTCTGGGCGGTAGAAACCTGTTATCCCGATGGGCGATCTCTCATTATTTTTCAGATGGTTTTTTTGGAGGGGGTATAGTAAAGGCAACCAAAACAAGTGATTTAATTAACTACTTTTATTAATGCTTTTATTTGAAGAAATAGATAATGTACAGAAAAAATAATTACCCCACATCAATCTAAATGTTTCATTTTCATTTACTAAAATCTCTGCTTTCTGACTGGTTCAAAACTGACAAAAATATTTGCCAAATGATAAGAAATCCTAGCTCAAGATAGATATTTAATCGAACTGTATATTTTACTAGTCAAAGAATAACTCATATTTAATTCAGTCTTAATAATAACATGTAATGTTGTAAAATGCTCTATACATGGGGTTTAAAAGTTGGGAGTTATATGAACTCCTAATATTAGAAGAAAAATACAGGGCAAAACAAATCAAAACAAAATACTTAATTATAAGTATGGAGCAAATTAAGAAAATCTGCCAATTTTTCTCTGAAAAATTTTTAACTTTTTTCAGCAATTATTTTTTCTGTTTAGATCAGAAGAGACTTTTTGACAATGCCCTGGCCTGTTTATTTCATTTTTCTTTTTACTTCTTAAAAATTTTTTATTTTGGAAAATTTCACACATTACACAGGAGGTGAAAGAAGCTTAACAATTAACCAACATTCCGTTGCTTTTAAAATACTCTCCTCCAACATTTTTCGTCGTTGTTGGAGTATTTTAAAGTAAACCCCAAACCTTGTATTATTTTCACCATAAATTCTCTAACATGTAAGAATCTAAAAAATAAAATAAATTGCAGAAAAGCAGGAGGATGTGGGAAACTATTACACATTTAAAGAGATTTCAGAGACGCATTAACCAAATGCAGTATTTGGACCTTATATACATCCGTATCCAAACAAGCTAACTGCGAAAGACAATTTTAAGACCACTGGGTAAAATTGAACATGGACTGGTAGTAGATGATATTAAGGAAGTATTGGGTTTTTGTTTGAGTGTGTTAATGGTACTGATTCCATTTTTGTTGTTGGTAAAGATTAAACAGCAGGTGCATCAATGGCCATGAAACTGTTGGTAATGGAACATTCTGACCTCCAGGGGGAGACAGAAGAGAGAGAGATCCAAAGAGGAGGAGTGAGATGGAGTCTGAGCACATCTAAAAGGGAGTGCAGAGTTCATGGAGTGAGGCAAAGGTCAAAAGTTCTCTCCCTGACCCTGCTTCTCTCTTCCCTTGGGTTCCATCTTGCCTGGCTCCACCTTCAGGTGGTGGGTCAGAGCTGTCCTAGTCTTGGCAGCCCCTGTAGGGACCAGGATGGGACCTGGAGAAAGGTGACAAGTCTCTTAAGCCTACCCTGAGTCCAGGATTGTGTCCTGGGTCAAGAATCTGGACCCAGATGTGGATCTGACACTGAAGTACAAGTGTCTGCCCTGGGTTCTCTGTGCAGTCCTCCAGCACCTGGCAGGGGAAGGGTATGGTGGCCAAGGTAAGGGGTTGTGGGGGTGGAGAAGATTTGGGGATTCAGGTTCTCAGAGGAAAAGCTTATGTATCTCTGGACAGAAAAAACACTTAAATCCTTACTGAAACAATGAAAATGTGTGCCATGCTTGAAATGTCAACTGAAAAAATAAGAATAAAATTTGGAAGTTCTGGCAAAATAGACTAAAATAAAATAAAAATTTCCTTTAAAATTTATGGGAGATGATTAATGATGTCTTTATCTATATATATGAAGTAAAAAAATTGTACATTTATACTTTGAGCATATGTTTATATACATGGAGAATATACAAGATGCAAATACCAAGATGGCAGCTACAAAAGACAAGTCAGAAAGCCTTCACATACAGGACATGACACAAATCCATCAGTTCCTTAAGACTGGAATAACTAAGCATTATGGGAATTCAATATCAAGTGAGATCACTTCTGGTGGGGAAGGACAAAGACAGGTTTTATGTTTTGGGCAAATGCTGGCTATTAGGAAGGCTTTATTAACACCACATGGACAGGTTTCCTCATGCCTGGCAGATATTTCTTCTTGGTCCTTCCTTCTTAATAGTGATAGTTTAAGCATGAAGCTTTGTGAAATGTTATCTGCTAGGTATAATTTAGGATGTTAATACTGTGAACATGGGGTTATGACTTCAGCTATATAATGTTAATGATAACTTAATAATTAGGTCTGGTAAGCCCCAAAGTAATGATGTGATTTAGAAGTTACATGATTTGTTGAGAATTAGAAAATGTGGTTTGAAAAACAAGCCCATAAAAACAGTTTGGTTACAATGAGCAATTATAAGGGGAAATAGGTTTCCTTAAAGATAAGACCACCAATTTTGAGGAAATGTCTACATAAATGGTTCCTAAACACAGCTGCACATTAGAATTACCTGGGGAGTCTTAAAAATACTGTACATATTCATGGAACCCATGCTGAAGCCCTACTGAATTGTAACTTCAGGAACAGGAGCCTAGGAAACTACTTTTACAATGTTCCCTACTCCACCCAAGTGGCTGTGATGTGCAGAATTGTTGCAGAGTCTAGAACTTTTGCAATCCACTGCTTATAGAAAGAGTTACTCAACATTAACCCTAAAATCTGGAAGGTGATTGAAACATTTTTCTCCCCCATAAGTTCCTAAAACAAAAGGGGAAATTCAAAGCAATATTTTGCAAGCCCAAATGCCTTACAAATGTTGGTAGTGTTGGATTATCCCTTTGAAAGGAATTACCTTCAGAGGATAAGACATTAAACACCCTTAGAGACACTTAGAGATAAACACAGCCTCCAGAAGCCATCTGCTCAGTGACAGCCTTGCCTGGGCTGGGTCTCACACAGTGGCTCACTGCATTTCCACTCCCCAGAGAGGATGACCACCTGTCATCTCTACTGCAGGGCCCCCATGTCTGTGTTTTCAGGCCAGGTTCTTTCTAGGCTTCCCCTCCATATTTCCACTCAACATCAAGTGCTGCAAGAGGAGGGGGAAGTTTGGTATCTCCTTATTCCATGAATGTACTTGTACATGGTTCTATTTGTATCAGGATAAAAGAATTCAAAGGGTGGGAGTCATAGCCTTAATCCTTCCTCTGTAGGGAGGAAAGAAAGTGACTGGTAGATTCAGAGCTGAGGAAGGGGGGCAGAATGCATAGCTGAGGGTGCATGGTGTACTTTCTTTTTGGGGGAGTGAGGCTGCACATGAAATGGTGGAAGGGTAGGACCAAGCTGACGGGGCAAAGATAGCATCGGCCTAGTGGCATTGAAGACCAAGCGAATCCCTAGGGGGCCTGTTAACACGCAGACTGCTGGGCCCCATTCCAGAGTTTCTTGTGCAGTAGGTCTGGGGTGGGACCTGAGAATTTGTATTTATAAAAGTTCCCAAATGATGTCCATGCTGGTGGTCCAAGGATGACACTATTCTAGGGGCAGAAAACTGAGAGGCTCCCAGGAGTTTGGGGTGCTCAAAAAAGGAGGATAGAGTTTAATATAAGTTTCTATGAAGGAAGTATATGATCACATTAAATATTTGAGAGACGTGAGTAAAGGCTGAATTTTTTGTCTTGCCTTTTTTTTTTTTTTAATGTAGCAGAACTCCTGGCCTTGGGGAAGGGGATGCAGTCACAGCCTCCTAAGATTTACATGGCCAACTTGAGATTATTGGCAAAGTAAATGTCCCCAAGTATGTCAAGATTAAGGATTTCAAAGCATCCAGTATCAGGAAAGGGCCTAAAAAATATCCATCGGTAGCCTATACAGCAATGGCGGTCAGCTAGAGCTCCTTGAAAAGACCCTGAGGTGGCTCATGATCCATAAGGAATCTGGATGTCCCTCAGTTTGGGTGGATAGCTATCAGAGAAGTGGGCAACTCCAATTTTCTCTAGAGTCAAGCAGTTTTGCAAAATAGAAACACCACAGGATGTTGGGCCGATTGCTTGGTTCTCCTGATGTCAAAGCAGAGGTGGTGGCCATCTTAACCAGATTTGAGGGGAAATGTTTACAAAGGGCCAGATGCAGCTGCTGGCTGGAAACACCTCCGGTTCACTCTTAATCTTTAGGGAAGAGGGCATCCTCCGCACTGAGAAGATTCTATCTCCCTAGTCACTTCCCTCCTTTGAAAGTCAGAGCTGGCTTCCACCAGGGATCTAGATACGAAAATTTAGTTAGTGGGGAGGTGTCAGTCTAACAAGTATTGAATGCTAGACATTCTGACAGATGCTTTGCATATGTTACTTGATTTAACCCTGGTGCTTGTGTCTGAGGAGGGATTCTGGGGTGCTTTCCCCGTAACACAGCTGAGGAGATGGAGGTTCATGTATATTGGATAATTCTCCTGGGCTCCATCAGCCATGGCAGAACTCAGATTCATTCCACTACAGCCTAACTGAGCCTTTTCAGACTTGAGTGACCTTTAGCCTCCCCTGGAGGGTCATGAAAGCACAGATCTCTGGGCCTCACCTCCCAGGTTTCTGATTCAGACCTTAGAGGGCGGGGCCTGAGTATCTGCACTTCAGACAGGTTCCCAGGTAATGCGGAAGGTGCTGTTGCTCACACCACATTTGGAAAACTATTGGTCTAACCTTATCTCCATCCCAAAGGAGAAATAAAGTATTTGCCAAGACAAAGCCTGCAAGTGCCATCTTTTTTCCAGCAAAGCTTTCTGGTGGAGGAATACACCTAGGATTCTCTTTAGAGCTGCAAGAACACCACAAAATCCTCTGGAGACAGCCTTCTTATCTAACCCTCACTTTTTGTCTGCCTTCGTCTGGGTCCACATGCTTCCATAAAAGGCAACTATAAGAATATTAACAAGAAAGAAGGGAACAAACTAAGGAAACTAAGGGGCAGTAAGGGTGCTCTGGCAGATGCTGCTGGGGCCCACCCACATCACCTTGGCCCACCTGGTGACCTGCAGAGGATTCTCCTACCCGGTAATTTCCTGCCTTCTCTGCCTAAGGCCATTCTTGGCCATGGGAGCTAGAGGGACAGGCTGAAAGAACAGCCCAGGGTGACCACGAATAACCAGGGCAGAGACTAGTGGATAAATATCGCAGCTCCTTCTCCCAAAAGGGACCAATCTTAGCTGTGTCCTTCTGAGGGTCCCAGCAGGATGGAGCTTCAGTTGCCCCCAGTGGTGACCCACTGAGAAATGCGCCGTTTGGTTTTGTTGGCTTTCCTCACTCCCCTGTCTCACTGCCCTGCTCTCTCAGGCAGTTCTCTAGGATCATTCCCAATAAAATATTTGCACCCCACTTTTTTGTTTTCAGCCTGGTTTGACAGAATGCAAACCAAGACAGGTACCAAAATCATCATCTGAAAATTATCCAATATCAGATGATGAAGACTGAGTAGGCGAGTATACCACTCAGTTCCAGTTTCGTGCTTTGCACTTGGGGTGATCATGAAAAATGCATTTCCTACTTAACACCTTTAGCCCCAAAGACTCACAAAGCATCCACACACACACACACACAAACAGTAAGCTGATCTGTCCCCACCAAAAAGGCCCAATATTGCTCAAAGTGGACTACTTTTCTTTTGTTCTGGGAGTTTCTAAAGTGGGTATCAGGAGATAAATTATACTGAAATGAGCAGGAGTGCATGATTTCTGTAAATGAAGATACTTTTATTTAACATTAATTACATTTAAATATTGGAATCAAATTAGGAAGCCCAACTGTGATTAGTGACACGAGGGTGAGTTCCGGGTCATTATTTTCTGATGGCAAAATGTCAAGTCCTCCTGCCTGGGGAGGCTGAGCCTCTGTGCCTGACATGTACTGTCCCCTGCCCTCTCTGCTCCAGCCACCGGATGATCCTGCTGGGATGCCAGCATAGCAGTACGGCCCTGGAGCTCTGCCCCGCTTTGCTGCCTGATGCCCTGGCCCACCAGAGGGCAGCCCTGCAAGCTCCAGGCCTCCCCACCACGTTGCTTTTTCACAGGGCAATGCGGGGGGAGTGGATGTCCATCGATTCACATGCCAGAGACCCATACGATGGGACAGTCACGATCACAAACCTGCTCATTGCCGTTTAGCTCTGAGATAAGCAAGGAAGCACTGACTATTTAATTAGTCACCTAATTAGTGACAGGCCACACTGAAGGTTTCAGATGTCCTCAGACAAATGTAAAGATAAAAAGCCTAATTAAGCTGCAAGCAGTAGGCTGGCTGCTGCCAGAGCCCACAGCTGTGCCGGATATTGTGCGGAACTGCACGGCCCGATAACAGGACTTGCGGTCATTCAGACGCAACTGTGGCTTTAAAAACATGCCCTGCTAGTTCCAAGCTATTCTTAGTCACCTCAATGTACTCAACCAGAGGAGGGATCGATGTCTAGGTCGAAAATCTGTGACTTCATCTTTTGGTGAGATGATTTGGTTGTTTTTCGAGAAAACTCTTCTCGGCAGTGGATGGAGAAGACAAGGGGAGCCTGAGCTTTCCGGGGGCCACCGGCGCCTTCTGTGAATCAAAGTGTATCTCTCTAGTCACACACAGGGTTGTGGGGACGCCACCTGGGCAGCTTTCAGTCACCGTCATCCCCTGACTCCTGCGTGCATTTTTCTAGTGCCATTACAGGCTCTTCAAGAGATTCTTCACACCAGAATTAAATTAGGAAGGATTTTAAAATAATGGATTAAAAGGAACTGTCTCATAACTAGGAGTAAATGCCATAAAACACAGAAGCATAGACGCACAGGCTGGAGCAGAATAAATAGTAACTGCCCCAGCTCGGTGAGCTCATGCCCACGGGAAAGTGGAGAAACTGCTCTGCCTAATAAGGGGACAGTCTCTGTGTCTGGGACACTGTCTGGGGCAGGGCCTGAGGTTCTGCATTTCTAACGCGCTCACAGGAGATGCCAATGCCACTGGTCCAGACCAAGCTGGGAGCAAAAAGGATGTAAAAAGAGAAGAAAAGTTCATAGACCTGGTTCCTGGTCTTTTTTGTATAGCATTTTCAAATTTCTTTTTAAAAATGATTTTGGAATATCTTTGCAGAAAACTTAAAATATGCAAAGTATTGCATTTGGGGAGTTCAGCAGGGCTAGCCTTGGTGCACAGTGTGCCTGGTGAAAACTCGACTTTCTAAGCTTTGCAGAAAGAGGCCTCTTGCTTTCTGCAATGAGCTTTTAGACTTCATTGAAAAGCTCTCCTTCGGGAAAGAGTGTCTCCTTGACCCACGGCATAAGCTCACCTTGGGACTTGGGTGTTGATCCAAGAATAGAGAGTTCACTTTAGGCTCTCCCTGATGGAGTTCATGGAGGTCCTAGGGTGATGGCACCTTCGGGCTGGCAGGACCTGGGGATCCCCTGCTGTGACCCTCCCAGGACGACCCTCAGGGCCACAGCATGTTGGCAGCAGAGGTGGGCTTACAGCCAAGGCCGAGTCCTTTCTGTTCTTTCCAGTGGTTGGGGTTTTAAGGAAGTCTTATCAACAGGAGTACCGAGAAGGATAATGCATATGTAACACCTACACTCCCCAAGCCAGGAACCTTCAGTCCCAAAGAGCAAGGGCAGCCAAATGAACACAACCCACCAATCACAAGAACCGTAATTGAAAAATAATTCCGGTCCATCATTTGACTGTCTTGGCCATTATAAAGAATGCCCATAATTCACACTGAAACGTCTTGAGATCTGCCCTTTCCCTCTTCCTCCAACTCACTGCCCTCTATCCCATAGGGTGAGCTGGCATTTCCTTCCCTTAAGCCCCCTCCCAGGGAGAACAGCTCCCACGTCCTAGCTCTGGCCCTGCTGTCCTGCCCCCGCCCAGCTCCCTATTCTCTCCACCGAGTCCCACACCTGGCAGGGCAGGGGATGGGAAGAGGCCGAGATACTTCCTCCTCAGCTCCCCTCAGAAGCCAGACGCACAAGAGGGGGCCGGGGGAGAGGAAACAATTTGCAGAGCCTTACCCAACCCTGAATGATGTTGCACACAGACCTCTGTACCTCCGCGGGGCTGGTACGATTGCAGGAGGCTCTGGGAGCAGGGCCAGCTCCTCACCCCCACCTCCCCAGCCCACACTAGAGGATCTCCAGGGCCAGGACCAGGATGAGGGGAGAAGACAAGGGAAGTGAAGGACTGGAACACTGGGGTGTGGCCCTAGGGAAAAGCCTGCCACACATCTTCCCCAGCACTGGAGGGCCCGAGAGGCTCCCCGTAAGAAGGACAAGATGCAGGTGCTGACAACCAAAAGCAAGAAGGTGCATCTGTGCAGATGGGACTGTAAATGGGTAGCAGGTGAGGACTAGACAGAATGTTGTACTTAAAAAAAAAAAATCAAAACACTGCCCTCAATATTCCCTCCTCACATGGAGCTTACGTGTCTTAGAGGAGTAGGTGGTGACTTCTGGCAAAACACTTAGGCTCTCCCAGTAGCACCTCAGCACTTGGGGAAAGGAGGATGCGGCAAGGACGCAGAAGTTATGCAAGGACTGCTTTTGGTGTCCTTTAAAGAGGAGAACAAATGTACTTTATAATTTCTTGCACAGAAATAATATAAGAGCCAGATGAGGTGGCTCACGGCTGTAATCCTAGCACTCTGGGAGGCCGAGGCGGGTGGATCGCTCGAGGTCAGGAGTTTGAGGCCATCCTGAGCAAGAGCGAGACCCCTGTCTCTACTAAAAATAGAAAGAAATTAGCTGGATAACTAAAAAGTATATATATATATAACAAAAAATTAGCTGGGCATGGTGGCGCATGCCTGTAGTCCCAGCTACTCGGGAGGCTGAGGCGGGAGGATCGCTTAAGCCCAGGAGTTTGAGGTTGCTGTGAGCTAGGCTGATGCCACGGCACTCTAGCCCAGGCAACAAAGCAAGACTCTGTCTCAAAAAAAAAAAAAAAAAAAAAAAAAAAAAAATTAAATAATATAAAAACAAAGAGTTGTGTCTATTGCGTCACCAGATGACAGGATTACTGGATTTTCTAGAAAAAGAGGTCACTGTACTAAGCTTCAGATGAATTTTCCAGAAACTCTGGTGCCTCTGCCGAGTCTGGTGACGCAACTCAAGAGTACAAGGAAGGTGATTTTTCTAAATCTTGCTTCCAAAATGTGCATTTAATCCTTATTGGTGAGCATGTTCGGTGAAAATTTTATTTCTTCAATTTCATTCTTGCTCAAATCATTTATAAAATTAAGTTCAAATAGCAGCTAAACTGGGAAAGTAAAATATGCAGGAGGTTACTATGGTGATTGCTAATTTAAAATAATTAGAGAAAATAATGAGAAAACTATTTCCTCTCTTAAGGATTAGAGATCTGTAAACTGATATCAGTCTATTTTTAGTGTAATAATCTGTATAACAATGATAGAGAATTATGAGTGCTTTAAAATGCTTTAAAAAGGTCTGTTTGATTGGGAAATTTAATCAACCCAATACTTATATCAAAATTTATACTTGTCTTTATTAAATCTAAGTTGATTCCACAAAAAGAAAATTACATGTATATATCTCAATGTAATCATTTAAACGAAACATTATGACTAAGTACAGAGCTGAATTAAGATTTAAGACCTATTTATGATAACTTCTTAATGACTATAATTTCACGAGTCCACCCTGATAATTCATCATTCAAAAATGCTTGCCTAAGACTTGCTGTTCAGAATTTCTAGACGAAGAGAGCCATTAGAACAAGCAAAGCACTCGACCACAGTGGGGCACACGCAGGAAAATGAACATTCCTAGGTGCTTCTCTTCATTTCATTCTTGCAATGAAATATTGTTGCAAACTGACCACATTACTTGAAGCACACGAATTCTGTTGCTAAGTTCAATAATGACATGTAATTTACTCCTGGTTAACTAAGGGTATGTTCTGGAGAATTGAACAAATTGGCTACAAGGTGAAAAAATCAGTTCTTTTCTTTATCTGGTTAATGTGATGTCAAGTGAGCAAAATAACCATTTGAGGTTAGCTCATCTCCCTGTTAACCAGCCACAAACACCTCTCAAGGGTCATTTCCTCCATCCCTTTTCTTGCCCAACCCCTCACAAGGCCCCCCCTATCTTTTTTTGAGCTAGTAACTTTGCTGGCTTCTAGAGGAGTCATGGTGGGCTGCATCTTCTCATATCCCACTTACATCTTAGCACCTGTAGTTTTGAAAGGTAGCTAAAGTTTCTCATGTGATCCTGAGCAAAATATTTGGAAAAAACTGGATTCTTTTAATTTGGGGCTCTGTGGTTCCCCAAAGCAAGGGTTTTAAAAACGTCTATGAGACTTTTAAAAAAATAAATGAAGACATCAAGTCTGAGAGAAGTTAGGCAATGCACCTAGGGTTGGGTTCCATGTCAGGTGCTGGTGATGCCAGGCTATGATCTCAAGTTCTCAGACCATAACTCAGGGCTCTTCCTGTTAAAGAGGTGCAGAAACTCAATGAGCAGACGGAAAGATAGACTGGGGAACCTAAGAATCCTTGAGAATCACCTATCGGGAAAACGGGCTCTCAAAGGAAGCCTGGTTTAGTGCTTTGAGGATGATGAGAAAACAGCATCTGAAGAGATGTGTACACCTCACTCTTCCCCGAAGGGTTTTACCCTGGTCCCAGGCACCCAACATGTGGAGGTTGAAAGAAAGGTCCCGGCCTGCCTGATTACATGGAGGACCTGTTAATATACAGATTCCCAGACCCTTCCTCAGGAGCTCCTGGTTCTGTATGTTGGTTCAGGCTCTGGGAATCTACATCTTTAACAAATGCACCAGCTGATTCTTCGGATCTGGCCAGTAAGAGAAACGCTCATTTAGAAGAGGGTTCAGCAGATTTTTTCTTGAAAGGGCCGGATAGTACATATTTTAGGTATTTAAGACCATATGGTCTCTTTGCAGCTACTCAACAGAGTAATCTGCCATCAAATCTGCCATTGTACCATAAAAACGGCCACAGACAACACATAAATAAATGAGTGTGGCTGCATTCCAATAAAGCTTTATTTGCAAAAGCAGGTGGAAATCCAGATTTGGCCTGGGGGCTATAGTTTGCTAACCCCTGGTGTAGAATATTCTACTGATTCATTAATCCACATAGGCAAAGTGTGTGTGGCAGCAAATGGACTCAGGTCTGTTTCTCTAGGGGTTCTCTTCAGGGTAGGAAGAGAACCTTCACTATTTAAAAATAAATACAGTAAAACAACTCACCAAAATACCAATGTCTCTAGGAAGGAAATTCCAACACTGGATGCACCAACCACAACAATCTTGGCATTGACAGTTACTTTAGGTGTCAATGATAGTTTCCGGTTTGTATGGTTTAAGGCATAACCTATCTGAAAAAAAAAAAAATACAGAGAGAAAGAGGGAGTCAAAGAAAATATAGCTGAGTCTGTACTCCCAAATTTGCAGTCACATGGAATTATTTAACCAGGACATTGCTAGCAAAACAAACCTAATAATGCCCATGCACAGCCATGGTGAAATGCATGGGAAGGTATTTTTAAGAAACTACTGTAAGGAATATGAGAATATGCCTAACCCCTTGGCTGGGTCACATCAAAATGCTTGGTTAGGATGATTTTGTCTTATTGCTGACAAATGTTTCATAAAGAACCCCTAATGATTAGAAATGACAAGGTAAATAATCCTACAAGAAGATAGCTAAGCTACTCCATAAGAATCTGTAGTTCCATAAAAGGTCTTCAGTCTTTCCTTCTGTCCAAGATTTCCCTGAAATCTTGAGTGAAAAATTATATTAATTGGATACTTGAAAACAAGTTTTATCTCACATTCAATTCTGTATCCCGTTCACTACTTAACACACTATTATTGAGCAGCAGGTGCTCAATAATATTTGTAGAATGACAAACATTTGCTAAATGACAAACATGGGTTGAATGATAAGGTTGTTCAATCTTTCAGACACTTCAGGGTCAGGGAGGACCCTTAGAAACAAAGGAAGTAACTAGTGATCACTTTAATGTCCATGCTTGCAAAAATTACTTGGATTACTTGTTCCTTTGATTCATTTCCCTGCAGACGCTGCAGTGTGAGCATTAAATGTACAAAGGAAGGTTTTACAACTTTGAAAGAACACTAGACTATGCGCCAAAGATCTTGGTTCTATTTTTAATTCATTAATTCAACACACATTTTATTTGGTGCTCATTATGTATTTGAACAGTAACAAAAATTACAGCTGACTTCTCATCAGAAACAATGGAGGCCAGAAGTCAGTGGAATGACATTCTTAATACCCCCAACCCACTCTGTTAAATTTTTTACATCAGCAATAACTCATCCTTGGGGTCAGAAGTCTCCACATTCTAGTAGGTGAAACTAGCTTTTAATTTTCTTAAAATATTGAACTACCAGGAGTTGGGAGTCTGGTAGGCTAGTGGTAAAGTCCTATTTGGGTACCCACCCACCTTCCAGTGCCTTAGGTGGCATGGGTGTGGCCATATGCTTTGCCATTTACAAGGTAATATTTAGGGTGTAGAGAATAAACTCCTTCTCTCTAGCTCTAGATAATATAGCAACATGAAAATTTTCTGGGTGAAGACATCTACAAAAATGTCTTGAGCCAAATAATATATTAATAGAAAACAAAAACAAAGGTGGCATATTTTAGACTCTCTCCATAATTGTCATTCATGGGGCCTCTCAGCATCTCTTCCACCCCCTACTCCCACCTTTAATTCAGCACCACATGGATTTTGAAAGAGATTTGGTCCACTTCCATCTTCAATAGGGAGCTCTGATTGAAATAAACTAAGTCACATAATCCTACCCTCCTTGCTCAATGATTGGCCCAGGATAGACATGAGACCTAAGTTGGCCTAATCAAAGGGAGGCCCAGGACTTATGTATGATGGCTGAAGAAGAGAAGCTCCTTGCTTTCTGGATGGTATGGGGTATAAAAGTGAAGCCCGAAACAGCTACAGTCAGCATGCCACCAAGAGGGAAACCATCCTGGTTGAAGTCCCAACAGAATCACAGAGATATAGATCAGGAATTCCTTTCACATCCTAACTGAAACCCATACTACCCTTGGACTCTTCAGTTGTATGAGCCATACCTATTAGTCAGACATTGCCACAACAGTGCTGTGTCATAAACCACTTCAAAATGCCTGAGCTTAAGACAACTGTCACTTATTCTTGCTCATGTAACTCTGTGTCAGGTGGAAGTAGGTTGATCTAGGCTGGACTCAGCTGGGTCTGGCTCCAGCCAGCAGATTCCAGATATGCCTCACATTTCTCTGTTTGGTGAGAGATAGCTGGGGCATGTTCTTTTCATAGCAATGGTAGAAGTGCAAAAAGGGTAAGTGAAAATAATCAATACTTCTTAAGCCCAACCAAAGCAAGGCATGTAGCTGAGCCCAACGTTCATGAGGTGAGGAAATATAATCACCTCTAGTGGGAGGACCCTCAAAGTCGCACAGCAAAGGGTACATCCCAGGGAGGAATGAAAGCTGGGAAGAAGGATGCAGCCCATCACATTTCCTTGATCGTTTAGACCAGTTTGGTTTTTTTTTTTATATGCAATCAAAAACTTCCTAGATTGATAAACTTTCTATATGAAAATAATGAATATACCATTTGTGAGTAAAAGTGCATGTACTTCAAGTAAATGATATGCTCTATGAGAATTTCCCAGGACAGGGCAATGAGGAATTGTGTGAGAAATCTAGTTCATACTGGTACATGGGGGCCCACTGTTCACCATGCTCTAATTTCCGAGACAAGCAGGCTGACAACAAATTCATTCTAGCCAGCCTTGGACTTGGTGGTATAGAGTAAGGAAGATAGGAAGCATATATGTTTTTATGATGGCATCTAATCGCAGGTCTAGCTAACAGATTGTAAACGCAAGCATCTCAACAGAGGTCAGAAGCCAAGATTCTTTCCGTAAGGAGGTACGTTCAAACATTCCCCTCTGCTGTGGCAAGTGTAAGCGAACATTGAAACACGGGCAGTAATGAAACTCCCTGGCAAAGAATTATACCTCATTTATGAAACAGCTCCTGTATCAATGATACAAAAGCGGCCAGGGAACAGAACAGAATGGCTTTTGTTTCCCACACAATAGCTTTAACACCAACAGCTGCTAGGCCTCAGAAATCACCTTTCTAACTGCTAAATACACAGAGTGGCCTCTGGGTGTCAAGAGTTAGTGATCAGTACCAATGATGGGGGTGTCTCAGAAGAGTGATCAGGCATCACAGTAATTCACAGTAAACCCAATTTTGTGCCCAGGTTTTAATTAAAATCATATCCACCATCAGGTATGATGAAGTCTTCTGACCTGAGAAAAAAATCACGTTTTTCTTTTATTAGTATAGATAGTTTTTAAATGCCTTGAAAAAAATTCTTCCCAGCCTGGAAACCTCTTTCTGTGACATCTGTGAATGAAGACTACTTTTGCTGCTTTATAAAGGGTTTATTTTACCCATAAGCAGGAAGCTCAGGTCATTTTTTAATGAAAGCAGAATATTTCCTTCCTTTATGTTCCTTCAAACTACAGGTTTTCATGGAAAAGAAAAACAGGTGTGGAAGACACTCTAAGTCAAGCCAGCTTTTTCTTTTCTCATCTGAACATCTACCAAAAAATGTCCCATGCATTGGAGATCCCGTTTGAGGTCTGATTTCCTTAAGAGTGAAGTAAAAATAAAGCACCAATTATAGACTAATATTTTGGAGACAGAAATTAAATGTGCCTTGTAACAGTAAATTATTTCAAAGATTAAACAGAGGGTACTGTAAGCCTGAGGTCCCCAACCCCGCAGAGCTCTGCCCACCCCCCCATCCCTGTCTGTGGAAAAACTGTCTTCTATGAAACCGGTCCCTGGTGCCATAAAGGTTGGGGACTGCTGCTGTAAGCTATTTACCTACATACCATACCAGGGATTCTATGGATAGGAAATCAGATTCTTATCTCCATATCCCTTCAAGACATTTCTGATTTCTATTTTTCTAATGACACTAAGTTAGCATTTTAGACATAGGGATGATTTTAACTGTAGAGATCAACATGTGCCCCAGCAAGAAAAAATAAACCATATATCATGGTGTATAAGCTGACCTTTGAAAGCTAAAAGAAATGCTCCTTAAAGCTGATCTTGACTCTCATAATGGGTTTAAAATACAAACCTTACATTCCACTCCTTAGATAGGAAAGGAAAGAATAATATCAAATTCCCCAGATAGGAAATTCTGGAGCTGAGCTTGGGGTTGTGGGGAGGATTCCAAGGGAAACAAACAGTAAAGTTCAGATGGGAGGTAGAGAAATTGAGATGAGAAAATAGGGAATAGAAATGAGCAAATGTTTAAGTTTTAATCTCTTTATGTGTAATCTCCTATGAGTTTCTGAAACAGAAGTCTGCACTTGTGAGTGACTGAGTCACAGAAGGAGATTTTGGTGGCTCTTACCCATTTATTTGGTTTGTCTGTCACTCTCCACTTAGACTGTTCACTCCTTGAGGTCAAAAACTATGTCTTTGTTTTTTGGGGCATTTGTTTCATTTTATTTGAACAATCCCTGCCGTACATTTTGGGGCATCCCATAAATGGTGAAAGAACAGATACATTAACTTTGCATGTCATGGACTCTAAAATTTTAAAGGATGTTGAAGTAATTTCTACCATTCAAAATTATTTTAGTTGGTTCATTTCCAGTTGCTTAAATGACCAAATGAAATAGTTAGATATAATTAGAACTACTTAGCATTAAATTTGATCTTTTTAGTAAAAAAGGGTGTTGATGTATATACCCAGTTGAGTTTATGTCATGATTCACATACATTTGTTCAAGAGAACTAAATACATAGTGTGGGTTTTATGCACATTTGTTAACTGCTCTGTGTGTATAAAAAACTGATCAAGATATAATTTTATCTGATATACATAGACCTGAGTTCTGTGCTTCTACATCTGGTTTGGCTTCCCTTCTGTACTTAGAATGAGTTAGAATGACTACGAAAGCATTATTGAAACTGAATTTCAATAATAGATCCAAGATCAGAAGTTACTAAAACTACAAATAGGCCAATAAACTAGTGAGTGATCAAAATAAACACAAATGATCCTACATAATCAATGCAAGGTTCATACTAAAATGGAACATGACAATATCTATCGTAAACTTTTTCTAATGACAGAATTTCTTCTGGAAGTTACACCCCTGGGATCATTAGACTAGCTGTCATTAGCCTGGTGGCAAGCTTTAGGCTTGTTTTCTTCATTCTGTCACTGGTTGAAATTCTGAGCCTCTTTTCCTTAAATATCAGTTTCCTCAGGTGTAAAATGGAAGTAAATTACACAAACCTCTGCCTTCCTTAGCAGGCAAACGTGGAACTATTTTTTTTTTAAAATGTCTACAAATACTGTGAGCTTTTCAGGCAGAGACGTTACACAAGGTAAAATTGCACATCCTCTCTCCCATCTGCAATATGAAAGGTAAATCTTTGAAAAATACATTTTAAAAGGGCAAAACAATGAGCTCAATTTTCAGCTCACACCCGTGTGTGTGTGTGGGTGTGTGTGTGTGTGTGTGTGTACGTATATATGTCTTTTCTTACAGAAAGCTTCCAAAGACTTCAAAGGGATCTCTGTCCATGAAAGCAAATGAAAGATGGAGAGATTCAAACCCATTAGGAATAAAATTTCTGAAATCCTTAATAAGCCTAGTTTTGCTTTATAAATGTAATTGTTTTATTATGCTTCTCCATTCTCTCCTTCTCTTTCAGTAGCCCTCGTTTTCCCAACTTGAGCAAAACAAATGATGACAGATTGACAATGCTACAAATATCAGTGTAGGTTTCAAAGTTCAGAGTTTACAACTTGAACTCTTTGGGGCAAAGTATTGCAATATTACCTAATAAATAATGGGTAGGGAGGTATAGACATTTAAAACAGAACCAATCAGTTGAAAATCTCTTCCACAGATACAAAATGCAATTTCAAAAACCCATCCTACTTAAATTATTAAAAGGGTTCAAAAGTATGAGATAAACACCAATACTTCTGTCCAACAGAGCACAAGTCTATTGAAATGGTGCTGTGGTTTGGAGACTTGTTTTATGAAGGATCCTCTTAACTTTCCTCTTGGTTGGGGAAACTAGGAAGCTCCCAACAATTTTGTAGATCCAGCACTTCACAAAAATGCAAACTGTTCTGTCTATGGTATCTGCTGAGGGTAGTGATGACTCACGGACACTGTCTGGCTTCTTTCTTAACATTGCATAGAACATACTCAAAATTGTGCAACACAAGGGCCAAGGAGTGGACTGTGGTCGTTGGATGACCTACACACTACAGCATCCTACCATCGCACTAGACACACTCTAGATGTTTGTGAAGTGAATGAAACACTCATTTAGCCTCTGCAAAATTATCGGTAATACTACCCATGAAGAATTGTTATTTCTTTAACGAACTATCACACCTTCAATTCCTTTACATCCTTCACATTATCCCAGGCAACAAGTGGGAGCTTAATAGACTCTTGTGGCATTCTCCCACATAGATTGAATACTAGCTGAAGATAGAGAGTTCCTTACCTACTATGGTTGGGCTTAGTTGCACATAACAGAAAATGCTAAATACCAGTAGCTTAAACAGGATGGAAGATAATTGCTCACTTACGCAAAACAAATCTGGAAATATGTAGTCCAGGGCTACTAAGGCAGTACCACAAACTCAGCAAAGACACAGGCTCCTTCTACCTGCCCTACTGGCCATCCTACTGCGTAGTTTCATCGTTGAGGGTGGTGCAGGATGGCTGTGGAGATGCAGACATCACATCCTCATTCCAGACAGCAGGAAGGAGAAGGTTGCAAAAAGGGACTTCCTCCTAGCTGAGTTACTCCGTTTAAGCTGCTTTCTGGAATTGCTGTTCCAACAGCTTCTCCTTCTATCTAAGTGGCCAAAACTTAGTCAGATGTCATGCCAGGTATAAAGGAGGGTAGGAAATGTATTCTCTTAGAGGGACACATTGCTGCCTTGAATATAATTGAGATACCGTTATCTAGGCTAAAGGGAGGAGTGGAAATTGGTGGGCAACTAGTGGTCTTTGCTATAGTTCCTTAATTCAATGAGTAAATTTCTTGAACTTGCATTTTTCTTATATTTCTCTTATCAACTCCATCTGTCCCAATCCCTCCTATACCCATATTCCCCATCTGGCCACTATCATTATTGGGCAAATGTTTTAAAAAGTTAAAATTATTGCCACCCTATGACATTCACTTATGACCATTATTAAACATTTATATTAAAAACCTGGTTTTGGAAGTTAAGTGACTACTGGATTTCATGTAGTTTGCATATGTTTTTTCACACTAGCATTTTCCAGAAATAAGACTTACACTCAATGGCATCTTAACAGTTACATCAGCCAGGCAGTAGTAGTGACATAGCTGGCCTTACCTGTGCATGGGTGACTTGGTCATAGCTCTTCATTGTCATTTTAAGAGAGTCATGGACATTATGTGCACAATATGTGTTGAGTTTAACTGCTCCTGACAATGTCTTCAAAAGGATTACAGCATGATTTGGCATTGGAATGAACACTTATTGTGTTCCCATGAAGGCCCAGCAACTGAGCAGCAAGGTACAAATTTGATATTAGTGAAACAAATATTAGTCATTGGAGGAATGGCTGTAATTCTATATTTTCTTGCAATGCAACAATTGAGTGCTTTTCAGGAGCAAATAAAGGATGATAGATACCCTTTAGTAGATGAAGCTATGTTACATTTTGTTACTGAATCACATGCAAAAAAAAAATTTTCCCATCACCCAGCAAACAATGTAATTGAAGGGAACATATAAATTGCCTCCCCTCTCTGAATAGATGAAAGAAATTTCAGAGCAATAAGACGTATATGACTGATTCATATGCTGTTTAGGACTCTCATTAAGACACTGTGTCACAGTTTAATTGGCCACATTTTTTCTTAATGGTACATAAAATAAAGCTACATCTTCTAATTGATGGCATCTTAGATTTGATGAATTATGTGGTTAATTCACTTGCTTTCAATTAAATAACAGCCCCAAACAACTAGCTCATATAATCATTAAAAATATGATTGCCTTTATGCAATACACAAATACTGGCAAGGAAGATCCACTGTTGGCTTTTCAAAAACATTGAAATTCATTAATCCCCAATTTAGGGCATGTGCACCATGATAACGTCAAATGGCTCCATGTCTCTTCTTTCCCACCTTGAGCAGTGTCAAGTATTCAGAAACGTTCTCTGAGTCTCTGCAACATTCTAATTGAATCCTGTCTGGTACGTGTCAGCTAGTTGGCACTCCAGGTGTCAATACAGTGTCATCCACAAACTAGAGAAATGACTTCTCTGGGGTGAGCACACAAAGAAAGGCAGGAATGAAGCAAATCTATGGCAGGGAAATGGTTTACAGAACCAATTTACCTGACTTGCATCATTCTGAAAGCACAAATTACTACTATATTATATATGTATTAATATCTCTTTAAAAAAAAACTCATCAATTTAACAGCTAACTACCTAATCATTGTCGACTTCTATATACCCATGAAAGAACCACTTGTACTAGAATAAAAAGAGGGTGGGATCTCAAAGGCTTTGGCAACTCTTACATTTGAAAGTGATGAAGGGCATTATTTTTATTAAATAGTGCCCTTCTGAAATGATGGCATTTTCATATAGGTGTGTGAGAACAAAAACTGTCCTCCATGTATTAAACATCAAGTGCATTAAAAGGAAAAAAATAAACAAACACTGTTCTCCTCTATGCTCTCTCACATAGAACACTTCTGACACCAGATGTGTGGGGGTTTTCCCACATCAACAAATTCTCCAACATCAGCTGTGTGTCCTACAATTCAATTCAGTTCTGACACTATCTACCTGGGCTCAGTCCCACAAGGCTGTTCCCTATGCCTCCACTTCAGATGCTAATCTCAAGCCCATGTTGTCACCTGTGCTTCTGACTGACTGCCTATAAATTGGAAGTTCCCATGACCCCCTCCTTGGGTTCAAAAATTTGCTAGAACGGCTCACAAAACTCAGGGAAACAGTTTACTCACTAGATTACTGGCTTATTATAAAAGGGTAGGACTGAGGAATAGCCAGATGGAAAGGGCATGGTATGGGGGGCAGTGCAAAGCTTCCATGTGCTTTCCAGATAGGCCACCCTCCCAGCACCTCTGTGTGTCCACCAGTCCTGAAGTTCTCCAAATCCCTTTGGTGAGGGTTTCTATGAAGGCTTCATCATGTAGGCACAATTGATTAAATCATTGGCCTCTGGTGCTTGGCCTCAACCTCCAGCCTCTCTCCCCTCCCTGGAGGTTGGGGGTGGACCTGAAAATCCCAACCCCCTAATCACATGGTTGGTTCCCCTGGCAAGCAGCCCCCCATCCTTAGAGGCTTTCCAAAAATCACCTCATTAACAAAAATTATCTCATTAACAAGAATCACCTCATTAACATGAAATGTTATACTGGTTATAAATAACAAAAGATGCTCCTTTCACCTTTATTGGGCAGGAGTTGTTTCAGGATGTGGGGTGGGGGATGGGGTACACAAAAACAGATATTATAAGAAAAGATACTTTATTGCTTTTATCACTCAGAAAGTTACAAGGGTTTCAGGAGCTCTGACCAGGAGCTGGGGATGAAGACTAAATATATATTTCTTATTATATCACAATATCACAGCATATATACATATGTTTATAATATAGAATTTGACTATGAATGTCTTAAAAATAAGGTAAGAAATCAGAGAAATATACGAAATCATCTGTGATAAATTTGTTCTCTTAAGATTTTTGTGAAATGAAAAAAGCCATATTACTGGTTATTTTCCCTTCCTAAAAACAATAAAAGAAAGGTTTATGGAGAATGTGTGGGGCATCATCTGTCTGAGCACTATTTGCTTAAAGGAAAGAGAAATTCAGGCCATCTTTCTCTTTCTGTCCCATATCATAAAGGGTGGAGTATGTGGTATATCAGAGATGCACGAACAGTTGCTATTTAGCCATAGGTTTTAAAATATTTTGTGCTTAATATCCCAGAAGGAGGCTGGAATCTGTCTGCCCTTGTTCCTATAGAAGCAACTTACAAATATATAACAAAGAGTTACTATGCCACAGAGTCACTTCCTCAACTAGAAAAGCAACTCTGCAAAAAAAAAAAAAAAATCTTTGGGTAAAATCAATATTCTAGTGACAAAGAACAAAATTTGAACAAATTGAGTTTTACAGATCTGATTGGCTTTTACTAGCAATGCATGAACTAGGCAGCATCCAATCTATAAAACAGAAAGGAGCTCTGATGAGCTAGACAGAGTGAGTTTTATAGGCAGTCAAAAAGAAAAAACGGAGGATGAAAACGGGAACAATGAACAAGTAGTAGCTTGGCCATTTCAAGAGTACTTTCCTTACAGGGATGTAAGCAAAATCTTTTTGGCATCATGGGTTTTCACTGTTATCTCTCTTCTGATTTCTCAGACGGTCAGATCTTACAATTAAACAATCTAGATTTTGGTTTGGTAATGTGGAGCTTTAGCATAAGTGACTCCATTTTGGGCCTTCTGTCTTTTCTTTAACACTAGCAACAAAGGCAGTCTAACTTGTTAGTGGAGAAAGCAACTGGATGTGTGGAGCAATTCTGAGGGTGCTGGGATAACCTATTCAACATCCTGTTGCCTGAAATTCTACCAGCAAGACTTTAGCGTAGAGCTTAATTCAATAATTCCAATTAACAAATACATATCAAGCATCTACTAGGTACCAAGCTCTGGCCTAAGTGCTGAGGTGTGAGTGAGGCATAGTTCCCATCTATATGGAATTCTCATTAGGTCGGGAGACAGATAAATAAATAAATAAATGGGGTACTTGTGATAAGGGCAGTGTATCAGGAAGCTATTGCTGTGTAACAAACCAATGCAAAATGTAGTGGATTGCAAGAACAAGCATTCATTTGGTTCATGGTTCTGTGGCTTAGTAGTTTAGGCTGTGCTCAGGCAGCCGTGGAATCAGCTGAGGTTTGGCTGGTCTAGGATGGCAGGGAAAGACAGGTTAGATTTCTTGGAGAAAGTGACAGTGAAGCTGGATTTAGAAGGATCAATAGGCCATTTCCAGGTGGACAAGGGAGAGAACAACTTTCTGGATGAGAGGGAAACGCCAGGGCAAGAGTTTGGAGGAGTGATACCCCCACTGAAGTTCAGGTCAGTCCCTAAGAATGGATTGCAGGTGATGTCCTGAGAAGAGCCTTCGACAGGAAAAGGCTGAATGGTTGCGCATGGGCAATGTGGGAAGCAGACATCGAAGGGGACACAAAGGGAGGAGCAGGGGTCAGGACAGAAGGCTGGGAGGGAAAGCTGATGGCCACTGTGTCCATGCCACCACCTCCCATCAGGCACTATTACTTGGCAAATCTCTGGACACAGAATAAGATGAGAATTTCTATTCCCCCAGGGAGTAGCTGTTTGCTCAGGTCGGGAAGTGGCTATTTGCTTTGCTAGCTTAGGCCTCTGCTTCATTTGCTAGGAAAATGACAGCAGGGGCAGGAAACTCATTTTTTCTGAGAACTTCTGCCCAAAGTGAGTGCTGTTTCACAGATACAACTTTTCAATCTTGCTATCTCCCCATCATTTCTTTATTTTTGCTCCTGGATGTTTTCCACACACACTTACATGTCCTGTAAGCCAGCTAACATGCATGACTCTATTTTAAATTTCTAATGTGAGCCCCCATGCACACTTCTGGTCTTTCAATTAGGCTCACTAGTCCTGTTGCCATCCAGTTGTATCTCTGATTTAATCTGAAGAAATTAGGCATATCTCTTTCATCTCAATGGAAACAATGGTTTGTATTCTCTTTCACATGACTTTAAAATTCTGCACACCAAAAGGCTCCCTGGGCTTTTGTAAAAGCAATGCACGATGATTGTTTTGAAAGAATAAGCCTTTCTGAAAATTCCTACAGAGTATGCTAAGGCTAAAACCAGTTCAAAGGAATTTGGTCAGATTCAATGGAATAGCCTCCTGGTTCAAGTGAAGGACTTGGAGGGAGGAATAAAACAAATCCACCTTCTGTTTAAATAGAAATGAAAAGAGAGCTAAGCAGAAACCTCAACAGGAAGGAAGCTGAAATACAATAAATGGGAGTGGCCACTGCTGAACACAAGTTGGAGATACATTTCAATAAAACACATGAGGCGAATTTCCGTCATTCAGATATTTCACATCAGATCAAGGAAAATATAGGTCTTAGTCTCTATGACATAAAGAGCCCAACCCATGAAAGAAATCGGCACAGAAAATTTCCACTGTTTTTCTTCTCATTCTTTGAATAAATTCCTGATCATTTTGACATCATTTTTTAAAAAACACCAAGTCTACGCTCTCAATGGAAACTTTTCCAAAATAGCAAGTATTTAAAATATCTGAAGTTATGAAAACAAAACCAAAAACCAAACCAACAGCAGTAACAATGCTGCTGTAATTGATCAGCACAAAAGGCCTCACTGCCTAGAAGTCCTGACGTGCTGGCTTGCTGCTCAGGAGGGTAACACCCATGTGATAGCAGCTGTCAGGGACTCCAAATACAAATCAAACAGGAGTCCTTGGGAAAATTTCCCCTTTTGCTCACTCTGTATATGTTCAAAAACAAACCATTTTCCAAAATCCCCTAAAACCCCTCTGAGTGGGGACGGAAGGGACTAGGCAAGCATATTGCACCATAATTAACACCCGTTCACCACTGACATCACGCTTCGGTGTAAAGATAGGTCACGTACTTTTAATTTCTCACACGCACGTCAGCAGCAAACAGTCCCAGCGTTCGTGTTAATGACACCATCTGGCGCCTCCCATAACTGTGTAGCATTCAGCTTCCAAACAAGATGTAATGGCAGCAACACATGAAACCCACTGACATTTACAGTAAGGAAATTTATTATCAGTCATCGGTTTGGTATAAATGTGTTTGCATGACTGCTGGGGCTATAAAATCGTCACCTTTGCCAGGCAAGCAAAGGTGCAATAAATAATGGATTTTAAGCCATGCATGTACTACCAAATCATTAAACATTTATCACACAGCCACAATAGCATCTTAAGCAACAGTTACCACTTGAAAAATTAATGCCACTTTTGAGGGTTAAATGAAAACCATTTAGTCTAAGCTTTAATGATTTTTAATATGGTTCAGTATAGAATACAGGATTTTTAAGTTTTTACTTTGTAGTTGAATATGATATGTGTATGTAAATAGCTCTTTATTGTACAACAATTTTCTTTTAAGGAACAATCACTCTCTGCTCTTTTGTTCAAGAAATACTGAAAAATATAACTGAAATGTTTCTTGAAAAAGAAATCATTGTTAAAACATTTTCAAAACTAGAAACGGCAAAAGAAAGGTTTTTTAGGAATCAACTGGTATTCTCTTTAAAATCCATAATGGATTAGCCATTTATGGTTGCAATTAAATAATTTTAACTTTGAATTAAGGAAACAAATATAAAGTCAAAACCAACAAAATCCCTCGAGTAATCTAGCCACATTTGTCCCCAATACTTATTCCTTTAAAATACTCTCCCCATAGTGTGCTAATAATTCTCCCCTATATGTTTCTTCTATGGGCATCGATTGCTTTAAGAAAAAAATCCATAGAAATGACAATTCAAAAATACAGATAGACTGGGGAACAGTCATGGGTTTTATGGAGGATTTATCAAAGAATACTGTTTGATTCAAAGAAACAAAGAGAAACCTAGGTGGGAACTAGTTAGGCATTTGCTGGCAGGACATGGAACAATGAGGGTGGGGCCATGGCTGCTCATGCAGGAGGTGAGCCAGAAGCAAAGCTTGGACAGAGACTGTGCCATCGAGAGGCTCTGTCATGAGACGCTGTGATGAGGCCGGATCTCTAAAACAACCCAATCTCAACACATAAAATTATCACCTAGCAAGAGGAAACACAGCCCCAGAGTGAGTGGCATTGTTTGAAAAATCAAACAAAGTTCTGGGCAATAGTTAAGAAATGACTGAATAAGAGATTTTTCTCTCCGTGAGGTTTAATTCCTTGGTGAGAACTGTTGCTTAAAAAGCCTCTGTAGTTTTATGGGTCTGTTACACGCGGTTCTCCCTCTCTCTGAACGCCCCCTCCGCCTGCCCTGACTGGGAAGCAGGTGCAGGCTCTGGAAGGCAGGATCCCTGCGGGAGAGGGGGGAGGACAGCTCTGCAAAACACCGCGGGAGGCCGGGCTGTGAGCCCTGCCCCTGAGTTTTGAATCAGTGGAAGGAAGTGCTGAGATTTTATGCCTTCATCTCTATAGTGACTATTGTCTAAACGGGCCCAGGGGAGTGCTGCCTCTTCTTTGTGTGTCTTGGGGTTGAAATCCAAGATTTTTCAAGACCATGCCCCTTCAGTGATGGTTTCCTCAGTTGCTGGGGAGAACCTGGGTGGAGAGTGTTCCCGTGTTGGGGAATGGAGTTGAGGACTCCACAGAAGGACCTGGGGTGGCGAGGTCACAGGAACACTCAGATGCCCCTCCTTGAATACACACATACTCCCGGTTCCAAGTCATGGAGGGAGAACTTTAGAGCCTGGCCTGGTCAGGCAGAGGAGTGGGTGGCCACTCTCATTGTCCCTACTTTGTCCACGGTCTGAGACCCCTCTATGTGCCCACAAGCCTTCACTACACAAAAGAGCTTCTCCAAGGACTAACTTCAGTGGGATTATGTGGAAGTGGATCATGTCCACTGGGATTGTGGTACTATTGTGAAATAACATGCATTGCTTGAGCCTTGATGTTAAAACAAAAGCACCAAGTATGGGAATTTTTCTGAAGGAGTTTCTCTATCCTATGAAAAGGCCACACACTGCCCTGTCCTTCCATCTGCTGCTAATTAATTGCAATATTTCCTAGAGTTCTAGCTGCTACAGTACATCTTCTGCAAGTGGCTATCAGGGCTCTCCCAGAGGTACAGAATCAATAAATGACTGCGAGAAGGCCTTGCTCATTTCTTTCAAAGTTGTGTTTGCTCTTATAATACTTTATGAAATGCTCTGTCTCCACATAAGAGGGTGTGTGAGTGTGTGTGTGTGTGTGTGAGAGAGAGAGAGAGAGAGAGAGAATGCACACAGCGCTGCAAAAACAGCTCTCCTGAAGGGTATGAAAAAAACACTTAACAATGAAGGGAGAGAAACAAAAAGCCATTCAACAGATGCATGTCATTTTTACTCTTCAGTGTGGATCAGTTTTTCTTGTTAATTATATCACCTATTCTTTCCTTATATTGATAATTACATAATTACATGAAACAGATGGGTGACAGAATGCACCCAGATGGTGAGAATGTAAACAGGCTTACAAATTGCTTATTCTTGAGCATATTAAAAAGAATTATTTAATAATACATAGATTTCTATACTCTACACATCTGTCAAGTAGAGCCTTCAAAATGGCGGTTACTTTGTCATTTTTTTCTTAAATAGATACAATGTCCTCCCTGGGAATTCCTGGGAGGCCAACTGCCATGTAGGTAAAATAGTTCACCTTTTCCAAACATTTGGACACCTGAAATTCTAGCTCTTATCTGAGCCCACTGGTTTGCTTTTTTTTTACCTTTTCCCTTTTCTTCAAAACTAGTAATTGTAGTTTCAAGGGGAGTTAAAAACCACACTTAGCGCTAGTTATACTTTGAGCAAGCTGTGGAAGATTAAAAAGAATGGGAGGATTTAAGAACATATTTGAAATGTTTTAATTGCCTCTGATGGGCTTCTTGCATGAAATTCTTTTAAAATAATTATGAAATAAAAGTCAAAACACTCGTGTGTGGAGGCACGGCTATGGGAGGGGCAGGATCACAGGCCGGCGCAGCTTCTAGGGGGTCTGAAGGAAGAAGTGGTGGCTCCTTCTCCCCGCCTGCACACCACCCCTCTGTCCCATGGGGTCAGATCTCTGCTTAAATGACCCTTATGGGAGGGGTCCTGCCCTCCCCACCCTCACCTCCCCGGGCTCTCTTCTTGATGGCACTCGCTGCCACCTGACACGCATCCTTGTCTGTTTACTGTCGGCTTCGCCCACTAGAATGCAGGCACCATGCGGCAGGGATTTGTCCACGTTTTTATGGCCATACCCTCAGAGCACAGGACAGGGTCCGCTACGTGATCAGCACACAAAAATATTGACTGAACGAATGAATGACATAAATGAAGTGTCCATGTGCAAGCTTCCAAACTGGTGATGCAGAACAGGCCCTGGACCTTGGGTGTAGGCAGAAGAGCCTGTCCAGGTGGGAGCAGGGGGCGACCAACACAGGGGACTTCCCTAAGGCAGGTAGGGGTGGAGGATGGCAGAAGTTCCCATCTTACTTGAAAGGTGGGTACAAAGCGTGGTGTGTATCAGAGTTGTGGCCAAAAAGCAAGATGCTTAAAAAAACAGACTGGTGGGGTGGAGAGGCAGGCTCAGGGAGGTACAAACCCACCTGGCTTCTGGTGGTGCACCACTTGGCTCTTGGGGAGGCAGGGTGGGCCACAGAAGTCCAGAATCAGGCTGTTTGTCACCCACCACTCTGCACTCCGGGAGGTGCCTGGAATGTGGAACCTGAGCTCTTCTCTGGAGCCATATTTGGATGGTGATTGTGTGTGTATGTGTGTGTGTATATGTGTGTGTGTGTGTATTTATAAAAAGCATTTGATTACTCAGGCCAGGGGGGCCTGGAGATCCTTTAAGAATGTGGGCCCTGTGAGCTGTTTCCTCTGTCTGCTCTCTCCTGGGTGTTGGGAGCAGTGAACTGTTAGAAGTCACATGGCCTGAGGGGCCACTAGTCCCAGTCTTATCAACACAGAGTGACCAAAGACCCAAGGTGTGGGATGGATGCTATCTGCTAAACAAATTAAATACTTGTCTATGGTATATAATTCTGTGGGATACTATGAGACCATCTTTGGGACCTGCTCAGTTGCAATTTGTGACAGATAATACTTGGTTCCATTTTTAAAATCCACTATTAATTCTGGTTCCATGGGAGTACCGTCCTGGGGATAAGGAAATGGTGGTGAAAGTGGGGACAGTTCTGGTGAATGGAGCTTCCCTCTGGTGACCAGAAAGTGCTGCCTGAGACTCAGTCCCTGGAAGCACAGCTCCTTTTGGTTAAATACATAATAAACTACCATAAAAACCACAATTACAATGAATGCCATGGTGATAATTTCAAGCCACTGAATTATAGGAAAAAACAAAACAAACAAAGCCTGGGACATGACTGAATGGCATGAGAAGTAGGAGCAATGGCATAGTATGTCATTTATGTTTATTACCAGGGGTTTCGACCCACTGAATGGCTTATGCCTGTGCGTGCTATAGCTGAGTCATGTTTGATATCTCAAATGAGTAGCAATAAAAAACCCTTTATGATTCCTATGCTATTTTCATACCTTATTTATTCTATTTTTTCCCCTGTTTTTAAGTCATCCTTTTTGTTTATTGAGTTGGTTACTATGGAGATCATGACATCAGTAATCTTGACTAAGCTCAACGGTCTTGAGGCAACATTCAGGATAAGGTTTCGGTACTCACAGTGGCTCAGTCCTAGAGAACACCAGCAGCTTGTGAACTGAGGACGGAGGCTTCAAGCTACTTCTCTGGTGGGAGGACACACCGGTGGAGCAAACTATGCTCCCCCAAAATGTGCTCGGGGGTGGGGGGCAGCTCTGAGTGGGAGGACCACACCTCCCCAGACAAGCAGGTACTGCAGTTGCCAAGGCCCATTTAATCCTCTGCCTCTAATGAACTCCAATGCCATTTCCCCTCTAGATTGGGTGACTGTGTAAATAATGATAATAACGAAACTCAGGCTGCTTTAGGAAAATTACTAAATTGTGGAAGGCTTTTAATCCACCTGAGCTCAATTAGAACATAAAACCTCTCTAGGTTCTGGGTTGTTTTTCCTGATCTTTTGCATCTTCCAAGAAAGTTTTTTTTTTAGAAACTAGAATTTATTATTAGGATATGACATATAAAATTTTTAATGAAAAGATCTAAAAGTTAGACTTAAGATAATGTACTTTATAGTATATACATCTATTGATGTCAAATCACTTTGTAACGAATGGAGTCATGTTTTTATAATTCTTCAATGGGCCAGAGGGAGTCCCCCAGCCCCACGAGGTGTCTTCTTGGTCTGCAGTCCATGTGTACATCACTGCCACCATTGTACCAGTGGTGGAGTACTATTTTTATGTTAACAGATGAACTTTATTCCTGCCAAGTCCCTGTTGACTCACGGTTCCTCCTGATGCTTCAGGCAGCAGCCTGGGGACACTGGGCCTTTGGACAGACACATCCCAGTAGTACAAATGGGTCGGTTCTGTGCTTTCTTGTTTCAAAGCAGATAATAGGTTGCAAGAAGGTTTTTGAGCCTCAAAAGCCTGACTGTTGTGCACAGAAAGTCAGAGTTGACATCTCAAATGACAGATTTTAGAGGAACACATAGTGACAGCAGAACCTGTTGTCCAAAGACCAAAAGAAAGAGGAAAGCTGGAGAGAGAGAAAGAGAGAGGAATGCAATACAGCCCTCTCCTTCCCTCTGGTTAGGTCAGAAAAGTGGGGCGAAGATTTTGGAGAATATGAGTATAGAGGAGACTGTGCCCCAGGAGGACTCCCCTGCCACCATGTCCTGAGAGGAGTCCAGTGGAGATGGCTGAGGGAGCTCCCAGGGCAAGGAAGGCAATGAGGCAGGTCAGACAACCCACAGACCCAAGCAGCCTCAAGGCTGTGAAGAGGGACGGCGCCTCAGGTGTTGGTAGGACAGGCACTACCCAAGTAGCAGACAACTCCCCTCCCAGGCCCCTCCCTGCCTCCACGATGCTGAGACATTCCATGTCCACAAGCTCCTGAGACCTTAGATATCTTCCCTACACCCCTAAAATAAAATAAGAGGAAAAATACCCACATGCTCTCAATGTAAACATTAAACAGTTAAATTTACCCGGAATTGATGGAGATTACTTTTACTCCCATCAGGGGGAATGAGGCTCAAAGCTGAGATTCAGCTGAGTTAGAGAAAAGTAAGAAAATAAAAGACTTACCATTTTTCACAACTGATTATCTGTCTTAAACATCTGCTTCTGACAATAAAAAGGAGGTGTCATTGTGTGCCTCTGTACTCTGTATGTTGCTGAGATAAAGCAACATATTGCCAAGAGAAATCTTTTTAAAGTCAGGAATGACAAGTTTTCATTTTTGAATTCTAAAGCTTTATGCTCTTTGATTAAAAAAATGTAGCTATACCTTTGACCTGTCAATACTATTCCTAGGAATTTATTCAGAGGAAATCACCACAAATGGGCAAAAAAATAATAAGGGTGGACATAGTGGCATTGTTTATAATGATAAAGATCTGGATAAAAACTTAAGCATGAGGGAACTGGCTACAAACCACAGTGGTGAATCACCGGTAGGTCCCAGAGCCTGGAAGCCACGACTTAGCAGCTGTGTGGCCTCGGGCAAGTTAATGTCAAGTAGGACATTTGAAGCATGAAGACAATAGATGCTACATTCCAAAGGACCTCCTCTACTAAAAATGTCAAAGTCAGTGGGCAAGCACTGATTAAATGACTTTTAAACCCTAATTCACAATAAAGACATAAAAGGGTTAGAAGAATGGATAGAAGAGAAGATTTTCTGAAGACTTCCTCAGGGAGGACTGTTGATGTGCTCTGAAGCTGGTGCACCCCACCCCTAAGAGGAGAGGTGGCGTGTGCCTGGCTATTGCCTCAAGTCACAGTGATAGTTGGGAGCCCTCCCAGAGCTTCACATGAGTCCCCTCCAGTTAGTGGACACAGTCAATGGGCGTGTGCCCCTTGCCTGAAAAATCTAAGGAGTGCAGTGCGTAGCCCAGCCGCAGCTGGGTGAGCCAAACGGCAGTGGCCTGCGCTGGCAGAGTCCGCCGACCCTCAGAGGATGAGCTGTTCCCCTGGGCCCTTCCTGTAGGGCTATCTTGAGGGCAAATAAGGCTCAGGTGTCAACGCTGGAGGGCTGCATCGCCTGCGTTATGGGCATGCTGGGGAGAGGTCCCCAGGGATGGGAACCCCTGAAGAAACGCCAAACTCTGCATCCGGCCAACAGATCACAGGTCATCTTGTGACAGCAGTGACAGTAGCGGTCGAGTTCAGACTTGCCTGCTCCCTCAAATGTTCCTCCCTGCTCTGACCCCAATTTCAGAATGGCCAGAAATACAGCTAAATAATAAGAAACTAACAGGCTAAGAAAAAAAAAAAAAAAAAAAAAAAAAAAAGCAGCAGCAGCAGCAGCAGCACTACATGCTAGTTAGCTATAGATATGCTTAATAAGCAGAAGGCACATGGCGGTAGGAAGAGAGAAGAGACTGTCCCGGGCCCTTCCCTGGCTGTAGGCTTCCCGCGTGCAGCAGGTGTCAGGCTTCAGCAGCGGGACAGGGAAGTCTAACCTTTGGATGGAAATTGAGCTTCAATGGTTACATCAAATATAATTGGACTTTTTATGGAATTAAGATCATGTATCATGATTTGAAGCGACCCGCACAGCTTTAATTAACTAGAATTGACCCGGAAAAGTCCCAGGACTTGCCCACTTTGCATCCGGGTGCAGGAGAAAATGCAGTCACGCTGAGCGTACGTGCAGGCTGTTGGGAGATACCAATCGGGCAGCTTCATGCTTATTCCCATGAGTCTCCCGGCTTCATGTTCAATTCCATTACCAAACCTCTCCTCCTAACCTCAGTTTCCCCCACTGCAAAATGGAGAAGGTGACACCCAGACTTCTGTGAGAATGAAACATGATACATGACAGCATGCAGTACAGATCCTGGCACAAAGCAAGCACTCATTGCTGGTCAGCAGAACACTGCACAGCCGTGAGACCCACACTTCAGAACACTTAGTAACACACAGAGACATCTGTAACATCTTCCGGGAAGGGGCCTGTTTCAAAGTGCATGTACATATGACCCTATATTTAATTGTACACATGTGGGGTTTTTTTCCCCCCCACAGAAAATAATCTATAAGTAAAAACACCAAAATATTAACAAAGGTAATCTACGTACGGATAGGAGGACTGCAGATTTTATCGATTTTTCTCTTTCTATTGTTTTTTCCTAAAATTTCTACCAAAAATACGTACTGCTTTTGTAATGACATATTTATCTTTAATCAAGGGGAAAAGATGTACCTTTCTAGTCAGCATCTGCAGCTCTAATTGTCCCCTTTGTCATTTTATATCCCTAGCTACTTTAAAATATACAAAGCAAAGCCTTGAGTTGGTGCTTCCATCCCTCTCCTCCCTGAAGACGGATTCTGAAGAAGCCACTTAGCTGCGAAGGCCAATTCCAGCCCCGGGAGCTCGGGTCCACACAGGAGCCTTGCTCGGCTGTGGCCTTCCCGAGCTCTGCAGCAGGCAGCTGACGCTTCCTCGGGCACTTCTCACCCTGTGGCATTCATTACCCTGGCTCTGCAGGGAACAGAATGCATATTTTTTCCTCCTACTGAGTTGTGGCAAGAACTCGATCAGTATCCAGGAGAGCCTGAGGATTTTTTTTTCTTTTCTGTTGGGAGCAGTGGCAGCTCTTTTTAAGGGCAATAACATTACCAAAGGTGGACTGAACAAAGGACATCCTGGTGGCTTAAAAAAACAGAAAGTCCTCCATTTCACTCCTGTGTTTGCACAGGCATTTGCTTCGCTGCCTGGGTGCTCCTAAATGTCTGTGCAGGACCACAAGAGGCTGCTAAGTCCAAAAGGGTGAATGAAGCAGAGAAGATAAGAATGGGAGAGATTTTATTTTAGAAAAATCTCTGCTTTCAAAAGAACTGAGGCTTTTGTTAGCAGTATAGTCTCAAAAGTGTGTATGAAGCTCTCTCGGAGTGGTGGAAAGCTCTGCTCCTGGAAGTGAAAGAGTAGTGACGTACGCTGCCCTTCAACGGCCTTGAGCTGACCAGCGTTTGCCCTTTACTAGCCAGACTGCTGGATCTGATCTAAGAATGAAAGAATGCAAAATGGTGCAGCCACTTCAAAAAATAGTTTGCTAGTTCCTCAAAGTATCAAACATAGAGTAATCATATGATCCAGCAATCCACTCCTCAGTAAATACGTCCAAGAGAAATGGAAACATATATACACACAAAAACCTGTATGTGAATTTTCACGGCAATATTATTCATAATAGCCAAATAGTGAAAAGAACTCAAATGTCCATCAACTGATGAATGGAAAAATAAAATGTAGTATTATTCATACAATGAATGTTCAACAATGAAAAAGAATAAAGTACAGATACGTGCTATAACAGGGCTGAACTTTGAAAACATGCTAAATGAAAGAAACCAGTCACAAAATACCACATATTGTATGATTCCACTTGCATGAAATGTCCAGAATAGGTAAGTTCATAGAGATAGCAAGATTAGTGGCTGCCTAAGACTGGGTGAAGAGGGAGTGACTGCTGATGGGCACAGGTTTCTTTTTTGGGTGACAAAAATGTTCTAAAATTAGACAGGGGTGATGGTTGCACAATTCTGTGAACATACTGAATTAAACAATTTAAATGGGTGAACGGGAGGGTGTAATTATATGATTTATATCACAATGAAGCTATTAAAATTTGGGGGGTGGAGACTGTCCTACAATATCTGTTCTAGAAAATGAGGACAAGGTGTAGGATTGATTTGTGACACTACTGAGATGTTAAGAAGTTACTTTTCCCAATTTCTTCTCTTACCACACCCTCAAGGCCTCATTTTGCTATCACCCTATCACAACCGAATTTCTCAACAATTTTCGGGATTTGTCAGTCAAGCCACTAACTCACATCCTGTCCACCCCCTCCCTGCCAAAAAACCTTCAGTCACTCGTTTGGTGGGCAGTGACTTGGGCACTTTCTAAGGACACTGTGAAGCCATATACAACATGGAACTGACATTTATAAGGTAAGCTCCATATAGGATCATAGTATTTTTCCTCCTTTCCCAGCAGCTGCTACATAATTCCAAAAGGTTTGTAACAACAGACTGATACAACAAAGAGAGGACTGCAGACAGCCTGGGTCAGCTGGTGTCCAAAACCTGACTCTGGCACATTAACTTGGACCCATATATTTGCTCCTTCCCAGCTGAGCCCAGACAGGGTCAGGCTGGTACCAGATCAAACCCAAGAACACATAACACAGCCAAGAGGAAGATTCAAACTGCATTGGGGGAAAGCCATTTATATGTGGGTCACCTTTGGGTTAAGAACCTGGTGCCAAAGATCTAGGAGGTTCAGAAAGATCTATGTCAAGCCATATTCCTTATCTGTGGTTTGGTTTTCCTATAATGAGTCATTATGTAAGTACTTTAGCCTTTTAGGTAAGAAAGTTCATATATATGCAGTGGTTAAAGGTAGGAGTTTGGTTGACCAACTGCCTGGGTTTGAAGCTCTGTCAATGAATTTACCTCTGGACAAGTCATTTATTTGCCCTCCCTGAAAGCCTATTTTCCTTAGGTACATTGAGGATGGTAATTGCAGAACTGTTTATAAGTGCTGATGCAAGGATTAAATGAGAAAATCTATGGAAAGCCTTTAGCAAGAGCTCAGGACATGTTGGTGATGGCGGTGGTAGTAGTTGTTTTTATTACTTTGTAACCTTCCTAAGAGGGAGAAACTATGATAATAATGAGAATAAATCACTGGTTGATAAATCATTCTGATGTACACTTATATACCACCTATTATAAGAAACTAGATAGTGTTCAGAGAATAAGAAAGAAATGACCATAGAACTCGTATGATCTGAATTTTAAAAAGGATCCCATAAAAGAATTTATATAAATTATTCTAAGAATCTCAGAGAAAAGGGCTCACTATAAATAGAAGGAAATGCATTTCCCATAGGTAGCATAAACACAAGTTGAGAAGTGGCTTGAAAAAGTAAACTTGACTCATGGTGGTGATTTAAAGTGGGTTAATTTCATTTAAAGAAAATATTCCTCCCATGGTCACATGGATTATGATCGGTGCAATATGATGCTGAAAAACACGGGTTTGTGTTTTCAGAAACCTCTACCAAGGAGAGGCCAAATAGCTGATTTTAAAAATACACCACACATCCCAACCACAAATAGAACCAAGCGAAGTCAAACCACTGGCAGTGAAAGTTACCAAGTTTAGGGAAGGGGCCGGGAAACAATTAAGCTGGGGAAAATCTAGCAGGTGCTGGGAGAATAATGCAATTTCCAAGGGCAGCAGATGCACAAGTGAAACAGTATCCAGTAACAGTCCATCAGATGGTAATTATGGCTGGACTGGGGAAGAACAGCCCAGATGAAAAGGGGCAATTCAAAGGGTAACTGAATGCCAGTGAGTGACATCTTCCTGAGAGATCACATACCAGGGAAAAGCGGGGCCATCACTTAGCTCTGAGGGGGAGGGGTTAAATAAACCGTCATTTTTCTTTGTAGAAGGACAAAGGGAAAATGTGGAGAAATCAAATGCACAGAATCCAAATGGAGGCCTCCAAAGAATTCATTAGTCCAGATTTAGTCAGAACATCACTAATAAACAACCAGAAAAAAAAAAAATAACAGGCACAGATCACTCTGGAAGTATGATTTCTCAGGAAAGATGAAGGGTTGATTCAGTCCCCAAAAAAATTTGAGAGCAATGGTGTGGGGGCGGGGAGGGGGGAGAGAGAGACAGACAGGCAGGGAGAAAGAGAGAGGCGTACACAGTGTAATTCTATGAACGTTATAAACCCAGATGAAGGACTGAGGTGACTGAAGTGGAAGATGAGGAGCATCTATTGCTATTGAAGCAAGTGCAGGGGCTGTTTAAGCTCAAAGCAGATATTCTGTAGTTTAACATGACAAATAATAGTTATTTAAGCTCCCATCCTTGGAAAAGAAGCAGTGCCTATGACACAAACGCATTCTCTGCCCAGGAATTCTGCAGAAACAGGTCTGATCCCAGCGTGGCTATTTCTCCAGTCTGGGCTCTCGCTACACAGAGGCCAGTGCCAGTCCTCTTCCACCCCCGGTTAATGCTGAAACCGGACTGCAAGCTCCTTGCAGGCAGAGGTGAGTCACAGTTAAACTGAATCCCCGTGAGGGGCAGGGAGGAAAGAACAGGCTGGCATGTAGCCCTACCCCTCAAGGTAAGTGTAGGCCAACTTGTTCCACGGTCTTTAATTAATATGAACACTCAGTTAATTCAGCCACATTTTGTGTGTTTCCCTGATCACAGTACCCATGCAGGTGGGCCATGATGATTCACTTAATAAAAATTGTCCATGAGAGTAACTCTCAGACTGTACATGCACAGGCCAAGGTGGCTCATTCAAGCTAAGAAAAGAATCTTCCAGGTCCATCATGTGGAGTATGGTCTTGGTCAGGAAAAAGTCCCCTCGCTTATCCACAAATTTATACTGGTTGACTGTGGAGATATTATTAAGAATCTTTGGGGCCTACTTCTGAAATGAGTGATGAAAATCATTTATCTTTTCTAGGTTCTTTTTAATGATCTATTGTCAATTCACAGAAACGACAGGGAAGGTGCTATGCCAGGGACACCTATCATCTGACCCAGGCAGAAACTAAGAGGGCCTTGGGGTGGGGAGGGAGGGCATGTTTCCCTGCCATGCAGCGATGAATTTCAATCACTGCTGCCTTGTGCCAGATTCAAATTGGCAACCCACTGAGATGAAATACTTTCTATCCCATTACTCATGCCTGGAGTGATCTGTTCCCTTGAAGATAGGTGAAAGCTAGGGACTGGACGGTCACTCTAACATGCTTAAAATAGGATAAAAGGTATGAAAGGCCAGTAGCCAGCAAGAGAAATGATATGGATATGGTGAGGGAACAGAGGGTCCCATATAAAGCTTGATACACTGGGAGGGGTCAGGAGTTTGGGGAGACGGGGAACTTAAAGGGAAAAGAGGAATTCAGTTAGTAATGACAACTGCTTAGCCTCGCACGGTTCAACTGCTGTGAGGCTATTTCTCTAGCAGAAATAGTAAGAAAATAATGTATTGAGCAATATATAGAAATTTCTCCTAAAATAATTCTACTTAGCTCAATTTGTGTGAGATAATCACTCTAAAACATTAAAGCTATCTAAACGTTAAAAAAAGAAAATTAATTTTAAATGATATAATTTAGCATTTTAACTTTTGAACATCCAGGTTCATTCCATGTGGATTAAGGGTCTTGATAAATAATCCTTTGATTGAACTTTTAAGATTTCCAGAATTTTTACTAAAGTTTGTTTACTGAATCCAAATCTTCACTAAAACCTTCTCAAGATTGAGTACAACCAGTAGCAGTAATAGTGCTTCTGAAAAGTCAGAATTCACCAGTGAAATAAACAGGACAGCACCATGTAGCGGTGACAAGAAGCATCAGCATTATCATTTTCCTACCCACTCATTAAGTGGTTGTCTTCCTGGACCCTGGGCTTAAACAATCCATCCCTGCCATGTCTCCAAATATGCCAGGGCTTGAGGCTGGGGAGGCACAGCATACAGAGAGGACCTTGGAAAAGGTTATTAAAAGTAAGCACTGATTTAAAATCATACTAACCTGAGAAGTCATGATAGAATCATTTTAGATGAAACAAAATGTTTTCTCCGGCTTTCTCCCTACCTGGAGCTCCAGCTCACTTCAAAGTCACCCAACTCTGGAAATTCCCAAGGGTCGTGGTGGGGAAGGAGCTCCCGAGTGTTCAGAGAAACACTGCTCTTGACGTCCATGTGAGCTCTGCCCTCCTGCCCCCAGCTCCAGCCCCACCACCCATGCCACCAGAGGACCACTAGGGGCATAGGAGCCACAGGTCACCTCTAATATGTGAGGGCTTCTCTTGGCCCAGTCCTGTGTTCTATCCATACCTGAAGGTGTCTCAACCATGACTGCAAAAGGACAACATTTCTCATCCTTACCCTGAGCTGATACAGAAGCTACAAAGCAGTGTGCCTGGTGCATCCATGTACTTTTTATTTCCAGCCCCTTCTCCTGAGATCAGTTTGACTCTTATTTCAGTGATGGATACAGCATGTGGCCACCCTCTTTGACCCCAAGGCACTATCGTTGCACCCAATTTGTGGGTGTTGGCTCTCATTCCAAAGAAATACTTTCCCAGGATTTCCAGGTACAAACAGACCCCCTGGTGGCCCATCTCAAAGGCCTCCACGTGGGCTCAGGCACATCTCATCTCTAGGGTGCTATGGATCCTGCTACTTAAGAATGTTTCTGTGACCCACAGATGAAATGACATGTGTCTGGGGTTTGCTTCAAAATGATAGAGGGGGGAGGGGAAGTGGGTGGAGGTATAGAAGATTCAAAAGTGGCCAAGAGTTGAAAATTGTTGCAGCGGGGTGCTGAGTACATGGGCATTTCAGTGCTACTCAACGTGTGAACTATTACTGGTCTGTGAAGATGAAAGTATAGAAATTGAGAGAAGCATTCAGACACTTTTATAGCCATTTGATGGAATAATTCTACATCTGTTAAATCGAATAATAAAATAATGGGACTTGAATTTTGTCTGTCTTTGCTTTTTAATCTCATTTTTTCCAGGAATTCACTTTTTATAAAACTCTCAGTCTGGGATGCATCGTACATTAATAAAAAAAAAAAAAAAGAAAGCAAGAGCCACATAGAGATTGGGAAGCTTTCTATGATTCTCTCTGCCCTTGGCTATGCTTGACATTTTCCTTAATAAAGAGATAGGGGGAAAAAGAATTGCTGTTTGTTTTCAGTCTCTATTCAAATAGAAATTTGCAATTCATCAGAAAATAATTTTTTTTAAAATTTTACAAATATAAAGCTAAATGTCGGACTCGAAGCAGCCTCTGTTACAGGAAGGGGCTCCTCCAGGCTGGGTCTGGCGGAGGAGCCCTCTGGCCGGCGGCGCTGGGCTAGTCTGGAGGTGTTCGGCTGAGCTCCAGTTTTGATGAGCAACTCCTTGGCTAAATGTTTGGAGAGTTTAAACTTACACTTTCCTTTATTCTCTCTCACGAAGGACAAATGTTAGCCCACTGAGGGATTTTTTTTTTTATGTTACTTAAGTGGAAGTGTATACAAATATTAGAGGCCCACATGTCAGTCAATGTGACAAAATTATGTTTTCCATTTAAGTTACTGAAAATGGCTGTGTGTATGTATACAGGGATGTTTCCATTTACAATGAAATCCAGGTTCTATTTCAGTCCCTGTTCTTCTTCTGGTAATAAGTGTGTCCTGGGGCCATTCATTTTTAAGGTCAGAAATTCCTGCTGCCCCAGGGCAGCTAACATGTTCCTGTTAATCACCCTGACTTCCTGGGGGGAGTTAAACAACCCAATTTAGGACTGGGACCCAGACATCCTACATGCAGCCAGCTCTGTTTCCTCTCTCGGCTTTGTCCACTGAATGCCTTGAAAGCAAAACATTGATAGAAAGGGGGAATCTGCTTTTGAGGAAGGGGAAAGAAAACAAAAATAGGCTGGGAGGGTGACTCTAGGCCATTTGTCCGGGGACACAGCAGCATGGGAGGCATCCCCGTGGTGTCCCCCTGGGGGATCATGTGGCTACTGTGTTAGGCTTGCAGTCAAATAACCACTTGAGGGAAAGGGCTGCAGGCGAGCCCTTGCAGGGCGCTGCCTGTAAGGGTATGAGCACCAGGTTCCCTGTAATTAAGAAGCAGCCTGCTCCCGCGAAGGCAGCGCTGCCACCCCATCTGCCAAGCCCGCGGGAGCTGGCACCGCGCCTCCCTGCCTGCCGCCCTGCTACCCACCTGCTCCTTGGAGACCGCCTTTGATGGAGCGTTTATGCCAAGCTTTTCCAGAGGATAGACAATCTGTCGTCGTGGTCGCACGGGAACCAAGTAATGAAGGGCAGATGTCAGGGAGTGGGCGTAGGGGTTCTGGAACTGAAAGACAGCAATCTATATTTTAGGGGAGAGAATGTCAGAGTGGCGCAGCACAGATGTCTGCGTGCAGCTTTACAAATACAAAACTCTTAACTCAGCCAAGTCAGAGAGGAAAAAAAAAATCAGCAAATAAACAAACATACTCTTCGAGCAGAGGAATGAATTGTAGATAATGCCTGACACTAATGAAGATAATTACGAGAGTAATTACATTACTATCTCTGTGGGAATGACAGATAAACAAGTGGTTTGGTTTATGGGATTTTTCAGTACAAGTATTTTCCCCAGGAGGATATTCTTCTCCATAGTGATCATGAATCAGCTTGATTTGACCCCACTAAGCTGTGTTATCTGTGTCCTGTTAACCTTTGTGTGTTTGGCACAAGCTTCTTTAAGAAGACACATAGATAAAAATGTCATTCAAGGGGCAACTTAGCTGGGATGTGAAAATTCGCCTGTTTGAGAAAGTCACTCACAGCAACTTAAACTGGACCTTTGTTAATAAAATAAGTGTTTTAAAACAAAAGGATAAAACCAGCAAGTGGGAGTGGGTGTGGGGAAAGTAGGTCATATTATTTTGACTTATACTAAATTATGGGCTGGATTTATGCTTACTGAAATGAACTTTGATAAATTATGTTTTAGCAGAATGCTTTAAATATTAATTTTATCCAGTTTTTAAAATTTGGCAGAGAAAACTGAACATGGTGATCTTTGTTTCTCTCACATTTATGAAATCTTAGGGGTTTTGGTTAAACCAGCTCAGGGCATTATAACCATTTACACCTCAAGAGTTAAATTATGAAACCAAAACTTTAATGACATATTTATTGAATTTAAACTGAAAAGCAAAGAAAGTAAAACTGAACTGTAGGTAGATTTTAATACATGGATTACATGTAATATATTTGCTGTTCTAAAAATAGCCCCAGGCATTTCTAAGAGCTTCTCAAAGGGTTTTCTAAAATTCTTCACCATTAAGCTTCATACCCTGACTTTAAAAACTGAAAAATAGAACCCAGGAATTCCTAGCCAGCACTCTGGTTTTATGCCTGGACAAGGGATATGAAGAAAATCATCCTCACAATGTGAGCCAAAAAGCTCAACTTTATTGCAGTCAACTGGAGATTTATAGCAGAATTTGGGAATTCTTACCCAAATTATTTGGAACTGCTTCTTATACTTGTTTTAAATGTATATGTGTAAATCAACTGGAAGTGCAGGCTGAGAGGAAATCTGTTTCCAAATGTGTTTCTATAGCCTATATACAATAGTGCATAACATATGCCTAATTCTATACCATTGAGGTAAATATATAAACATTCAACAGAATGCCCACAATATTATTTTTGTTATGGATACAAAAGGACTTTCTCCAGCCCAGCACAACCAGGCAAGATCATGAATAAAAACAAAAATTTAATATCACATCCTGAAGGTCACATAATTGGCATTTGGCCAAGTGCAAAGTAAAAGGAAATTGTACAGGACCAGGATTTGTCAGCAAAACTTCTACCTTCCCATCTCATTAAGTTCAAATCTAGGGCATTTGCATTGTTATTATGCTTCATTTTGATAGAAAAAAATAATCACTGGAGTAGAGTCTACATCTCACTAAAATTCCCTTCCATGTTTTTCCTTCTTTCTTCCTCATTCCCTCTGTACTTCCCCAAAAGGCTTTCAATAAATAAACTACACTGGCAAAATTATTGTTCTGTGTTTATACTACTATACTTTAGATTATTTAATAAATAGTAAATAAGGTCATTTTAAAATCTACTCAGCTTCTTGTGGTAACTAAGAAGAAATGGGACGCTGCCAAAGACTGCAGGCAAAACACAAGAAAGTTTGAGGTCAGGAATGGAATCTGACGGGACAACTTCTTCCTACTCTAGTGGTTGAATCCCATCACCCCTCCAATCTACATCCAGTTGAGGACCAATCCTGCCAGTGACAGAGAGACTGATTTGCAGGAAACAACCCCTTGGGAATCTAGCTTGAACAGGCCCTTGCCTGTGGAACAACCAGACACTATATATGAGTGTGTGAGAATGTTCATGTGTATGTGTGAGAGTATATGTGTGTGTGCGCGCGTGCATGTATGAGTGTGTGTGTGTTTGTGTGACTCTTCTAGGTATTAGGGGTACTGCTTTGAACAAGACAAATGCCTCTGCATTCATGGTAAATGTACAATTTTAGCTAGTGAAAAATGCTAAGAGGAAAAGTAAAGCAGGACAGGGGATACAGAAATAAGTAAGATGGAGAGCTTGCTATTTGTGCACATACATATACATAATGTATATACATTAGATTCATGTCTATTTCAACAATGTCACTCTTTGCAAGTATAACAAGTATTATGCAGGATTATATAGGTATTTACCACATAAGAGATACAGCAGGATAAGGTATCTCCACTTTTTAGCCATCACTTTTATGGGGGTGGTTATATGCTTATTTGGAATGCTGGGATAGCATACAAATCTTATAGAACATAACTAATTTATTCTATGGATTCATCACTGACATGTTCTTTGCTTGAAGGAGCATGATAGGAGAATTTTGACTTTGCCCTAATGCACCATAAGAAATCATTAGATTTTCAAGTCTCTTAGAGCATTTTTGCATAGTTTTCAGTCTCTGTTTTGTCAATATAGAAAAGCCAACAAATTGTTCTACTAACCATATTGGTTGTTACTGTTTAAGAAATTCAAAGCCTTCTGGACTTCTGTAGTGTAAGAAAAAAGGCCAATCTCAGTAGGGCCATTGGAAATTCAGACCCATGTTATAATCAAAATCCATCAAGAGAGGAATGAATAAAACATGGCACACAGTAAGAGTGACACTGTGAACACTGACCTTCTGGAAAAGTGAATTACAACATTCTCTCACCTTGCCTTCCATGCATCTGGGATAAACAGGGTAGTAAAGACAGGACTTGTAGCCTAAACGAAGGATCTCCTTCAGAAAAAACTTGGTGTAGTGCCGGAAAATGGGGTTGAGGGCAAAGTAATGCAAGTGCCCGTGTTCTTCGCGCTGGTGGTGATTGAAGTAGATGAAATCTTCGATGTTGTAATGGGCTCGTATGTACTCTATGTCCTAGAGAGGCAGGAAAGGATGATTTAAACAAGTGTTTTAAACAAACCGCATGCATTTGGTCACAAATGTCTTTTAAAAATTACTTTAGTTGCTTCAGTAATAAATGTTTTTCCCTCCCACTATTTACCACCCCATCTTCACTGTAATTTTTTATTTTTTTGAGACAGGGTCTTGCTCTGTCACCTAGGATGGAGCTCAGGGGTATGACCATAGCTCACTGCAACCTTGAACTCTTAGGCTCAAGTGATCCTCCCTCCTGCCTCAGCCTCCCGAGTAGCTGGGACTACAAGTATGTGCCACTATGCCCAGCTAATATTTTTTATTTTTTGGACAGACAGGATCTTGCTTGTAAATTTTTTTTAATTAGAAATTATATTTCCTAAAAAGTACTTGTTCTGACGGCATGTCTTTGGGGATGGCCGCAAGCTTTGCAATGTGTTCCTTACACACCCATGGCTGCTAACAACTTGGAGAGTCCTGAGTCTCTGCCATTGACCAAGAGGCAGGACAGCAGCCCCTTACCACTGCTGGGCAAAACGAGCACGAGTTGGTCAGCAGGAGCATATGTAAAATTCAGGAGTCAAGCAAACACACCCACTGGTGTTCTCTGGATTTGTTACTATTCACCTGTTAATTGGAAACCTGCCAACCCCAAGTCACACATTTTGATTGGCACATGTGGCTGGCTGGCCTGCAATCAAACTGTGAGCCTTGGCCCCATCCATGTGCATTCCTTAAGCCTTCTATTCTTCTGATATATAACATTTTTATATAATGGAAGGGAATTTAAAGGACTGATGAGTGATTATGTGTAAGAGGAAATACTGGACACATTGCTCCTGTTTCTGTGGGCCTGGCTCTGGTCCCCTCCCTTTGTCCCCACATTGCACTGGGAACCTGGGGCTCATCCATGAGAACTGTGCACTGGTTCAGCCTGTCCTGCTTCATTTCCCAGCAGCGCAGACTATTGGGGGTGGGGGCCGAGGGGAGTGACTCAAGGTGACTGTGACTCTCTCCGATGAAAGGAACAGTAAACACATCTAAAATGTAGGAAACACCAAATCATATGCAGGCTGAAAAACACTGACTATGTTTCTTCTTGTTTTAAAAGCACACTTTTGAGAAAAGAAATTGCAGAATGCAAAGACCTTAACGTACTCCGTGAGCAGCCAGGCTGGCACTAGCAAACTCATGAAAACTGTGACGTCTGTGGCCAAGCCCCTCAAGGCTCCTTGTCTTTCCAGCTTCTGCTACAAAGCACAGAGGAAACAGAATTCTGGGTAACCTGGCCAGTGGTGGTACCCCTGGGCAGTTCTGGCAACCTTTCCGTCTGGATTGACCCTGTAACAGCCTTTATACTATAAGACTTTTCTTTAATTACCAAGGAGGCAACCCTTATTATAAAATAAAATGAGTGATAAGTGTAGCACTGAGAAATCATTGAAAAACAAAAAGCAAAGAGCCAACAGAGATTATTAGCTCAAAACAGCAGATGGGCCATGTGCATCTAATTTTCCTCCCATCCCAAATCCCTTAAAATAACAACAAAAAAAATTATTTTTGAAATAATGCATGTGTAATGGGGTTGTGGGGGGAAGTAAGGCAGTTTGATCTTGGAGGAAGTTTTTCCTTGGAAGGAAACTCTACCCCTAGGTTAAACCTTCCTACCTTGGGTCATTTGGGGATCCCTGCCTACCTGCCAATACTACTTTCAAGCACACAAGAAGCAGCCAGACAATGGATACCCCCTCCCAACTAGACGGAGGGGGCAGACAGTCCTGCCAGTGACAGGAGAGACACAATGAAGAAACACACAGCACAACTGTCAAGGAAAATCATGCCAGCTACCCATACTGATAATCTAATCTTTCATTCATGACATGGACAGACTTTTAAGGAAAATCGACAAATAACAAAGACAAGAATGTTGACACATACAACCTACTACAGAGGGAACAGATATTATTCAGGAAAGAGGAGAGAATTTTTAAAAAATTCTACATAGTGTCCTCAGAGATACTAAAAATCATCTTGCCTATAACATAACAAACAAGCTGATACCAAAAAGGAACAATAAGAGAACAAGGAAGAGACTTGGGAATTAAATATATGAACTCTGAAATAAAAATTTCAATAGAAGACCTGGATAATATAATAAACATGACTGAAGACTGAATTAGGGATTCAGAAGACAAAATCGAGGAAGTCTAAAATGGTAAGTAAGATGTATTTTTATATATTATGCATATATATGTGCATATATCTGTTAAGAGACATTGAAGAATCAATTCAAAAGATCCAATCAATATCCACCTATAAAAGGAATTTAAAAAGTGGAAAATGTAGAAAATGGAGGGGAAGAAATAATGAAATTATAGAAGAAAAACTGTCAAAGGAGGCATAATGTACTTCTTGGTAAAATTTCAGAATTTCAGGGATAAAAATAAACTTTAATTCTCAAGAAAGAGAGCAAACACACATTTACAAAGGCTCAAGAATCAAGTTGCTATCGGATTATATTTTATCAGTGACACTGGATACTAGAAGACAATGAGGGTACAAACATCAACATTCTGATGAGAAATAATTTGAACAAGTATTCTATGCACAGCCAAATGAGTATGCAAGTATGAAGACAAAATGAAAACTTCTTTTATATGTATGGACCTTACTACCCACCATCCTTTCTAAGAGAATAACTCAAAGATATAGTGAATCAAGAAGAGAAATAAATCTAAGAAGGAGAACGTATATAACACATTAAAGGAATAAAGCCATATGAACATCTCAATAAATGCTAAAAACATACTTGATAAGTTTCAACACCCATTCATAATAAAAAACTTTTAGTAAGCTAGAAATCAACTTCCTTAACTTGATAAAGGACATCCCCCTGAAACTTACAGCAAATATTATGCTAAATGGAGAAAAATGTAGAATCATGCCATTAAAATCAAGAACACTACAAAAGTAGCCATTATTAACACTACTATTCAATGTTGTCCTATCCATATAATAAAACTGGAGAAAGATAAAAGGTACAAGTATTTAAAAGGAATGGATGGAAGGTTCTATCCCTTAAAAACTCCGAAGAAGGCCACCAGGACAGTATCTCCCTTCCCACATCCTTTTCTGCAGAGTGACCTTGCCACACCCCTATGGAGAGGTGGGGTCTGCTCCCCACCCTTGAGCCTGAGCATGTCTTCTACCTGCTCTGACCAACAGGGTATGTTGGAAGTGATGTTGTGCCAAAAAAGAGAATCCATTGAAAAATTTTCATCACCAGTAAGAGACTTCAGAAAGGTGACTGGATACAAGATCAGAATGCAAAAATTGGTAGTTTTCCCATATACAAAAATAAACATTTAGAAAGTATGACAAAAAAAATGTCTATTCACAATGCCAAGAAAAGTCATAAAACATGTAGAAATAAATGACAAATTTCCAGGACTGTATAGGGTCCGGGTCTCAGCAGGAAACAGATGGTATGTTCAAATTAGGATAACTGGAGGTGGCTTTAACAAAGGGAATATTTACAAAGATGGGGCAGGGTGTAAGGAAATTAGTAGGGACAGTGCAGCAGCAACTGCAAGCTATCCCCCATGCTACGTGGGTGGCATGGGAGGAGGACTAGTTGCCGGAATGTAAAAGGAGAGCATCATGGAGAAGAGGCTACCTTGAAAAGACAGGGAACTCAGCAGAGAGATCAGCCCACTAGGGGGAACCCAAACTCACTGCCCATCCGCCTCTTGTCAGGGCTCCCCACCAGCCAAACCCGATGAAAACCAAAGGGCAAAGGCACCCGTAATGTCAACCATCCGCTCAGGCTCCCTGGGACACAGCAGAGTTGATAAGGGTGGAGAGTGGGCCTGCAGGGCTAACAAAAAACTCCATGGCACAAAACATGGCAGAAAAACACGCATGAAAGAAGTAAAAACTCTTTCTAAAGAAACCAAAGAGTTAAACAACGACAACACAGACAGCCCTGTTTCTAGAATGGGAACCTTGATATTTTAATACTGTCAATTCTGCCTAAATTGTTCTATAAAATCCACAGAGATGCAAATAAATTCATAGTAAGTATTACCAGGTTTATCTGGAAGAGGAAATATCCAAGAAAATTTTAACAATTTAGAAAAAAGAAGGCAAGCGAGTGAAGACTCCCCCCTACCAGATATGATAATGCATATAATGATGCAATAGGTACCAAAAAATAAATCCATGGAACATAATAGAGTTTGAAAATAGACACAGGCATATGGAAATTTAATAAATGTAAAAGCAGCATCTTAAATCGGTAGGGAAAGAATGAACTACTCAGAAATAAATGCTTTGGAATAACTGGCTGTGCATTGGGAGAAAAATAAAATGACATGCCCACTTGACAACACATGTACACACACACATGCATGTACACACACACACACACACACACACACACAAAGCATGCAATGAAGTGCACAGAAGAATGATGGAAAGGATAAATGCCTAACTTATAGTAGCAATCCTTTGGGGAGAGCAGTGAGATATTTTTTTTTTTTTTTGATGGTGGAAGGTTAATTTGAATTTTTAGATTGAGAATCTTTTCATGTATTCTTGTAACAAGAAACATTTTGAACTGTAAAAAAATGGAAATTTGAAAGGCTTCCAAGGGATGGGGGTGATGATATTTTTCAGAAAAAGGAGGCATTCACATTAAATAGGTAAAAATAAAACAAAAGAGGCACTGTGTGCTAATTCATGATATAACAAGTCACGATCAAGGAAATTATGTCTGTTTCACAATTTACCATTTCATTTCTGATCACTGCAATGCCAACTATTTGTTCTGCAACTTCGGCTACAAATGCCTGCAGTGGTGTTCCATCCTGAAAAGAGGAGCATATATTTTAAGACCCTTAAAATATTGTCATCAATGTTTCTGTAAGCAGACAATAGTGGGTTTTAGTCATGATCACATATAACAATGATAGTAAAAAAAAAAAAAAACATTTACCAACACTTACTTTGGGTCAGGTATTAAGTTAAATGCCTTCCTTGTGTCTATTGGATCCTCACACCAACTCTAGGAGGGAAGTATTATTATCACTGTGTATATATTTCATCTATGAGAACATAAGGCTTGGGCAGTTGAGTAATTTGCCAAGATCTCCACTAGTAAGGGATGGATCTATGATTCAAATCTCATGTCCCTTTACATAGAATTTGCTTTCCTTATCTTTGAATCAGTGGTTCTCAAATCTTATGATACACTGCGGGCTCCAAAGAGCTTTGGTTTATGTGTGTAATATCTATCACTATTTTCTGTATTATAAATTAAAGCTGTATTAGAAATAAAAAATTTTACATTTGTTTATTGATTTTTGTTAATTATAAAACAAAATTTTAAATTAAGTTCAAAATAACAATACGTTGTGTTAATATAATGTATTTTTAATAAAAAATAACTATATTTTCTAAAACAAAAATATTTAAAGAGTGACATTATTTCATAATTTTGCAAATCTCTTTAATGTCTGGCTTAATATTAATAGAAGACAGCTGGATTCTCATATGTGGTTTGTATGCAATCTCTTGCAATATGTTGTTTTGGTTGAAAGATCCGAAAAAAATATGACTTCACAAAGTTATATGTAGTTGGAAAAGGGAGAAGTATTTAAATAATCTTTTCAGGTAACTATGGATACTCTTTTTGATGTGCCACAGAAACTCAACAAGTGGTAGTGTTTTAAAGATTAGTTGCAATGTGGAATCTGAAAAACATATCAATGAATTTTATATATACCACTGTACAGTGTTAAAATTCACTTTTGTAACATCATGCATTGTTTATCTGGAAAATAGTGGCTCAAAATGCTATGCAGATTTTCCAAATGTTGATTCACTTCCTTACAAAATATCAAAACATCACATTCATTAATATTACCAACAGTCTCATCAGAAAAAGTTCTTTAGACATTGAGAAGCTGCCAAGCTCACAATGGCAGATACTGGTTTCCTTAAATTCTATTTTTTTTTTTCTTAAAAGCTTGGATTTTATTAGAGGGGACAAATGTTGGCAGTTGCCTTCTTGGAGTGACAAGTTCACCTCATTCATTTTTAAGAAAATGTCTGCCAACTACCCAAGTCCAAAAAACCATATTTCGTCTGCCAGTTGTTCTTTCAGGTAGAAATGGTGTTCCATGAAAATGGTGGCTAGTTCAGCAAGCAACTCAATCACATAAATGATTTTTCTTGAAACAATCAACATGCTTCAGGGTGCAGCAGAAGTACTTCAAGCACATTTCTCACTTTGTCACACAGAATATTAAAAATACACGGACTCAAGGGTTGAGACTTAATAAGGTTAATTTTATTGCTACAACAGGGATTTTCCTTAGTGAAACTGATTTTTCCTTTTCTTTTTTTAATTGAAGTTTTAATTGAGGTAGTTATAGATTCACATGCAGTTGTAAGAAATAATACAGAAATTCCTTGTATGTTTTGTTCAATATCCCCAATGGTAACGTTTTTCAAAACCACAGTATAACATGACAAGCAGGAAACTAACATTGACATGTATATATCATATCAATGTGCGTGTGTGTGTATATATTAAGTTTTATACAGTTTCATCACATGCACAGGTTTGTGTATCCACCACCATGGTCATGATATTGAACAGTCCAACACCACAAAAATCCTTTGTGTTGTCCTCTCTCCCCTGCCCTCCCACTGTCCTTAACCCCTGGCAACAGATAATATATTCTCCATTTGTAAAATTTTGTCATTTCAAAATGTCATATAAATAGAATTAAACAATACATAATCTTTAGGAATTTTTTTTTTTCACTCAGCATAACTGTCTGGAGATTCATCCAAGTTGCTGCGTGGATCAGTAGTTCATTCCTTTCATTGCTGAGCAGTACAGCATGACATGGATGTGCCACAGTTTGTTTAACCATCCATCTGTTGAAGGACATCTGGGCTGCTATACCAGCTGCTATGAACATTCATGTAAAGTCCTCATTTCTTTGGAATAAATGTCCAACAGTGCAATTGCTAGATCGTATGATAGTTGCATTTTTTAGTTTTTAAAGAAACAGCCAAATGTTTTCCAGAGTGGCTGTACCATTGTGCCTTCACACCAGCAACATATGAGTGATCCAATTTCCCCACATCCTTGTTAGCATTTAGTGGTATCACTACTTTTTCTGTTTGCTTTAGTGATTCTGATAGGTGTGCAGTGATATTCCCTTGTGGTTTTCTTGTTCTGGGATGATGGTGAAGAACCCCATGACCACTAGGATGTTTGCTGTCACTTCCTTGGTGCACACTGAGGTGCCGGCATTTCACCCACCATTGCGTTTGCACATCGGTACACACATCAATACAGTGAAACAGGACTGGAATTTCTTACTCATACTATGAAAATAATTTTTACCTCACAGACTTTCTGAAAATTCATGTTTTGGAGGCCCCCAAAGTTCCTGAGACCACACTTTGAGCACTAGGACCCTACATCACACCACTTAGAGGGGCCAGGAGGGAAAGAGTGAAAAATGAAGAAACAAAGAGACCAAGACAAACCAAACACAAAAAAAACACATGCTGGAAGGAAGTTTTATTTTAATTTGAGGGCTTTATAAATGTTAAACATTTGTCACTATGTTTAGGCATTTGGTGTCTGCCTCCTGATGACTTAAAAATTAAAAGGTTTTTGTTTTGTTTTGTTTTCAAAAGAGCCAATAACTGGGAATTCCCCAATGACCTCAAGCGTAGAATGGAGAAATAAGTGGTGGTATGTATATTCATGCAATGAAGTACTGTATGCCATAATATGAAGGAATCTCCCAAACATATTGCTAAGCAAAAGAAACCTGATATCAGAAAACAAACTGTATGATTCCGTTTACATAAGGTGCAAAAATAGGCAAAGCCAGCCTCTGATCTAGGAAGTCCAGATAGTGTTAACTTATGGGAAAGTGCCTGAACAGAAGCACGAGGGGAACTTCTGGTGGGCTGGGGTTAGTCTGTTTCTTGAAACAGGTGCTGGTTACCCCGTATATTCAAATTATGATATCTATCAAACTGTTTATTGGTTATACTTCAATAAATTTATTTCCAAATAAAATGAATTCAAAAAGTAATTATGTGTTTCTCTACCTAAATGCATCTTTCCATGTCTAGTTAAATGACATGGTCCTTAAGATAGTGGTGCTAATGTGAGGCCACTACGAACCTGCCCTTTGCCCATGGTACACATATACGTTACTACACTAGAGAAAGAGAACACAACATTTATCACATAGAATCTTTCCCAACCCATCCAATCCCTGAGGATGCAGCCAGCTTAACAAAAGGGTCTGGTCAGACTCATCATCCAGTAGGTTGAAATGCGGTCCTATGCCCTAAATCTGATGCCCAGTGCTGCTGGGTGAGCACCCAGTACCCATGGATTCCTGAGCTACCTTTCCCTAACCACCATCATACTATATCTGCCAGTTCTGGAGACCAAGCTCTATCTCATTTTGTGACAGTTGTCTGGATCAAGTCCAAATTTCCCATCCCCATGATAAGGATTTGGGGTATCTGATCAACCCCTGTGTGGGCCACCAGTGAGGAAAATAGCCTCACTTCCCAAAGCCCAGTTTCCATGGTTTTCTCTTCTTGTTCCCATCTTCCGACCCCATCTCTGCCACTCCCACCACATGGTTTCGCAGCTGAGGTCCAGAAGCCTCAGGGCTGAATCTACGTGGGTCACAATGGTCCTATGTCATGAGGTCTGGTCACATCAGGTACTTACAGGGTCTCTGCGAGCCTTGTTGTATTGCATTAAATCCTCCAGTATGCTGCTTCTCAGCATGAGGGTGCTGACGAGATTTTCCACGCCAGCAGTATCCGAGAGAGTGGCTAATCTTATATTAATGGACCTGGGGAAGTAAGAAGAGAAACTTTTTTTTTAGGTTAAAGTACTAAACATGTATTCCCCCCCAAAATGGGAACAGAATTGCAACATACCCACTTATATAAAATAATATCCAGTAGGGTATATATTTATATAACATTAAGGTTTGAATAATTATAAAAGCAACTCATTTCATTCTAGACAACCTGGAAAACACATGTAAAAAGATAAAAATCATTGGTAATGCCATTAATCGAAGACAACACAAAGATACACTTTAACTGCATTTAATTTAAAACGTTCAGCATGGTGCTTTGTTTCCTATTTATTTCATACCTAGAACCAGAGTCTCCCCCAAATTTTTAAAGTATGCCAGGAAGTTAAGAAATCACATTGTACCAAGGCTGGCTGCATGAGGGTGGGACCCGGGAGTAGCAAAAGGCTGCATGCTTTGAAGGGCCTCCCACTTGGAGTTTAATGCTCTGAGTCTGCTGCCTTAAAATTCTTAATAATTTTGTCTTTGATTTTGTGTTTTTAAGTGAAGTTGACTGAGGCAATGGAACATGTCGGGGGCTTGGAGACTTGGTTCACACATGGTCCCCACGTCCCACTGTCTCCTCATGATGGGTTCTCTCTCATCAGTTCCTTGCCCCTGGGGCTATGGGATCTCCCTAGCCCTGCCTCACAACTGCTGCCTCCTGCCAGGGGTGACAACTGAGTTGCATTGTTGGGGGAAGCCCACGTTTAGCCACCACCCTCCACATTGGACCAGGCGTGGGAGACCTGTGGAGTCTCTGGTCAGACCAAGGGAGACTGGTTCCCACCCTGGGCAGGCAGTGCCATAACACGTTCAGCTGGCAGCTCAGCGTGGACCACTTGCCCACCCCGACCCAGGTGATCAAGGCACCTTGCTGCACAGGTTGCAAGCCCTTGGAGGATGCCTGTTTGCCGTAAGTTGGAGCAGCTGGCCCGTGGGAGGGAGACGTTGACTTCCCTACCCCAGGCCACAGCCTTACATTTTCATTTTTGTAGTGTGTCCTGCATATTATGTAGCTGGCCTTGCACTGAATTCTGTCCAGTCACTAGGCTATTAAAACTCAATAGGACAATGCCACTCCTCCCAATGCGGATAAACTAAAAAGATGATCTATTAATATCACCTTAATATTACTTATAAGCAATCTTTAAGTGAAAGACAAGAACTTGACCACTTTACACCAAAATCTGGTTCAGATGGATTAAAGATGTAGATACAAAAAACAAGACCACAAAAGTACTAGGAAAATACTCAAGAGAATTAAAAACATATGTCCCTACAAAACCTTGTACATGAATGTTCATAGCAGCATTACTCATAATAGCCCAAAAGGTGGAAACAACCCAAATGTCCATTAAGTGATGAATGGATAAACAAAATATGGTGTATACATGCAATGGAATATTACTCAGTCATAAAAGCCAGTGAAGTACTGACACATGTTCTAATGTGGGTGAACTTTAAAAACATTATGCTAAGTGAAAGAAGCCATATACAAAAGGTCATGTATTACATAATTCTGTTTATATGTAATGTCCAGAATACGCAAATTTATAAAGACAGAAAGTAGATTAGTGGTTGTCAGGGTCTAGGGGGAGGAAGATGAGAATGTGAGTGACAGCTTAATGGGAACAGGATATCCTTTGGGGTGATGCAAATGTTTTAGAATCAGATAGAGGGGATGGCTGTACAACATTGCAAATGTGTAATACTAAAAACCACTGAATTGTACACTTGAAGTGGGTGAATTATATGGTATGTGAATTATATCTCAATAAAGTAGTTATAAAAAAATATATAATACCAAAGAAAGTTGAAAGGCAAGAAAAAGGGAATGGCAACTAACAGCCAAAAAAATAAGCCAGTGTTGCTATATAAATATCAGATAAACTAGACCTAAGGCAAAAATCATTATGAGAAAAAGGTCATTATTTGATAATAAAAGTAAAAATTCACTAGGACAATACAACTATATCAAATCCTAGGTGTCTAACAATATAGCTTCAGGATACTGAAGCAAAAATTGACAGGGTTATGAGAAGAGTTTGACTAATTCACCATCATATTGGTAGAGTTTAATACACCTCTCTCAGGTCCAACCCTCAGGTTCATCTTGGCTTTCCTGCACGCCTCTCCTTCAGCCCAACATCGGTCTGACTGTCCCTTCAAAACGCTTCTAAGGATCCAACCACTTCTCAAGACCTCCAATGCTGACCCCAGCTACCACTACCTCTCCCCAGGGTTGTTAGAACAGCATCATACTCTATCTCCATGTTTCCACTTTTGCCCCCCGACAATCCTTCCTCCCCACAAGCTGCCAGGTGATGCTTATAGAATTGTAAGTCAGATCATAGGACTTTTCTACTCAAATCCCAGTAATACAGGTGCTTTTGATCTCTTTTATGCCAAGGGCCCCTCTCAGAATAATGTTTTTAAATGCATAAAATAAGACACATTAGATTATAATATATGAGCTTCATTAAGTAAACATGATTCAGCAGTGGTCTGACAATTACCATAATTTTGCTGCATTGATGAGCATAAACAAGCAGCGATGTCTGCAGATATCTGCCAAACTGTAATGTGATAGGAAAACAGCTGTGCTTTCAATTGAAGAGAAAAGTACAGGTACTGCTATACTATTGTGGCTTGTTGCCTACTTTTATAATGGAAGGAAATGGTAAATTTCAGTTAAAGCTTCATAAGAAATAAAGATATAAATTTTCAGCTGACTTCTTCCTGTGGACCCAGGTGAAGAGCCCCAGCTGTGTTAACTGCTGCACTCTGCGTGAAAGCCCAAGTGCTAGAGCTCCTGAAAGCCACCCCCGTGGCCCCAGTCTCCTTCCCTGTGCCCTCTCTCGGGATCTCTCCTCTCCCTGACTCATCTCCAAATGGTCAGCTTCTTGCCTGCCCTGCTCCGCCCCACAGGCCACCGTGTTGTTCCTCACACGTGCTAGGCACACTCCCGCATCAGAACTCTCCCCCACCCCAACACATCTGCAAGCCTTGTTCCCTCACCTCAACATCCAGTGTTTGCTCAAACCTCACCCTCTCAAGGACACCCCTCCTGACCCTAACCCTCCTATCCCCATTCCCCTTTTATTTTTCTCCATCACACTTCCTTCCTCCTATTTATTTTGTTTACTCTTTGTCTCCTCTCACTACAATAAATCTTCACAAATGCAGGAATGTTGGTCTATTTGCTCACTGCTGCAACCCTATGGCCAGAACAATGCCTGGAACATAGTACATGCTCAATAAATAGCTGTTAAGTGAATAGATTATGCAGCTTGCATGGAGATAGCCAGACAGCTTCTCTATGCTTAATTTCATATTTTTCTATATATAATAAACACTACAATTGAGCTATAAAGAGTGTTGCGGAAGCCAGGAAAGTGAATGAGCATGTGGACATCTTCCCCCAGCAAGGCTTGACACTCAGACCACATCATGGTCCATTCCAAAAGGGCCAGGGCTTTTCCTAGACTACAGTAGTGCTCAATAGATGTTCCAATGGGACACGGGGCTGCTTCCTAAGTATCACAAAAATGTGAGCATTTTTTCACCAGTCTGTCCATGGAAATCTACTGTTAATTAGGGGACACAACCATTTTGCCCTATATTGTGAAGCTCTCATCTCTGCTCTTTGTATTTGCCAAAGAGGAACGTTGAGAACTTTCATTCGTTCCTAGAATTTCAGGAGTAGGAATAGGCAATAGCAATATGTTTGTGCCCTACTCTAAAGCTACACTGTCCAATATGGGAGCCTGTACATTTGAAATGTGACTACTCAGAATTGAGACGTGCTCTAAGTATAAAATATCCACTGAATCATGAAGACCTGGTACCAACCAAATTAAAATATTCCATTAATGCTTTTTAATTTAATTATGTTGACTACCTATTGAAGCAATATTTTGGATATAATGGGTTAAACAATAAATGTTATGACTAATTTTATCTACTTCCTTTTGATTTTTTAATTAATGTGGGTATTAGAAAATTTAAAATTACATATATGGCTCACATGCTTGTATTTGCCTCTGAGAGCTCTTTTTCAAGGTTTTTACTCAGCTCAGAAAGCAGAATGTAGGTTTACTCCACAGGTAACCTTTTTCTGCAGGAACTGGGACTGGTGTATAGACTACTGCTTCCACATCGGGTGCTACGAATAACAACCTGCTTGTGCTGGCTGTAACTGGAATGAGTTAAAGGGGATCTATGGCCAGCAAAGGAAATACAAATGTGGCAACAGGTAAGTATCCTAACTGCTTTTATATAGCAAAGACAGAAACATCTAGAAAAAGTGAAAAATGAATAAGCATAAGAAATAAACTCTCAATTAAAATATATTTAGAAATCAATTATTAAAATTATGCATTCATTCAGTCACAACTATTTATCAAACATCGGCTGCATGCCCCGTGTGTTCCAGGTGCTGGGGCTCCACCAGAAAACAAGACAGTCCATGATTCCTGCCCTGGGGGAGTTGATCTTCTATTGGTTCCAGAACCATATTCTGAGAAATAATTCTGAAATCCTTTAACGTTTTAAAGAATGTATATGAGGTTAGAAATGGACCGATGGACCAAGTGATGCAGAACTCCATCTGTGTTTTTGCTGTAGAAAACTCCTTGAAAAATAAAATGACTTCAAGACAAAGCTGTAAGGACGTTTAGTGTTTTATTCTCAATATATATGTCTTAGTCCATTCCTGTTGCTACAAAGAAATACCCGAGGCTGGGTAATTTATAAAGAAAAGAGTTTTTTTTGGCTCATGGTTCTCAAGGCTGTACAAGGAGCATGGTGTCAGCATCTGCTTCTGGTGAGGGCTTCAGGAAGCTTCCACTCACGGAAGGGTTTCTTCTCCCATTGTGGCTGAATCTGACCTCAAAGATCAGAATTTATAGTGTTTTATCAGATTGTACACACAATAAAGTAGAAAATCATATATTAAAGTAGAAGGAAAGAGATTCAGTGCGTAACTTTTCAGGCCCAAATTGAAGGAATAAATTGTTTAGACATAAGTTTATGTTTTTGCATAGTTACTCAGCATTACAAAAATAGGGAAATTTTTTGATTCCAGTAAATAACAATAAAATGATGAAAAGCAGAAAAAGTGACCTGAGTCTGAATTCCCAAGGTGTGATCTATGTAATAGAATCATAAGACAGTTTGACAGTCATTGGTATTTCAGTTTAAACAAACAAAAAACCCAAAAAAACCCAATAATCACAAAATAAAAAATGAAGTTTCTATTGGGTTCTAGTCAAAGAGGCTGATTAAAAGTAGAAGGAGCTGAAGGTTGATAATATTAAAACACTCTCCACAATAACACAGGCCTAAAATAGGTACGATAGTGAACTAGTGGAACAAACGGTAACCAGACATGAGTGAGCCACCCACAGAAAAGCAAATAAAACAAAAAACGCTGAGAGGAGAAAGCATTTGAAGACCAATCACCTAAAAGCATTTTTATTTACTGAGCAAAGTTGACAGTTGTATGATGTAACTCAGTAATAAATATTTATTTATAGAAAATAACTTGTAGCACAATAAGTACTAGTTGGATGAATAAGTTTGAAACATATTCCCCCAAATTAAAAATGTCAAATTTCAGAAAAGCATAGTGTGAAAGGGAGGCAAGCTGGGGTGAGTGGCCAGCTCACCTAACTGCATCTCCACTAATGAACAAACAAGAGGAAGGAAAACCGACGGGAAGGTTCCGAGTGGGCCTGCAGGGGAAAGTGGAAAAAGAATCATCTATACCGCATACTCATCCCATATTAAGTTTGGAAACGCCCTAGAGATTACCATTTGAAGTAAAAGTGTTAAAAAGAAAGCACTTAATTTATCCACATTTAACATGAAAGTTAACAATAAATATTAGGAAATGTTCTCATCTCCAAGACCCGTAGTCACTAAACGAAATGAGAGGGAACCTGGGTGTGGAAGTTGCTGACAGCAGAGGTAGCTGTCACTAACAACTGAATGAATGATTTGTCCCAGTGTTCACCAGCATGGCCAGAGGGCAGATGACAGACACAAACATAATTTCCCAAGGGAAGAAGAACGAAATTAGGTGGGAGACCGGAACACGAGGTCACGAAATTTAAAGTAACCAAACTTAAGAGCAGGAACAATTCATCCCAAATGTCAAGAGAAGTGAAGCAAAAAATGGAAGAACATGACGTATTTTTAAACTATGGTGTAAAAAGAGCAGGAGTGGAGGGCCTGTGCCCTTGCTGTGCCCACGTGGCTCTTCCCTCACCTCTTTCAGGTGTCTGCTCACTGCCACCTTTGCTGTGCACCTGGAGGAAATGGCAGCCTCCTCTCCACACCTGCTGCCCTCTTCACATCTGCCCTCATCACCTACAAATGGGGTATTTCATCCCTTTCCTGTATGTCATTCTCCTCTAAGCAGAATGCAGGCCCCATGAGGGCAAGGATTTCTGTCTGGGTCACTTCTATTTCCCCAGCGGCTGGATGGTGCTGGCACACGTACACAGTCAGTGCTGTGTATGGTATTAGATGAGTGAGGGGGTTTGCTGGGTTTCTCTGGGAAAGAAAGCAGACTGTCAGCCGGCACTCGTCCCGCCCGGATGGCAGCCAGGAACCCAGCAGCCATCTTTGTCTATGTGATGGAAGCCAATTTCAGGACAGAGCTGACACGGGGGAGGGAGAGCAGAATAAAGGAAAGAAACCAAGACCCTGAGGACACAAATCTTAAAGTCCTGTCTGTGTCCAGACCTCCCACTTATGTGAGACAATAAATGCCCTGTGGTGGAACGCATTGTGAGTTGGGTTTTCTTTCATTTTCAACTGAAAACATTCTTACCATTAATCTAAATTTTGAAATTTAAAATGACGGTTTTAGAAAAATGCAGGTTAAGGGGAAGGTGTGTATGAAAAGGAAGGGCAAGGAACCAGAAATGAGCAAGATACATTAAAACATTACCTGGTATAAATAGAAAAAAAATCCATGCAACTGTTATAGCCTACATATTCTTATAAAATCTAGCCTAAGGGCCTATTTATACAATGTAGAAGGGACTTAATAACTCAACAGTACCAAAAAAGTACCAGATAATGAAAGGTTTAAAGTAGGTGCAGCTTACATGGTTATAGAAAATCTGTATTTCGAAGAGAGAGAGAATCACAATTCTTTTCTACCAAACAATACATTCATAAAAAGCAGAAGCACCTGCAGTGCTTCTCGAACTTCGATGTTCATAAAAGTCACTTGTTACCAAGACACATTCCTGGGCAAACACAGACTCAGAAGGCTGTGGCAGGGCCTGAGATTCTGCATTTTAGCAAGTTCTCAGTGGATGCTGACCCATGGACCACGCTGGCAGCAGAACTGAAGAGCATATAGAATAAAGAACTACCCCTGAGTAGAGATGAGGTAGCCTTGAGGAGGGAGGCTGTGTGCTGAAGGGCAGGAAGGTGCAAGATGCTGTGATGTGCAACAGCCTTGTGGAGCTGCCAGTCTGCCCCGGATGGTCTCCTTTGACTCAAGGGGTGAACAAACCCTTGTACGGCTTCACTTACTAAAAACCAAGTGTGCGTCTCCACAGATAGGAAGGGTGCATGTCACAGAGCACCACCCCCCAGTGGCCTGACTTACAATGGACACTGGCTGCTGCACCTGGACTTCTCCTGCACCCCTGGCTGAGATGCAGGTGCCAGTGTAGGGACTACGAAAACATCTCGGTGCTGTCAGGGAATAGTGTGGGGGGAAAGGAGGCAGAAAGGGAAGGCCCTATAGAGGCAGGGCCACCTCAGGGTAACTGATGCCAGAGGCCCAACAAGGTGAAGGATGGTCACACTTCTGAACTTCATTTTGTACGATATGAAATTCTTCCAAATTCATTTGTTAGTGCAATCATTTTTCAAAACTACAAATATCACTGGGATGTGAGGGTGTGAGGCTGTCCTTCCTTCACATCTTTGAAAGACTCCTTTCAGGTCAGATGGCCTCAGTTCTCCCATCTAGCCAAGATCAGCTGTCTGAAGGGAGTGCAGGAGTTTGGGCTTTAAAAGAGCAGAGGGAAGGATATTGTATTCACTCTAGGAATTGAGTGATCTTGATGGGCAAGGCTGTAATTTCTAACATTAAATGTGCAACTTCACCAGAAGGCTCTTTATGCTTAGAATTCAGTTTAAATGGACAAGCTGAGAACCTGATGTGGTGTGGTGAGTGGGCTGGTGACAAGAGATTGCGAAGGAAGGCTCCTGATGAGGGCTCAGATGGCAACTGTGACAAAAAACACGACTTGTGAAAGGAAAGACAGGAAAACTATCTATCGCAGCTTGCGAGTCTTTAGTGTTTCAGGAAAGAACCCAGGTGTATGTGATTCGCTTCAAATTTAGAGGCAAGTGATTAAAAAATAAATAAATAAAGCTGACACTGAAAACAGTTACACAGTAGGGCCCTGCTGCAACCAGGACTAATTCCCAGAAGTCTCATCGCTTAAAAAATTCAGATTTTATTTTTAATAAAAGTAATACATGTTCACAGTAGTGTAAAAGAAAAGCATATGACTATAGATTATGTCATTAAGCCACTCAGAACAAGGCCACTACCATAGCCAGACTGATGGTCCGTTCCTGGGTCCATGTCATCTGACTGCTCTCCCACTCCAGCACGTGTTCATCCAATTGCATTTATTTAGAAGGAGAACTCCCAGTCAGGAAAAAATGTCACCCATGCACTCTACTTAAGAATGCAGACAGGGTAAAGTACATTTTTAAAAATTTCTACATGAATCATAACAAAATTTAAAATCTCAGTGTATATAAAATTAACTACATTTTCTATTACAGAGTTTCTAGTGGCCATTATATAGTGAATTTCTTTGTCAAAATTAATAAAATGGCATATCAAAAAAGGGTAAATTTTACTTTATGTACATTAAACCTCAATAAAACTGACTTTTTTTTTTTAAAAAAAAAAAGTGAAAGTGAAAAATAGTGGGGGAAAAAAGTAATGTATGCCCATGATTTTTAAAAAGTCAAACAGAAATTGGCCAGGCAAGGTGGTTCACTCCAGTAACCCCAGCACACTGGGCGGCTAAGGCAGGAAGATTGCTTGAGCTCAGCAGTTCAAGACCAGCCTCAGCAAGAGCAAGACCCTTGTATCTACAAAAAACAGAAAAATCAGCTGGGCCTGGTGGCACATACTTGTAGTCCCAGCTACTCAGGAGGCTGAGACAGGAGGATCACTTGAGTCCAGGAGTTTGAGGTTGCAGTGAGCTATGATGATAACACTGCACTCTAGCCTGGGTAACAGAGCAAGACCCTATCTCAAAAACAAAAAATGAAATAAAACAAAAACCCCAGAACTAAACAATCTAATTAAAAAATAGCAAAAGACCTGAGCAGATACCTCACCAAAGATACACAGATGATAAATAAGCACACAAAGATATTTTTCAACTCCATATGTCATTAAAACAAGAGAAATCACTAAAATACCTATTAGAATGGCTAAAATCCAAAACACTGACAACACCCAATGCTGGCAAGGGTGTGGAGCAACAGGAACTCTCATTCAATGGTGGTATGAATGCAAAATGGCACAGCCACTTTGTGAGACAGTTTGACAGTTTCTCATAAAACTAAATATACTCTGACTTTGAGTCCAGCAGTTGCACTCTTTGGTAGTTACTCAAATGAGTTGAAAACTTATGTCCACATAAATGCACATGAATGTTTATAGCAGCTTTATTCATAATTGCTCAAACTTGAAAGCAACTAAGATGGCCTTCAGTAAATGAATGGAGAAACAAACTGTGGTACATCCAGACAGTGAAATATCCAGTACTAAAAAGAAATGAGCTATCAAGATACGAAAAGACATGGAGGAACCTTAAATGTATATTTTTAAGCGAAAAAAGCCAATCTGAAAAAGCTACATACTATATGATTCCAACTATATAACATTCTGGAAAAGGCAAAATTGTGGAGACAGTAAAAAGATTAGTGGTTGATGGGGCTGTGAGGAGGGACGGATGAATAGACAGAGCGCAGAGGATTACTTCCCCAGGAAATTTTCCTGAGTGGGCTGAATCTCCCAATGTTACATACCCTCAGTACCACATGCCCATCAATGGTCAATACCATCATAGTTGCAGTTTTGCACTTATGAGTGTGCTTATAAGCCATGAAAAGGTAGGGACCATGTCTGTATGTTGTTCACCATTGAATTTCCAGAACCTGGCATAGAACCTAGCACTATAAATATATTTTCTAATTTTTTTATGCTTTTAATATTTACATTCAACTCTTCAATCACCAGGGAATCTACCTTAGAGTATGAAAAAAAGTTTTTATCTTAATTTGGTCCCACCATTTACAGAATAATCCTTCCTGTTCCCACTGTTGTGACACATACCTTGTCATATATGTATATATTAATATATACAGACATTCACACACATATTTGCACATAGTGGGTCTCTGGTGGGACCCTTTCTTGAGTTACAGTATTCTATCTATAGAATCTGTCAACATGGCATTATTTTGATTATTGTGAAGGTATCTTGTGTTTTAATATCTGACAGGACAAATCTCTTCTCAGTATTACTTTTTCTCTAAATGTGTTAGTTGAAATCATTTGATCAAGCCCTCTACTAATAAAGGACAACCTTTAAAATACTTATTAAATTAAAATAGCAGAGAGCTCCTTGTTCCTTTCTAATTTCATGAATTGTCATCTGAGCAGATGTGTGTCCACTTACTTGAGCAATCCAGCCCGATGGAAGACGTAGAGCTCCTGCTTGAGGGTGCAGTTGGGGAAGGGGACTATCTTGACGAAGTTCTGGATGAGGGAAAACTCAGGGGTGAGATGGGGCACAGAAATTATGCAGAAGTTCTTGTCCTAACATCATTGGAAACCAGGATATATGGAAAGAATAAAAAATCATTTATTAATAAACGAACTCCTGCTTTTAAAAAAAGACTATGGAAAATAGAAGCAAAATGCATTGATTAAGGAAAGTATACCCAAATTAAATTTTCTCATAACTTGGAAAGTAACCACATAAAATTCAGGGAGCCGAGCAACTACAAGGGTATGGAGAAAATATCTGCGAGTGTGACTGAAGCCTGAATAAATAAATCTTATGAGCAACGGCAGTCATCAGCATAGCTCTTTTGTGGAAGTAGATTTTTAAACTAATACCATTTGCACTTGTGAATTCACTGGTATCACCAAGCAAATGAGGCAGCACAATGTTCTAGCAAAGTCCCTGTGCTTATTAAGTGACCTTAGACCAGCCCTAGTCCCGTCCTCTGTGAGGTGAGACGGTGGTATTCCAGGCCTTTTCTGGTTATAAAATCCTGTGATCATACATAAATGGATGTGTATTTTATAATGACGTGATCGCACTTGGGTGAACAGATCCAAGGGCATGTTTAAGCCCAGGCAGTAGGTTTAGTCGGCAGATGCAGGAGGATCCATGTATCCTGATAGATGCCATTCATCTTCTATTCTAGACCTGCCCTGTCCCATCCGGTAGCCAATGGCCACTTGTGGCCACGGAGGATTTGGAATGTGGCTGGTGTGACTGAGCAACTACATTTTTTTTTTTATTTAAGTTCATTTAAATTTAAAAACTGATACTCAGTTTCATTATTTGAAAAGTTTTATGTGTGCTTATGTTATGTAAATCTACTTATCTAACTTGAGTATATGAATCTACTTACCCAACTATAAATTTTAGGAAATTTAAATGCAGTTCAAGTATTTCTGATGAAAACTTACTACTTGTATTGAGATGTGCTATAAATGTAAAATACACCCTGGATTTCAAAGACTTAGTATGAGAAAAAGAATGCAAATAGCTCACTAATAATTTTTCATATTGATTACATGTTGAAATGATTATGTTTGGGATATAGTAAGTTAAATAAGATATATTACAACATGGATTTCATCTGTTCCTTTTTCCTTTTTCTTCATGGGGCTGCCGGAACATTCAGAGTTGCTGATGGGGCTCACGCTCCAAGTCTGTGGATGGTGCTGCTCTAGGCTGTCTGTATTCCATGCAGCTACTTGGTCCTCTGCCAGGTCCCTGCAGAAGCAGCCTGTTCTTCCCAGAGCTAATTTGTCCCTTTGGGATCTCGCCTCCCCCTGAACCCTGTGAAGGCATTATTTGTGCTAATCCCAAGCCCTGGGGACATTTGTGCAACCCAAAGGAGGGAATCATTGTTTGACCTTATCTTCCTTCTTTCTAGCAAAATAACAGGGCTCCTTTTGGGGAACTTTAGAGTCAAGTTACTGAAATACTCAAACGAAAATAAGGATTGGGTGCCAAGTCTGGGTGGGCTTCCTCTGGGAGGGGGAGACTAACTATAATGAGTTGCTTCAACTTGTATTTGAAGGATTAAGGAAGAAGTAATCAAGGTGTTTTGTTCCCCACATCCCAAAATCAAATAGGATTGAAATGTAAATAGGTCTTTTACCTTTTTAAAGCCAGCATTATTTTTATAATGCTAAAGATATGCCTTTCCATGCACTTTATAACAGGAAAGAGTTAAACTTAGTGAAATTTCTTTGGGGAATCTTTGAGAGAAATCGGCTTTGTAAATTCTATGTTCAGGGTAATCTACATCGTTTCATGAGCTTTGAAAATCCCTTAAAAATACAATGGAGAGCATATTGCCTTATTGCAAAGCTTCATTATATTTAAAAAAATGAGGAAATAAAACCTAACGTCACATGGTGTTTAGGCAAGACAATTAAGCCATATTTATTTTTATATCACTAGAAAGAGTGTTAAGGGAAAATAAAGCAATGGATATTTTGCTTGAAATTAGGCAACTGAAGACATACAGTTGTTGACTGACAGGCCAGTCATGAAAAAAGTCTTTTAAAAACCCATTTTGTCCCTCAGTTGTCTTTTTTCCCCACTTTCTTCCCTTCAATAAAGTGATAAGAGTTAGCTCTCCATCCCTAGACAACGAAACAAGAATGGAGAAAGACGCCAGGGACACGTTGAAATGGACTATCTTGTAGCACTTGTATGTTGGTCATCAGGCCCATTCGCTAACGTGAGTTGAGCCCATCCTACAAGCCAGGCATGGGCTCAGTCCCAAGGAACTAATAGGCAAAGAAATGCCCACCTGAAAACTAACCACAGTTCCCACTTTCCTACCCCCAGAAAAGCAATATGGTGGTTTCAGAATACTTTGAACCAATGTAAGCTACAAAGTAATATAACAGTCTTATCCACTTTAATGTAATTCTGACATTTCCATATACTACTGTGAATGATTTGATTCTAATAAAACACTGGTAAAGCTATGTTTAAAAAAAATTATGCATTTTAAAAAACTCCTAAAATAGCGTGACTGAAGAATGATTGAAAATGACAATATTTTCTATTTTTAAGAGTTCATGACATGCCAATTGACCTCATTCTCAGAACACAGAAGCAGTTCAAACCTCAACATTCATAGCGTTTTAAATGTTTAGATAATGAATATGGCATTTCATTTTTCTACAACTTCTCTAGCTTACAAAACCAGTTACTCAAAATTCAGCATGTACTTACAGGAAAGAGACTGAAAACAAAATTCATAAAATCCAGCGACCTGTAAACAGAGAGTAAGCACTGTCACTGCCCTCCAAGCAAATGCAGCATCATCAGATATTTACAGAGATTTATGGCTCTTTCCCCTCAGGCACCGATTAGCCAACCATTAGTCAGAATTTGTGTCTAGCTGAACAATAATTGGTTGCATAAGTCATAAGCTTCATATGTCAGTAATGCAGTTTTTTGTAGAACTGAAGGCACTATAATAGCAATTAATAATCTCTGTGCATTTGAAAGCCAAAACAAAAGATGGTCATTCTGTGCACAAGATTCTTCCCTTTCTTTATGGCAGAGTTGAGGGGAGATGTGAGAGACATTACAGGCTACTCTGATCTTCTCCTGTTTCATACGTGAAAGATTTTCTGACCTGCTGCTGATGTATATTCACAGGCAAACCACATTGGGTTACTGAATTTCTGTTTGAAAATTCAAAAATTACATTCTAAGCTTAATCACATCTCCATGCACAGGGAAAATAAATACAAAACAACAAATATAGAAGGGCTTTAAGGGTTTCTAGATGTGTGCAATATAATTAGAATAAAAAGATTTCCCTTTTCAATCCCCGAGATTGCCATAGAAACCGCAAACTTAAGATGAAAAAGGTAAAAGTAATACATGGTTGCAGGGGAGCTGGGAGATTGGGAATGTGTTTAAACATATCCTCTAAAACGGGCCAGTCTTTTCCTCTTTGAGGTGGTTCTGCGGACAAATGATGGAGTAGGTGGGTGTGCTAAAGAGATGTGGAATCTCGGCCCTGAGGACAGCGACCCGCATCCAGACTGTGGAGAGAGCGAGCGCTGTACGTGTGTGCTCTGGAGGAAGTGGGAGACTGCGTGGCCCGGTGGACACCCCGGCTCTGTCTGCCGGGCACCACGCCGCCTCCTTGTTGTCGCCCGGGATTGTTGCTGGGTGTTCCACTTATCACCCTCCCAGATCTTACATTTTGGGTGAGGCTCCAGCTGCAGATTTGGGGTGGAGTGTGAGGCAAGGGACGGAGCCCATCTCCTGGTGGCAGGGGCTGGTCGTACGTAGCCACTGGCTCAGGAACAAACACAGTTCAGTGAGGCCTCATGGGACTTTTGCTAGAAAGCCAGGCCCAAACCAGGACGTCCTCCTCACTGGATTTGCACACAGATCTGAGACTGTCAGTGGTCTTGGCCCCAGAATGGGAACACTCCTCTGAGAAGGGGGGCCAAAAGCAGGGAGCCAGGGTGAAGGGGTAGAGAGGGAAACTTGGTCCTTGGTTTGGTTATCTAAGTCCTACATCAAGCCATATTTAAAACAGTCCTACCATTGGACTTATTCTTAGCTATGTGAAGCAATTATTCCATTTTTTCCAAAGCCAGTTTGGTTGGATTTTCTGTTACAACCAAAAGACTCCAAACAAGCATCAGTCCATTCTCCCAGAAATGCAAACTTTAGAGAATGGGAGCAGTGTGTGATTACATAAGTGATGATTTTCCAAATCCCCAGCTGCTATGTAGGTGAGCCAGACTTGGGCATCTTTCTTACACACTTCTGTGGGCCTTACCCAAATTTTATGGACTAGAATCTCTGGATGGAGCCCAGGAATCTGTGTTTTAAACAAAATTCCCCAGGAGATTAGGATGTGGGGCCAGGTTTGGAAACCACTGGCTCTGTAAGATTAAGATGTTGGTGAATGCCATGAGAAATTCTTACCATACTAGACACCTGGAGGTCAGTACTTGCCTTGCTTCGTATTTCTCCTCAATACAAAACAGCTGGATACAGAAAGCAGCTGAGGCTCCCTTGTAGATGGGGCGGAAGTGGCTGTGCTCTTCCGGCTGCGAGATCGATACTGAGGTCCTACTGCTGATGTGGTGATCCGGCACAGGGGAAATGTGACTGAGTTTTTCTACGTCCTAGAGCAAGGAGAGAGGAGAAGCCAATGGGAATCCTATCCACTTCCTGCAAGTTAGCGGGCTGGTGATTGCATCATCTCCGCATTACACTGTTCCCAGGACAGGTGTGACTGTCTCACCTGAAACAATTCATCCTGAGCTGGGCCTGTTTTTGAGATGTTCTTAATGAGATATTCAAAATTTATAAAATGATTAAGACAGGTTCTCACATGAAGGTCAGAAACAAATGGTTCCAGTTGGCCTCTGATATAGGGTCCATATTTTAACCACATGCCTGGGCAGAGATGCGAACATGGTAGTATTACATACACATTGAGTCCAGCAGCAGAATACCTCCGTCCCAAAAGTTGTTTTCATTTTGAATTTGTGACAAAAGAATTTTTAGATCTTGGGACTGGTCAGGCGGTTCTGGGAGTGACTGTGGAGGGGAGGGTGGAGCCCAGGAAGGCCCAGTGACAACAGCCCCCTGGATAGTTATTGCTAAGACTGCTCGGTCCCGCGGATGGGCATCTGAGAAGGTGTCATGACTCAGGAGAAAATTATTCGTTCTGAGATTCTTCTCGGAATTCCTTTAAATCAAAGTAATACAGTCATATAGTAACATTTAATGCAACATAGCACTGAAATTTGTAAAGAAAAGCAGCAGTCCCCTGCCTCCCTGTCCCCTCCCGTTGGCTAGCACTTTCAACGTTTTCATTTCTTTGGGTGTTTATTTCCCTCTATATTTCTGAACAACATGCTTATGCTGCTATTTCTTAATTCATCAGTTTTTGAAATTTCCTACTGGATATTGGTGGGGTGGATAGATTTAGCCTTCTTACACTACCCTCTTCCCCACATCTTAATCCCCCTGGGACAATTACTTCACCGCTCAGGGCTAAATTGGTAAGTGTGTGCACTATTATAAATATGTAAGTATTGCTGCTGCTGCTGTGCTGAGCAGAGGAGTGTCATACACTTTCATTTCATTTGTGTACTTTGTTTTTATCCACTTGGTCTCCTAATTTTTTCCCCATGCTTTATCAGACTTGCCAAGTGTTGGTCAATATTATTTTCCAAACAATCAGGCATTTGAGATAATACATCAACCTCATTCTTTTTCTCCCCCTCCTCTAATCTGGACTTGTAGCTCTTACCGGCCTGCCTTACCACCTTCGTTCTTGTTTTGCATCTCCTGTTTCTTAAGTTCCAGGTCTTTTCCTTGTCTTTTTTCTTCATTGTTTGGGCCCTTATATCACGAGAGCACATTTCTGGCTTCCTAAAACAACCGTGATTGGGAGGCAAAACTCCATAGCCGCTGGCTAACTGGGGCACTTCATGGGGTGACCAGGCAGAAAGAAACCTGGCATTTTTACTGGGTGGCAACCTCTGGTGACATTATCTGAAGGCCTCTTTTTGGGCCTGTTCAGTCTTTTGGGGAATTAAGTTCTCCAAATCTCCTGCATGAGGAACTGTGATAGACAGGACAGTGGCCTCTAAGATGTGCTTGTCCTAAGCCCCAGAACCTATAAAAATATATTATCTTACAGGGCAAAAGGACTTTGCAGATGTCATTACATTGTGGATTTTGATATGAGATTACCCTGGATTACCCAGGCGGGCCCAATGTACTCGTAAGGGTCCCTACGAGAGGGAAGCTGTCAGAGAGAGGACGCTGGTGCGCTGCTGGTGCTGAAGAGGGAGGAAGGGGCCACAGGCCAAGGAATGTGAGTGGTTTCTAGAAGCAAATGCAAGGGAACAGGCTCTCCCCTAGATCCTCTGGAAGACATATGTCCCTATTCACACCTGAATCTTAGCACACTGAAACCTATTTTGGACTTCTGACCTCTAGAACTGTACAGTAATAAATTTACATTGTTTTAAGCACCAAGGTTGTGGTAATGTTACAGCAGCAATAGAAAACTAATACAAAGACCTGGCTTCTGGCGTTCAGAGACGGTGGCTGGGGGAGGGGCCTCTATTTGATATGGAGAATTCCACTTACTTGTTATTCTCTGTCCTGCACCGTTACACGGCCTCACATAGTGCGGGCTGAATCTAAATTTGGAGCTGCCTCTGTTCCATCTCTCCCGAGAATAGTCATCTGGTCATTTCACCTGGGGTATGGCTGACAAGCTAAGTGGAGTCTGTGGGGACTCTAGTGTTCCCGTCGCTCCACATCAGACCACCAAACACTCCCCTCCCGTCAGCTCCTGTCCCCACTCCGCCTTCTGCAGAACTTCCAGTCCTCGCCTTGCGGAGTCACACACTTTCCACCAGTCTTTCCTCCCATAAAGGTGCCCGGGTCTCACCTTCCTTAGCTGTGCTAAGCCAGTGTAAACTCCTCTATCGATTTTTTTATTCTCAATATTTTTAAAGTGCTTGTCTTCCAATATCTCCTCTTTGTCTTGTCTTTGTGGATTTGTGCCCATTTTATTCCTTTACTGTCATTTCAGTGTTTTTTTTCCAGAAGGGATAGGAGATAAAAATGAGAGATCGATCCACCTTGTTGACCCAGATGTCCTCTGGGGCTCCCATGTGTTTGATGTGGAGCAGGAGGCATCATGTCCCTCCCTCCACATCCTTGTTAGGGTTCACAAAGGAATGGCCACCCTCCTAGGAATATCAGAGAGAAAACTGCTACCCTCTGCTGCATCTCCACTCTCTCCTCCCTGGGGAACAAGGGGTGACCTATGGGCCGGTGAGTCTTCTGGTGTGGGTTCCGTCACAAGCAAACCCTGCGCTAAGGGTCTGAGAGTCAGTAGTTGACTTGGGCAAGGCCAGAAAATTTTTTGATGGGAGTGGGGAAGAAAGGCAAGGAAGAGAAGGCCACCAATACAGGGTGCTTTAAGGTATAGGTTGCCACGGTGAACTCAATCCCACCGAGATCTCTGGGAGACCAGGGGATACACAGCAGAGCTGTCCCCACTAAGAGGCGAAGGAGCTGGGATACTGATTCACTCCTTGGCTGATGGCTGCTCCCTCAAAGAGCCTGCCACAAGCAAAGCACTGGAAAAAGACCAGGCACTTGCTGTCCTCATCTTCGGGGTGGTTGGGAAGGATAAGTGCTAAAGGAACACGGGTGGGGGTCCAACAGCATCTACTAAAGTGAGGTGCAAAGAACAGGCCCTGCCCTGTGCCTGCAGAGCACTGTCTCTTTGTGGCAGCACATCCCAGACTGCACACTTTCTCCTCCCCTCCACGCGGTCAGCCTGGGAGAGGGGAAGACCCTGCCCTAAGGGTGAGACCTGCCTACAAGGAAGTGTGGACATTTAATTCAGTAGGGAGAAATGAGAAGCCCATTTGTGTTCCAGATCCAAGCTTTATTCTCTAGTTCAGTGTCAGCCATGAGAAAGGGGTACTTTTATCACCAGCTGACTTCTAGGGAGACTCCCTCATTGGCCAGAATCTGGAGAGGACAGGGGTTGGAGAGAATCTGGCCCTCTGGCAGAACTCCAATGTCTGGCATTAGTGTTCAGTGATCTGGCTCAGGGCCTCCATGGATATGACTAACCCCATGCCCTGTTCCCTCCTCAGGAGCTCCCTGGGCTTCCCAGGCTGACTCGTGCTGGGTCAGTCAGCCTAGCAACAAGAGGCTCCTGGGAGTCTCCAGAAATCCAGCACTGTGCTCATCACTAGGGAAGGAAAATGTCTGATTGTGCCAATCTCCCACTCAAAAGCCTACAACGCCTTTCTCTGCTCCTTAAGAAAAGTCCAAAATCCTCAGCACGGTCTGCAGGGTCTACAGGGCTCTGCCAATCTCTTCCTGAATCCTCAGGTGCCTGGCAGGAAATGGAAGGGACACTCCAATGGAGTGGAAAAGCTGGTTTAACAAAGGCCCACCTGCAAAAGTGTGGGTGGGGTGAAGGGAAACCAACAAAGGAAGGTGACGTGCCCAGGGGTGGCCACTGGTGGAAGATGCCACCACCCCTTGGCCTGAAGCTATCACAGGAGGGATCAGTTACTGGAACCTGAGATGCCTGTGAATGATATATGATACATATAGGTATGGAGATGAGCATATCCACGTGCGTATGATATGGAGAAAACTCTTACACGTGTCTTGCATCTCCAAAATGTTTTCTGTCTGGACAATGGGGAAGAGAGAAAACCTGTACTTAATGAAATTGTTGCAAATAATTTATGTAGAAAATGTAACCTACAGTCTAAGCTGTATAGAGGGTTCAGAATATAGGAATAGTCCCAGTGGGGTCAGAGTTAGGCAGGTGAGGCTTTGTTGGGTGGGTCCTACGAAGGAGGTAGTTATGAACTGGTAGAGAGAGACAGAGGAGCCTGGAGGAGGAAAGGGCACATCAGGACTCAGAGGGGGAAAGGAGTGAAGCTTGTGGGGGTGGCCAGCAGGCATGCAAAGGCCCTGCTCAAGCCCTACCTCCGTTTCAATAATATTTCCATTTTGGACGGCTGGCAAATGTTCCTCAAATGCAGCTTCTTCTATGATTTTTTCCTGCAAATGACAAGAAGACACAAAAATTAATTGACACCTACAGTGGTGTTGAGCCTGAGCTCTGAGCGAGCTCCCGGGGTTCAGACCCTGGCTCTGCTGTTACTGGCTATGTGGCATTGGGAAAGTCACGTAGCCCCAGTGTCCTCATCAGTGAAAATGGGATGAGAAGTGTCTACTTTATCTACTTCATAAGGTTGTTATGAGGGTAAAATAGAATAGATTGACAGATAGATGGACAGATGCTTCGCACAATGTAGGCACCTTCTAATTCTCTGTAGATATTAATTATTACTTCATTATTCTTATTTTTCTATTCCTGAAAGCTGTACTAAGGTTTTATTTTAACAAGGTAGAATTTTTTTTTATTCATGATAAATTATTAAGTGAACAGTGCAAGTTAAAAACAATAGTTTCATATTTTTCCCCACCCCCCCTTTCCCGAGTCAGCACCTTCAAGTGTTACCACTCCCCAAACAGTGCGCAATGCACTCATTAACAAGGTAGAATTGACATACAATAAACTGCGTATATTTAAAGTATGCCTTTTGAAAAGTTTTGACTTCTGTGTACACCTGTAAAAATATCACCACAATCAAAAGAACAACCATATCCACCACTCCCCCAGGCTTCTGTGTTTCTACACGCCTCTCCCTCCCACCCTTTGCTACTCTGCTGACCACAGGCAAACACTGATATGATGTTTGTCACTACAGATTAGTTCGTATTTTCTGGAATTTTAGATAAATGAAATCATACGGTATTTACTCTTTGGCAGGGGGGCAGGATCTGACTTCTTGTACTCAGCATATTTATTTTTAAATCTATCTGTGTTGTTGCACGTATCAATAGTTTATTCCTTTTTGTTGCTGAGTAATATTTCATGAAATCATGGAATAAACGTACCACACTTCTTCCACATCTTCACCAACATTTGCAATGCTTAATCTTTTTAGTTTTGGTCATTCTAATAGATGTATAGTTGTACCTGGTTGTGATTTTTAATTTGCATTTCCCTAATTACTAATGAGGTTGAGTGTCATTTCATGTTGTATGTCATCTTTTGGAAAGTGTCTGTTCAAGTCTTTTGCCCATTTTTTATTAGGTTATTTATTTTGTATTACTGTGCTTTGAGAATTTTAAAAAACATACTCTGGAAACAAGTCCTTTGTCAGATATATGATTTGCAAATATTTACTTCCAGTCTGTAGCTTGTCTTTTCATATTCTTGACAGTATTTTTCAATAGGAAAAAGTTTTAAATTTTGATGATGTCTAATTTATCAACTTGTTCTTTTTTGTGTGTTGTGCTTTTGATGTTGTATCTAAGAAATATTACCTAACCCAAAGTCACAAAGGTTTTCCCCTATGTTACATTTTCTTCTAGAGGTTTATAAGTTTATTTTACATTCACTTGCAGTTAATTTTTTGCATATGGTATGAGGTATGGACTGAGATTTTTTTTAAAAAATTTATGTATGCATAGCCAATTATTTCAGATAGAAAATACTGTCTTTTCTCCACTATATTTCCATGTGCTTTTATCAAAAATCGGTAGTCTATATGTGTTGAGTCTATTTCTAATTTTTTTTATTCTGTTTCATTTATTTATTGACCTTGACACCAATACTACACTGTCTTCATTACAAGAACCTTGTAATAATTAGTCTTGAAATCAGTTAGTTTTAGTCCCATAACTTTGTTCTTTTTCAAATTTGTTCAGGCTATTCTAGGTTCTTTCCATTTCCACATGAATTCTGGAATCAATTCAACTTCTATAAAAATTCCTGCTGAAATTTTGATTGCGATTTTACTGAATCTACAAATCAATTTGGGAAGAATTGATATCTTGACAGTATCAAGTCTTCTAACTCATGAACATGTCTCTCCATTTATTTAGATCTTCTTTAATTTCTCTCAGAAATGTTTCATGGTTTTCAGTATACAGGTCTTGAATAACTTTTGTCAGATTTACCTAAAGTATTTAATATATTTGTACTATTATAAATGATATTTATTTCAATTTCTGATTGTTTATTGCTATCATATAGAGATACAACTGAATTTTATATATTACTTTTGTATATACTTAACAAACTTGCTAAATTATTTATTAGTGCTAGTAGCTGTTTTGTAGCTTCCATCAGACTTTTCTATACAGAAAATCATGTTGTCTGTGAATAAAAGACAGTTTTAATTCTTCTTTTCCAATCTAGATGCCTTTTATTTCTTTTCTTGTCTTTTTGTACTAGCTCAAACCTCCAGTACAATTTTGAATAGAAGTGGTGAGAGCAGACATTCTAGTCTTGTTTCTGACTTTAGGGGTAAAGCATTTGGTATTTTACCATTGTATGTAGTGTTTACTGTAAGTTTTCCAAGAATAACCTTTATTAAATTGAGGAATTTCTATTTCTAGTTTTCTAAGAGTTTTTATGAGGAATGGATGTTGGATTTTCAAATGCCCTTTATGCATTTATAAGTTAAACACATGGTTTTTCTCTTTTAATTTGTTACTATGGCAAATTACACTGATTGATTTTCTTATGATAAACCAACCTTGAATTCCCAGAATAAACCCTAGTTAGTCATGATGTATTATCCTTTAAGTATATTGATTCAGTTTGCTAAAATTTTTATCAGAATTTTCCCATTAATGTTCATAAGGAATATTGATTTAGTTTTATTTTCTTGGAATGTCTTTTGTTGTAAGAGAATATACCTTAGATAACTTGAATCCTAAATTTATTAAGACTTGTTTTTAGCCCAGAATATGTTCTATATTGATAAATGTTCCTTGTGCACTTGAGAAGAATGCATATTGTGCTGTTGTTGGGTGCAGTATTCTATATATGTCAATTAGGTCAAATTGGGCAATAGTGTTCTTGTTTGCTTGTTTTTTTCATGATTATTGATGTTGCTTTATTATTAAATTTTTTATTTTGCTGCAAAGCTGTTGCTTTACTATATAAAAATGGCACTAGCAAATGCAGTATATTGTAAAATTAAGATCTGATTTATATGCTCTTTAAATGGGATATTCAGGTATAGTATAAGAACCTTAAAATAGTATACTTACATTTCCTCCCTCAAAGTCTTTGTGTTATTATTGTCATATATTTTATTTTTACATATGTTATAAACCTCACACTATGTTGTTTTTATTGTTGTTTAAGAAGTCAATTATCTTTTAAAGAGATACGAATATTAAAGACAAAATCTTATACATTTACCTATTTTGTTACTATTTTCAATACTCTTCATCCCTTTGTGTAGATCCAGATTTCCATCTGGTATCATTTTTCTTCTGCCTGAAAAACTTTAAACATTTCTTGTAATGTGGCTCTGCTAGTGATGTGTCCTTCCACCTTTTGTGTGTAGGCAAAAGTCTCTATTTCACCTTTATTTCTGAATGAAACATATTTACTGGGTATAAAATTCTAGGGTGGTGGTTTATTTTCTTCCAGTTCTTTAAAGATGTGATTCCACTGTCTTCTTGCTTGCATTATTTCTAACAAGAAATGTGCTGTTGTTCTTAATCATTTTTCCTTAGTTCTTCTGTTCCTAACTTGACTTCCCCCACCCCGACTCCTGGCTTCATTTAAGATTTTCTCTTTATCACTGGTTTGTCACTATTTGATTATGATTGGCTTTGGTATAGTTTTCTTGATGTTCTTGTGTTTGCTGAGCTTCTTGTATCTATGGGTTTACTGTTTTCATCAAATTCAGATTTTTTTCTGTCATTATTTCTTCAAATATTTTTTTCCTGTCCCAAATTCTCTCTCTTTATATGAACTTCCATTACACATATATTAGGTCCTTAAAGTTGTCCCAAAGCTCACTGATATTGATACTGATTACTGACTTTTTTTTTTTTTTTTGAGACAGAGTCTCACTCTGGTCACCTGGGCTAGAGTGCAGTGGCATCACCATAGCTCACTGCAACCTCAGACTCCTGGGCTCAAGCAATCCTCCTTCCTCAGCCTCTTGAGCAGCTGGGACTACAGGCACACGCCACTATGCCTGGCTAATTTTTCTATTTTTGGTAGAGACAGAGTCTTGCTCTTGCTCAGGCTGGTCTCTAACTCCTGTTGACCTTTTTAAAAAAATTCTCACTTATCTTTGTTTCAAGTTCACTAATCCTTTCTTCTTCAATGTCTAACTGGTGGCTAATCCTTCCACTGTATTTTTCATCTCATGTATTGAAGTTTTAAATCTCTAGGAGTTTGATTTGGGGCATTTTATATCTTCTATATCTCTCCTTAACCTTTGGAACGTATAGTTATAATAACTGTTTTAATGTTTTTAACCACTAATCCTAACATTTTTTTCATATTTGGGTTTGTTTCAATTGATTGATTGATCTCCATCTTATGCATCATATTAATATATTCCCAGTTTTCTGAGTACCTAGTAAGTTTACTGGATTCCAAACATTGTAAATTTTACCTTGTTGGGTGCTGGGTAATTTTGTATTCCTATAAATAGTCTTAAACTTTTTTCTGGGCCTCAGTCAAGTTACTTGGAAACAGTTTGATCCTTTTGGTTCTTGCTCTAATGATCTGTTAAACAGAACTGGCAGTGCCCTCTCTAGAGCTAATTAGTCCCCACTACTGACAAAAAACTCATCTTTGCAGTCTCTCAATGTCTTCTGATTCATAAGATTTTCCAGTCTGGCTGGTGAGAACAGGTACTGCTCCTAACCTTGTATAAGCATGAGTCACTGTTAACTCTCATCTTTCTGGGAAGGTTCTTTCCTCAGCCTGACCTTAGTTTCCTCACATACATGGTCTGATCAGCACTCACTGGAATACTCAAGAGTGATCCTCTGCTGATCAATGATACTTCTCTCTGTACAGCTCTCTCCTTTATGGTGCTCTGCCCTTCAAACTTTAGTGATTTTAGTCTCCATGGACTTAAAAATTTGTCTCTTAAACTGAGGAAGTCTGTTGGTTCCTCCTGCCCTGTGTTATGGCCTGGAAACCTGCTTAAGGTAATAAGCTGGGGCAGTCATAGGATTCACTTAGCTTGTTTCCCATCTCTCAGGCATGACTGTTCTTTGTTACAGTGACGGCCAGTGTCTTGAAAACTGTTGTTTCACATATTTGAGCCACATTTTGGTTGTTCCGGGCAGGAGAGTAAATCCAGTTGCTCTTACTCCATATTAGCAGAAGCAGAAGTCCCTTGCACTTTTGTTTTATTAATTCCATTCATCAGCTTAATTTCCCTCAATCTAATTCATGTCATACAATCTTCTTTAAAAGGTTCAGTTCTCTCATGAGTCCCCTCTTCTGGGATGTTTCCCATCCCCTTTCCACATACTTAATTGGAAACCTTTCCTCTTCCCGCCATGCCATAACCTCTTGAAGGCTAAGGCTGTGTTTTTGTCTCCTGGGTACCCTCAGCACCTAGCAGAGTGCCTGACGATCAGGAGCACCCAATCTCTGTGCAGAGAATAGATCAGGACTTGAAATGTTATCGGTTGGGTTCTTTTTTTGGTTCAGGGGATCAGAATGCATTTTTTCCAGAGAGAGAACATGAAAATCAGGGAGGATAATCCAAGTGGCCTAGTGCTAAGACTCAGGTTCTCCTTCCTTCCTCCTCTTCCCTAGAATTTCTTTGCATGAGTTGATGGGTAAAGGGGATCATTGTTTTGTCCAAGATAAGAAAAAAGAAAAAGAGAGAAGGAGGCTGAAGGCCAGGAAGCAATGGCACCACACTGTCACCATCCTGGGAAAGAGGAGGGGTTCTGGGCCCAGCTGGGTAGAAGAGTTGGTAGAACAGAGGCTGAAGGAGCTGTGCAGTGTGAAACACACCCTGAGATTCTGGCCACACACAGTGCTGATGTGGCACAAGGCTGACAACATTAACCTAGAAGTGAGCCAATTTGTTTTCCCTACTCCTGCAGTACCCTCTTGGTGAGGTCTTCTGAAAAGGAGGGGACCTGAGTAGCCTTGCTCCTGAGGACACAAGGGACATACCCTGAGGCTCTATAGTAGTATGTGAAGACCCAGAGCCCAGAATATATGGGCACTTTTATATTACGGTGAACCCATGAGTGGTCAGAGGTTGGCAGAGATGGAAAGATGGCTGGATTCCTGGGCCCCTCCACCAAATCCCATCTAGTCTATAACATGGCGGATTCTAGACCCTTTGTGTGGGTCCATACCCCTTTTTAGGCTAGAGCAGTAACAGCAGTACATACAACACTCTATTAGTGTCACACTGGTGACATGAGGGTACAGGAGAAGGCTCCTTCCGAGGCCAGGCAAGGACAACAAAGCCCAGAGAACTCTCCAGAGAACTATAGTGGCATTTCTGTAGTTGTAGGGCCCAATCAGAGCAGGAGGGGAAATGCTGCTCCATTTGAGTATGCAGATAGTGTGTACATTTCTTCAGAAAGTCTGCATTTCCCAATGAGCTTTAAATGAGCAGCTTTATCTGCTTTAGCCCTCTGAAGTCAGGGGGTGGGGAGGGAGGAAGGCAGAGAAGGGCTGACATTCCATTCTGGTCTGCATTCTGGAGCACCAGCAATGCTGTGATTTCTCTGTTACCAACACACAGGCCTCCGCTGTCCCCAGCCTGTGGTCTCCCCAACCTTAGTGCTAGTGAGACCTTTTCTGCATCAGGCATTAGAACATCTCGGCAGTGACCCCAGCAACAGGGACCCCTGGTGCCCCAGTAGCCCCCAGGCCCATCCCTGTGCCCTGGGCATGGGGGAATGTTCACCCTTACCTGGGTGCTTTCCGTGGCCTCTGGAGCGACAGGTTCCTGTGGCTCCTCGACTGTTTTTTGTGAACTCTGGCTGCCACTCCTGAGCTTAGTGTCTGTGAGAGAAAGAACAGAATAAGGACAGAAAATAGATGATAAATACCTGAAGAACCACAGGAAATTGGTCAGTGTGGTCATGTGTTTTTAAACTACAGCATATCTGATGAATTTTATTCCAGAGGGCAATACCTCGAGATGGGAAAAGCAGGGTATCTGCAGCCTACCCAATGCTGACACTGATACAGGGATCCTGGGCAAATTCTTCCCTTGACCTCTCTGTGCCCTCATCTGCATGAAGGAGGTAAAAGACAGCTGCCCCCGGGGGGAGTTGTGGAAGTGTAGCAATGCATGATGGGTCTGGCCCAGGCCTGGCTTGCAGGAGACCGTGGGACCTCTGCCAGTCACTGGGCAGTGGGATCCTTTGACAGTGCCCACCCCCCCTTTGAAGTTCACAAACAATGGATTATCAACTTCCTGGATGGCAGGCTTTGAAATGATCTTAAGACAAAAGGTGGAAAAGACCACAGTTGGCTACATCAGTGCCACTGATTGCCAAGGGTTAGCACAAGGGCTGCTTGCTCTTTGTTTGGAAATACTGTAAACTTGCGGTCTGCCAGTGACCATGATGTTCACTTTTCTATTTTCTAAGCAAGAAGAACTGGAGCTAGGCACTCTTGTTTGAATACATTCTGGAAAGTCAATAATCAGGCTAGGCTTCATGTATTTAACCTGTATTAAAAAGTATAGGAGAACAAAAATTTCCCATTTTGTCTCCTCCTCCTCTTCCTCTTTCTCCTCCATCTGTCCCTCCCTCCTTCCCCCCTCTGTCTTTTTTCAAATCTTCCCATGCTGAAGGAGGGTGATGGGGAGAGGACATTGCAGGACACTGCTTGCTCTGCTTCCTGCCTCCACCAGTGCCCACTGCTGGGCAATTCTCAGCCACGACATCTGCTCTCAGCCCTCCTGCCTTAGCTCGGAGCAGCCCTGGGACGCTCTGTCCCACCTCAGCAGTGCTGCCACAGACGCAGGAGGGACCCTGGGCCCGCTGGAGACTCCAGAGACACTGCTGCTCCGCTGTCTTGTTTTTAACCATCACATCAGACATTGTAAGGCCAAGGGCAGCCCAGGGTCCTCTCTGCTTCCTCCTCTCCCACGATGTCCTAGTGCCTGCCACGGCAACAGCACCTGCAGATACCTCTTGACCCCAAATTACCAGATCACTATTGCCTCGTATTTTCTTCTAGCAAAGATGTAGGTGAATGAAACAGAATCAAATTCTAAGAGAAAAACTAGAGGCCCAGGGAGGCATAAAGGGCATAATTGGAGAGGTACAAAACATTAAAGGTACAATGAGAGAGAATCACATCTCAGCTTAAAAGGTAGCTCTTTTGGCATGAAGAGAAAATGTCCTGAGAAGAGAAGGACAAAGCACTTAGAATCTCTCTTCTGAAGAAAGACGCTTTGAGGAAAATAAAAAGTAACACATCTCTAGCTCCTGAATATGTCTTGCACCCTGCAGAGTTTTCCAGGTAGACTATGTGGGGTTTCTAGCATTCTCATGATGACAAGAGCAGCTTGCTTTTTAGGTTCATTGACTTTGTTGTTGAGATATAACACACATACGAAAAGTGTACAGCTCCGTGAATTTCTACATATGGCCACCCCTGTTTAAAAACCACTTAGATGAATACATAAAACATCTCCAGCACCAGCTTCCCTCATCTCCCTATCCAGTCAATATTCCTCTCAAAAGTATCCACTATTTTGACTTTTACTATCAATGATTAGCATTGCTCAGCAGCAAACTTGTGAATGAAGAAAACACGTATATCAACAACTCGCTATTCTTAAATTACACTTTATTTTTTAAAAGATACTTATTTCTTATTTTAAGTTTTAAATTTGAAGAACTAAAAAATGCAACTAAAAGAAAAGTGAACATTCACTGTGCATATATTTCTTTTATAATTAGGACAAGATTACTAAAAAGTAAAAAGTGTTAAAGATTGGATCAGATTTGTGATGAACTAATAACCCTGGTGACTTAATGGTTTGACGGTTTAATGTTCATGAGACAATTACCAACTACAATGACTAATTGCCCTGGCTAAACTGTCATGAGATGTTGCAGTCTATTATTAAGCAGCTGCCATTTTCATCCCTAGAGGTGGCTGCATTTCAGAACTGGGCGAGGTGATGCTGTATTTCTCTTCCCAGTGTCTCTGGGGTTTTCTGAACTTTAATTAGTTATTGTTCATAATGGACCCTGAGATCCTCAAATGTGAGATGCTATCCCAGGGAAAGCAGAGGCAGCGGTATTAAGTAACATATAACTAAAAATATGACTGAGGCTGAAAATTTAATTGTTATTTTATGGCTTTCACCACCTAAGTGGCTTAGAAGTTATGAACTAGTGATTTACTCTATTGGGAGTGCAGGCACAATTTGCCAGGACTTTCTCTAAGTGAGACTGCTTATCTGCAGTGTGTTGACCTACATCTGTTAAAGCTAGAGCTACCTCCCTAGCACAGACGTCTCCAAGCACAGCATCTACTGTTGCATTCATTATTTTTCATAATTGTCCCTAAAGAGGCCTCCAAATTGCATACACTTTAGGTCCCACAATAGTTTGGATCTACCCTACTCCTTATCTAATAGACATAATACATAGTGAATATAAAATAATACACCTTGAATGCTTTAGGAGTAAATAATATATAATCTTATATTTTTCACATTTATTTTAAATATCCATCAAAAATCTCAATAATATTTTGTGTGTAATGAAATAAACTGATTCTAAAAGAGTAAATATGGAGGCATAATGATTAAACAAAATTTTAAGAAAGAAGAACACAGAGTAGGCCAAATTCCTTACTGAATATTAAGACATATTACAAAGCCATGGTTATCAAAACAGTAGGTTATTAGGGTAAGAATAGAACAAGATAAAATTCAGAAATAGAGCCAGATAGTTATGAAATGTTGATATATGTTAAAGGTGGCATTTCAAATTAGTGGGGAAAAAATAAAATATTTGATAGTGTTATCTAACCATATGAGAAAACATAAGTTTTGGCCTATATTTCTTACTACACACAAAAATCATTTGCAGGCCAGGAGCAGTGGCTCATGCCCGTAATCCTAGCACTGTAGGAGGCTGAGGCAGGAGGATTGCTTGAAGGTCAGGAATTCAAGACCAGCCTGAGTAAGAACGAGATCCCCATCTCTACAAAAAGTAGAACAATTAGCCAGGTATGGTGGCACGTGCCTATAGTCCCAGCTACTCAGGAGGCTAAGGCAGGAGGATCATTTGAGCCCAGAAGTTTGAGGTTGCAGTGAGCTATGATGATGTCACTGCACTCTAGCCTTGGCAACAGAGTAAGACTCTGTCTCAAAAAAAAAAAAAGGCATTAGATTATAGCCTGAAGATTTAAAAAACCCATGTTGAAATTACTAGAAGGAAAAATAGGCAAATACTTCTATGATATTGTAGGTGGGGGAAACCCTTCCTTAGAAATGCAGAAAGCAGAAGTAATAAAAGAAAAATATTGACATATTTGACCGTACCAATATTTAAAAGTTCCGTCAAAAGTTTAATGTTTAAAAAAATAAGTAGATACATGAAGAAAATATTTGCAACAAATATAATAGGCCAATGATTGAATTCCAAGAAACAGAAAAAAACCCAATAGACAAAGAAAATGAATTGACAGGAAATGTAAGTGAACAATAAACATGAAAAGTGTTCAGCCTCAATAGTATTTGAAGAATAGAATTAAAACAATGGTATTTCTTTTCACACCTATCATATTGGACAAAGTTAAAAATTCTGACAACTCTAAGTACTGGGGAAATAAGAAAGGCTCAGGAGGAAAGTCACTGGTACAGCCATGTTTGGTGGCCATGTACCTCCAAGCCTACCAAGAATAATCCTGGGAATGTAGCCTGTAGAAACTCTTGCAAGGGGCCCAAGGAGACATGTACAGGATGTTTATTGCAGCACTGTTTGCAATAGCAAAATAATGGAACAACCTAAATATCGATCCAAGGACAAATGTGGCACATTCCGTGCAGTACTATACAGAAGGTAAAAGGAATGTCCTAGACCTATGCATATCAACATTATTAGATCTCAAAAAGCTGAAGAAGGAAATTTCTAACCATTGCATATTCATATGACACCATTTACATAAAAAGCACTCCCTCAAAAAGGTAGTGCTTTTTCTATGAATACATGGACTTTATATAAAAGTATAAAAAAAGAAGTCTGGAAGGATACAAACTAAAGTTATAACAATAGCTATTTCTGGAGAGGTGACGGAAAATCAGGATTGGAAGCTGATCACAAGGAACTCAGCTTTAACTTCATAATCCTAATATTTTTAAGGGAGGATAGTTTCATATATTATATTACTAGTGCAATTAAAATTCCAAAAAAGTTTAATTATAAATGTAAATTTCTATCTTCAAAATATTATAAAATGGTCATTTTTGTTTAGTGTTTGAATATTATGGATGACTTCAGAAAAGACTGACTAATGAATTTAAGGCACTCAGTTTTAAGAGGAGGAGAAAGGAAAGATTAGAGATTCAAGTTAAATCATTCAATTCAAAGTTCAATGGAGGATGAGTTACAGACACTCTATTAGGTACCTAGAAGTAAATAATAAATAAGTTGCAGATCTTACTCTTAGAGGCTCCCATGTGATCATGCTACAGTGGTGTACATACATACACACACACACAGACACACACACACACAGGCACACACAGCCCCAACTATCTTACCGTGTGAGAGTTGCTAGAACAGAGATATGAACAAAACATACCAGTGTTCATTTACTTGTTCCTTCATTCATTTAAAAATATGTATTTCATAACTACCATTTATTAGATAAACATTGCTGGGGATTCAGCAAGTAACAAGACAGAAGAGGGCCTTGCACTGCTGAAGCAAGTTAGTAGGTATATGAGAAAATATTACAGATGGAATGTAGAAAATCAGATCTCAGGGCCTGCTTTAGACAGGGTGGTCAGAGAAGTCCTCCCTGACATTTAAGCTGAGACCTGAATGACAAGAAGTAGCCTTGAGACAATAAAAGACAAAGGCAACAATGAGCACAGACAACTCTTTCAAGGAGCTTTACTGAAGAGTGAAGAAGTCCTTTTTCCTTGACATGTTTTTCTGCCTTGGTTGGCTTCCTTCTCCTTGGTCTTCTTTGTAATTGTGTTAGTTTCCTGCGGCTGCTCTAACAAATTACCACTCAGCTTAGTGTCTTAAAAGAACAGAAATTTATTCTCTTATTATTCTGGAGGCCAGAACTATCACTGGGCTGAAATTAAGGTACCAGCAGGGCCATGCTCACTCCACAGAGTTCTAGGAGAGAATCCATTCCTTGTCTCTTCTAGCTTTTGTAGACTTCAGCACTCCTTGAGTCATGGCTATATCACTCTAATCTCTGCTTCCATAATCACATTGCCTCTTCCTCTTCTGCCTGTGTAATCTCCCTCTGTCACCCCCTTATAAGGATGCCTGTAATAGCATTTAGGGCTCCTCAGATACCCCATTTAATCTCCTCATCTCAAGATCCTTACTCACAAAGAGGGCAGAGCAAGATGGCCAAATAGAAACCTCTAGTGATCGTCTCTCCACGTGAACACCAAATTCAACAATTATCCACACAAGCAAGCACCTTCAGAAGAACCAAAAATCAGGTGAGCATTCATACTACCTGGTTTTACCATTATATCAAGGAAAGAGGCACTGAAGAGGGCAGAAAAGACAATCTTGCATTGCCTATGCCACCCCTCCCCCAGCCCTTGGCAGTGCTGTACCAGCACCGTGAGTGGAGAGAGAATCTGTGTGTGCAGGGGGAGGAAAAGTGAAATGATTGTGAGACTTTACATTGAAACTCAGGGCCGTCCTGGCACAGGGGAACACAGCACAGGGCAGAATTCTGCTGGTGCCTATGGAGGGAGCATTTAGACCAGCTCAGCCAGAAATCTGATTTCCAGCTAGCCCCACCACCAACTGACAAAAAGCAGCCTTGGGCCTGGACTAAACTCATAAGGCACTTGGATCACAAAGACCACAGTCCTTCGGCAATTCCTGTGGCTGTGCTTGTTCGGAGCCAGTGGACTTGGGGTGCATGTGATCCAGTGAGACACCAGCGGTGGCAGCTAAGCCAGTGCCTGTGTCACCTTCCACCTCAATTACAGGCAGTGTGGCTCGGGAAGAGTCTTCCTCCACTTGGAAAAAAGAAAGGGGAGAGTTCAGAGGACTTTGTTTTGCAACTTAGGTACCAGCTCAGCCACAGTAAAATAAAGTACCAGGCAGATTCAGCAGACTCCTGAAGCACCTAAGTGTAGGCCTTAGTTCTGGGACAGCATTTATGGACCCAACCTGGGCCATAAGGAAACATGCTGCCCTGAAGGGAAGGACCTAGTCCTGGCAGCATCCCTAGTGTTGATATGGCTGTAGTGACCAAAGACTTAGATCACAACAGTTGATTCCCTTTGAATATTTGGAAAACCTTCTCAAGAAGGATGGGTTTAAATGAGCCCAGACTGTGAAGTTTAAAATAAATACCTAACTATTCAATCCCCAGATATCAACAAACATACACAAGCATCAGGAACATCCAAGAAAATATGATCTCACCAAACAAACTATTAATAAATAATATACCAGTGACCAATCCTGGAGTGATTGAGATATGTGAACTTTCGGACAAAGAATTCAAAATAGCTGTCCTGCAGAAACTTGATGAACTTCAAGACAACACGGAGGAGGAATTTAGAAGCCTATGAGAGAAATTTAACAAAGAGATTGAAATAATTTTTTAAAAATGAGCAGAAATTCTAGAGCTTAAGAATTCAATTGACAAACTGAGAAATGCATCAGAGTCTCTCAACAGCAGATTGACCAAGCAGAAGAAAGAAGTAGTGAGCATGAAGACAGCTTATTTGAAAATACATAGTAAGAAGAGAAAAATGAAGCATGCCTATAAGATCTAGAAAATGGCCTCAAAAGGGCAAATCTAAGGCATTATTGACCTTAAAGAGGAGGTAGAGCAAGATTGGTATAGAAATTTTATTAAAAGAAATAACAAAGAACTTTGAGAACCTAGAAAAAGATATCAGTATTCAGGTACAAGAGGGTCATAGAACACCAAGCAGATTTAACCCAAACATTTAATAATCAAGCTCCCAAAGATCACAGATAAAGAAAGGGTCCTAAGGGAAGCAAAAAGAAAGAAAGGAAAAATAACATATAAAGGAGCTCCAATACATCTGGTAGAATAGTGGTCTCCAACCTTTTTGGCACCAGGGACCAGTGTCATGGAAGACAATTTTTCCACGGATTTGGAGGTGGGGAGGAGGTGGAGCTCAGGCAGTGACAGGAGTGATGGGGAACAGCTGTAAGTACAGATGAAGCTTTGCTTGCTTGCCTGCCGCTCACCTCCTGCTGGCCAATACTTCCCCAACGCCCTTCACCCCAGTTCCTAAGTTTCATGGAAGACAATTTTTCTACAGACAGTGGGGAAGGGGGGTGGCAGAGCTCTGTGTCCTGGTCCCTAACAGAATACAGACTGGTAACAGTCTACAGACTGGGAGTTGGGGACCACAATGGTAGAAGACTTCTCAGTGGAAACCTTATAAGCCAGGATAGAGTGGCATGACATATTTAAAGTGCTGACAGAGAAAAAACTTAATCCTAGAATTATACCCTGCAAAAATATCCTTCAAATATGAAAGAGAAATAAAAACTTTCCTATACAAACAAAATCTGAGGGATTTTATCAACACTAGACCTACCCTACAGAAAATGGTAAAAGGAGTTCTTCAGTCTGACCTAACTATATTTCGTCTACAAGAAATCTACTTCACTTATAAAGACACATATAGACTAAAAATAAAAGGATGAAAAAAGATATTCCATGAAATTGGAAACCAAAAAAGAGCAGGAGTAGCTATACTTCTATCAGATAAAATAGATTTCAAGACCAAAACTGTAAAAAGAGACAAAGAAAGTCATTGTATAATATAATGATAAAGGGATCAATTCAGCAAGAGAATATAATAATTCTAAATATGTATGCACCCAACACTGGAGCACCCAGATGTATAAAGCAAATATTACCAGAGTTAACAGAGAGATAGACCCAAATATAATAATCACTGGAAACCTCAACACCCCACTTTCAGATCATCCAGACAGAAAAACAACAAAGAAACATCCAAGTTAAACTACACACTAGACCTAATAGGTCTAACATACATTTACAGAAAATTTGACTCAACTGCTATAGAATGTACATTCTTTTTATCAACACATAGAACATTTCCAGAATAAACCACAAAAAGTCTCAATAAATTCAAAACAGTAGAAATTATATCAAGTATCTTTTCTGACTACAATAGAATAAAACTAGAACTCAATAACTAGAGAAACCTCAGAAAATACAGAAACACATGGAAATTCAACAACATGTTCCTGACAACTAATGAGTCAATGATAAAATTAAGAAGGAAATTTTAAAATTTATTGAAACAAATGAAAATGAAAATACAACATACCAAAATCTATGGAATATAGCAAATGCCATACTAAGAGGGAAGTTTATAATAATAAATGCCTAAATCAAAAAAGTAGAAAGATTTCAAATAAATAGCCTAATTGTATACCTTAATAGGGTGCATAATAAGCAAGAATAAACCAAACTCAAATTTAATAGAAGGAAAGAAATAATAAAGATCAGAGCAGAAGTAAATGAAATTGAAAAAATATAGAAGATCAATGGAAAAAAAGTTCGTTTCTGAAAAGATAAACAAAATGCACAAACTTTTAGTTAGACTAATTAAGAAAAAAAGAAAGAAGACCTAAATAAATAAAATCAGAAACAAAAAGGAGACATAACAACTAAGACCACAGAAATATAAAGAATCATTAGAGACTAATAGTAACAACTGACCAACAAATTGGAAAATTTAGAAGAAATGGATAAATTCCTGGATACACACAACCTATCAAGACTGAACCATAAAGAAAGAGAAAACTTCAACAAACATACTGAGTAAAGAGATTAAAGCTATAATAAAAAGTCTGTAATCAAGGAAAAGCCCAGGCCTGATGGCTTTACTAATGAATTCTACCGAACATTTAAAGAAGAACTAATACCAATCCTACTCAAACTCTTTTAAAAAAAATTGAAGAAGACGGAGTTCTTCCAACTTCTGGGTAGTTCTATGAGGCCAGCACTACCCAGATACCAAAACCAGACAAGGACACAACAAAGAAAGAAAACTACAGACCAATATCACTGATGAACACATTAATAGATACAAAAATCCTAGCAAACAAAATACAGCACCACATTAAAAATATCATTTACCAGCCAGATACAGTGGTGAACAGCTATAGTCTTAGTACTTGGGAGGCTGAGATAGGAGGATTGCTTGAGCCCAGAAGTTTGAGGCCATTCTGTACAACATAGCAAAATCCCATCTCAAATATACAAAATATACAAATATACAAAAAGAGCATTCACTATGATCAAGTGGGATTCATCCCAGGGATGCAAGCATGGTTCAAACATATGCAAATCAATAAACATGATACAGCATATTAACAGAGCCAAGAGAAAAGCCACATGATCGTTTCAATAGTAAAGGCCACATATGACAAACCCACAGTTACTATCACTGAATGAAAAAACTTAAAAGCCTTTCCTATAATATCCAGAACAAGACAAGGACACCCACTTTTACCACTTTTATTTGATATAATACTGGAAGTTTTGGCCAGAGAAATTAGGCAAGAGAAAGAAATGAGAGTCATCCAAATTGGCCTTGTTCACAGATGTTAGAAAAACCTAAGATGCCATCAAAAAACTGTTAGAACTGAGAAACAAATTCAGTAAAGTTGCAGGATACAAAAACAATGTACAAAAATCAGTAGCATTTATATACGCCAATCGTGAACAATCTGAAAAAGAGATCAAGAAAGCAATCCCATTTGTAATAGCTACAAAGAATATAAAATACCGAGAAATCAATTTAACCAAAGAAGCAAAAAATCTATGTAAGGAAAACTATAAAAACACTGATGGAAGATTACACAAAAAAATGGAAAGATATTCCATGCTCATGGATTGGAAGAATTAATATTGTGAAAATGACAGTACCATCCAAAGAAATTTATAGATTCAATGCAATCTCTATCAAAATGCCAATCACATTCTTCACAGAAATAGAAAAAAAAATTCTAAAATTGATATGGAACCAAAATAGACCCTGAATAACCAAAGCAATTGTTAGTAAAAGGAATTAAGTTGGAGGTATACTACCTGACTTGAAATTATACTACAGACCTGCAGTAACTAAATCAGCATGGTACTGGCATAAAAACAGACACATATAAATCAATGGCACAGAGTAGAGAGCCCAGACATAAAACCATGCATTTACTGCCAGCTAATTTTTGACTAAGGCATCAAGAACATACAATGGGGAAAGGACAGTCTCTTCAATAATGGTGCTGGGAAAACCAGATAACCACATGCAGAAGAATGAAACTAGACCCCTATCTCTTGCCATATACAAAAACCAAATCAAAATGGATCAAAAACTTAAATCTGAGACCTGAAATAATGAAACTACTAGAAGAAAACATTGAGGAAATGCTCATGGACATGGGTCTGAGCAAAGATTTTTTTGTTTAAGACTTCAAACGCACAGGCAAACAAAGGAAAAATAGACAATGGGATTTACATCAAGCTAAAAACCTTCTACACAGCAAAGGAAACAAGTCATGGATAGAACTGAAATAATTATGCTAAATGAAGTAAGTCAAGCACAGAAAGACAAATATTACATGTTCTTATTCATATGTGGGAACTAAAAATGTAGATCTCATGAAAATAGAGAGTAGATTGGTTACCAGAGGCCAGAAAGGCTAGCAGTCAGGGGAGCATGAAGAAAGGTTGATTAATGGGTACAAATATACAGTTTAATAAAAGATACAAATTTAGTGTTTGATTGATCAGTTGGGTAACCATAGGTTACAATAATCTATTATATATTTCAAAATAGCTAGAAGAAAATAATTTGACTGTTTCTAGCATAAAGACAAGATAAATATTTAAGGTGATAGGTATCCCAATTATACTGTTTGATCTTTACAAATTATATGAATGTATCAAATGTACATGTACCCAGAAGTAGTTCTTTTCTATTCTTTGGCAATAATAAAACTAACTTTTAAAATAAACTAAGTTATAAACTTTCAATGTATAGAAAAGAGAATATGCCTCGGGAGGCTAAGGCAGGAGGATAGCTTGAGTTCAGGAGTTTGAGGTTGTAGTGGGTTATGATGATGCCGTTGCACTCCAGCCTGGGTGACAGAGTGAGACCCTGTCTCAAAAAAAAAAAAAAAAAGACCAGTAGAACTTCCATACTTTCCCAGTGAGGTTGAAGGATCTCAGGAAATTTCACCCCAAAATATGACTTGTTGGTATAAAGAGTATTTTGAATGAAAGGCCCTTAGAGATCAACAGGCCCCTGGAAGGGGCTTTCCCTCTATCTGCATAACCAGACAGACACATCAAAAGAACAATTGACTTCCCTTCCTATCCCTCTTATTTCACTATATTGCAGAAAAGAAAATCAAGAATGCAACTAGACCTGGTCCAAATAATTTTAAACATAATACCTGTTTCTTGGGCTAATTTACAAGTCAATCTGTTTCCCCCATCCATTCATGCTTCCTAGCAACCATTTATTGCCCCTAAACAGAATTATAATACCTATATTTCTCATCTCTCCCGTCCCCACTAAAAGGAGGTATAAAAATATCTGGATCCCATTAGGATATTGGGTAATCACTCTGTGATTCAACCAGTGAACAGGATAAATAAACCTCTTCCTCTCATTTATCTGCCCTGTGAGTTGATCTCTCAGCAAACTTTGGGGTGAAAGGGGAAGTTTCCCCTCATCCCCACAAGGCCTTACCACTTCCCTTTTGTTAAGTTGTTGTACACACATTTACCTCTGGCTATTCAATGAGTTGTTCACTACTACAGCATACTTCCACATACATAATAATAATTTGCTCTCCTGTTAATCTATTGTCAGTTAATTTTCAGGCCCCCTATCACTTGGACCTAAATTGGTAGAGGAAAAGTCTTTCATCCCAACAAATGCTTTTATATTAAAACAAGAAAAAAAAAAGAAAATGAATTAATCAAGTAACTAGAATAGAAAGAGCAAAACAAATTCAAAGAAATTAGGAGGAGGTCATAAGAACAAAAGCAGTTATTAATAAATTACAAAGAAACCCATAGACTTCATAGATTAACAGCTAGTTCTTTGAAAAGACCAAATAGGAAAATCTGATTTTAAAGAGAAGGTAAAAAGCAAAGACAACGTTAAGGAAAAGAAGGAGATATAGTCACAGCTACAGAAGAGAAGAAAGTTTGAGTAAAGCTTCAGACTGAGCCCTTAGAAGCTGGGTCCAGGCACCTTCTGAGCATCCTGGTTAGAGGTAGCAAGGAAGCTGCCTCGGTGAAATCTATTTTGGTCTCAAAGTGAGTCAGGAACCATTTACTTGAAATGGACTATAGAGCAGCAGTTACCAGAAGCTGAAGCCAGCTCAAGCACAGCAGGACTGACTTACTGGGCAACCAAGAGCATTATTTACCCAAGTAGACCTCAACTGCAGCAAGGATCGGTGCTGGGCTGCTGGACGGGGCAGAGCTGAAATTCCAAGAGGGAAATAAAGCAGGATCAGTTGATTACAAGTGAAATCATAGTAGTCAATATAGAGGTCAGGAATAATGAAGTTATTATATATTTCTGCACAGACTGGGATAAGCTAAAATAATTTTAACTTTTACCTAAAAGAATCACTTTAATCAAGTGACCAAAGTGATACACATTATCAGTAATGAGACAGACTGAAAATGTGTCATGCCAGATAGTATAGACTGAGAACCCAGAGTTCCATATGCATGACATGAATCTCATCTTGAAGAAACATCAAACACAAGGATAAATTAAAATACATTCTACAAAACTATGGGCCTATAATTTTCAGAAGTATCTAGGTCACGAACGTCAAGGAAAGACGAACTGTTAGGAACTGAAAGATAGTGTGACTAACTGTAGTTTGTTATTCTGGGCTGGATCTGTCTGCTATGAAATACATCACTGGGACAAATGGAGAAACATAAACGGGGTTTTTGGATTGAAGATTAAATGGTAGTAACATATTCATGTTAATTCTCTGATTTTGGTGGATGTTTGAGGTTACAAAGTAGAACATCCCTCTTTGTAGGAAATACACACTAAAGTATTCAGAGGTGATACAGCATTATGTTGGCAACTTCCTCTCAAATGGATCAAGAAGGGAAAAAAATGTACCTGCAATTTTTCTGTAAATTTAAGATTGTTTTCACATTTTAAAAAATGGAGGAAATAAAAGCATTGTCTTAGTGCCATTTCCACGACTCCATCACTTTTATCATTTTAATTCATTACCTCCCAGAATTCTTCATAACACATGTTTCGTAGGTAGTTCTATTCATACTTCAATTCATTTTGCATTGATTTTTTTTTTTCACATAAGATTATATCTTAACCATTTCCCCTTGCTATTTTTAACCTTCTTTGTAAAGGCTGCTACTCATCTGTCCTAAGCATATTGACAACTTTAGCCATCTCCCTCTTGTGGGAGATTAGGGTTTTTTAATTTGCTTGTTTATTTGAATATTTTTTGTTTGTTCATTTTTAGTATTAAGATTAAGCTTAGTGAATATTCTTGAATATATATCTTTTCATATTAGCAATATTTTCTCAGGTTTGCTGTAGTTGGGGTCATGGAATATGAACATCTAATGGGTTCTGGTAACTATGACTACATTTTATTCCAGAGGATTATATCAGTCAAACTTGAGAGCTGTCAGAAAATCTGAGGGCTCATAATGGTACTTTCCCCCCAGAACTAAGTATTTTAATTACAGCACATATTTACAATTCAGTAGGCAAAAGGAGGGGGAGAGATGTTGGGTTTTAATGTTCATTTCAGTTTTAAGGAAGGTGAATATTTCCCCACACTTATTATAAATACTATTTTTTATGTAGTGTTATGATTTGCTTATTTTTCTCTTTATTCTAGAATATTTCATGTAGATTTAAATCAGCATTCAATAAAAAAGACAGTCTTTTCCCACAGGGTTAGATATATACATATACACATATATCATGTATATATACATACACATACCTATATTTATACACAACTGCATGATAATGGTTTTTTAATTCATATACTAAACTAAGCTTTTCTAGAAAAATCTAATTTCCTAACATTGATTCAAAAGAATAGAAAATCTGAATCTATTCAGAACCTTGAGAAGAAAACGACAGTTGTCAAAGATGTTTCCAAGGTGCCTCTTCCAGGTCTTTTGCATAGCAAGCCTATCTGTCCCTGGAGGTCTCAAAACACCAAAAACCCGAGCAAAATGCAGTGGAGAGAAGGCCTATCACCAAGTAGCAAAATAACTGGCTTCATGTTGGGCTTCAGAATTAATAAATTTTCCTTTGTTTGCTGCCATGTACAAAAACTGTGATTTTTTTTTTAGTAATTGCTTCCTTAGTCACTTTGCTCAGATTAATTTTGGCCCATGATATTTTAAGAGTCGTCAAAATCCCTTTGTAAACAGAACTCACAGTGACCTCAGTGCAATGGGCACAGCCCACTGACGGGCTGATTTAATCAAGGGGGAATTCAGAGTATTCTCCTCAAGCAATTGATTTTCAAGAGAAAAGTCAGTAGGATCAAACAGCCAGTTGAGATGAAAATCCCTTGAATCACCCCTATCACTGTGTTTTCTAGTAACTAACTCCTGACTCCATATAGCGTAATAGCCAAATTACTATAATTATCCTGCAACACAAGTGGCATATCAACATTATTTTAAACATGGATTTTTTTTGCATAATCTTTCATTATTATCATTCAGTGTTCTATTTGGAAATGAAAAACAACAACAAACTGTGATCTACCCCCAAAAGGAAAAAGGTCACCAGAGAGAACAAATAAAAGGGTTATTTACATGTGAATATACTGAGATGTGTTTTACAGTCAAATACACCCTTGAAATTCATTAAATGCCTTCTCCCCTGCTTCATAAATATGGGCAAAAGAGACACCGCCTACTGAGAAAATAATCCCAGCACATAATGATCATAACGAATATAAATAAAGCCACTTTTCTTTCAAAGACCTCCAGGCCCTATATAAAAATGCGTTTGTATTTCCAGCATTGTGAAATGAATCTGACTGTTGGAAAGAGAGGCTGACTCATACCACAGGTTGGTCCAGTGCTGAAGAGGAAAGTAGGAATACAGGTCCCTGTTATCTTACTCTCTGCAAAATAATAGATTCTTAAGTATTTGCCATCTTTTGTTGCTGCTGTTGTTTTCGAAGACATTTGAAAGGGTTTAGAAACCAGCATTAGAATTAAGATAGAAAATTAGCAACAGGTTTTATTAGATAACCAGAAGGCTCACCAAGATGGCTTTTGGGGCAGTGTCCCTGACAACAAGTTCTGTGTTTCAGGTCTGGGTCACAGTCTACCTGTTATGCTACGAGTCCATGCGCTGTGCCCTGAGAACCCCTGCAAGAGTCCAGAGACTGTTGACCTTGGAGATAACCTATTCAGCCTGGTCATAGGTCTGATGGGATTTACTTGTTTTATTAACATCTCTAGTAAAGCATTAGAATTTGTATAGTTAATCTAGAAAACCAAAGTTGGCAAGAGCAGCTAAAGCTTTAGAAGAATGAAATTTTGTTATTTTTCACATACTAAAAGATATTCAGTGGCTTAAAAAAGACGAGATTCAAATTGTAACAAATATAAATTAGTACTTTAGGCTTTGTACAAACATTAAGTATTGTCATAGCCTTGCAGTGCAGCCTTGGCCACAAGGCACCAAAGAACTGTACCACAGGACCCCGGGGGAAGGAAAGGAGGAGGAAGAGGAAGAACTGAGATGCCCAAAGCCCAAATCACAATGAAAAAAACAGCAAATTTGGTGGCACTTGCCACCAAGTGGGTAATAACACTGTGTGGCCACCGAGATGAGAGACGGGAAAGAGGCCACAGAACCCACCCTAGCCTCCTGGGAGATAGAGGTGACCAGGCCCCTGAAGGATACAGAGCACAGCTCCTCTCGTAGGGGGACCTGAAACCCAGGAGCAATGAGAAGCCCACTCAGTGGGAAGTGAGGTGTCGCTGTGGAGACAGAGTGTTGGGTGGGTGTAGTTTATGGCCAGCCAGGGGGAAAATGCAGGCTTGCAGGAGGATATAAATACCCAAAAGGCCTCACCCTGAGCACATACCACCACTGCCACCCTGTCAGGGACCAGAGGAAGGAAGGGTGATACTACAGAGCCTCTTATGGGCTGTGATGTGTCGCCCTCTACCCCCTAAAATTCAGATGTTTAAGTCTTAACCCCCCGTACCTCAGAATGTGAGTGTATTTGGAGACAGAGTCTTTAAAGTGGTAATTAAGTTAAAATGAGGTCACTAGGGTGAGCCCTAATTCCACATGACTGGTGTCCTTGTAAATGAAAAGAGGAAATTTGGACACAGATGGTACAGAGGGAAGACCACGTGAAGACGAAGGGAGAAGATGGCCCTTTACAAGCCGAAGAGAGAGGCTTCAGAAGAAACCAACCCTGCTGACACCTGACTTCTGGCCTTGGAATTGTGAGAAAATAAACTTCTGTTTTTCAAGCCACCCAGTCTGTGATAATTAGTTATGGCAGCCCTCACAGACTATTATAGGGTCCTAGTGAGTCACAGGTTAAATATTAGTAACTACAGAATGAACTGGATGTTAAAAATCAATGTTCTGAGATATAGAAAGCAAATATGTTGGCAGAAATACTGCTATGCTTTATAGAGAAATGTTTCATTCCTATTTGGAGTCAATGTTATTATAAAAGAAGAATCAAGTAAAATAGAAAGGAATTCAGGAATATAAAATGAAACCTTAGGAAGAGAGGCTAAAAGACCTGAGACTATTTAACATACAATAAATGAGACTTAATATAGCCATTGTTTTTTAGCTCCAGCACACGGAGAGTGTTTCCAGATGTTTCCCAAAAGAAGAGAGAATCTGAAAAAAGAAGAGAATGTTAAGTTCAATGAAAAGAAATTTAAATAAGATGTAAAGAAACATTTCCTGACAGCAAGAGTGATTTTTAAAAAATTTTAAAGGCAACATTGCCATGTTTTACATGGGGATGTTACAAAAATTATATTTTGAAGGGCCTTTTAAACATATAATAAGCAACACTTTTCCTGGGTGACTTGGTTATAGGGGGCTATACTAGTTATTTTTTTGAAAGCCCACAATTCTGTTATACAAAATTAAATTTCTCCCTGCCAAAGAGCACATCAAGTTCTACAGAGACTTTGTTAGGTGGGCCCTGGGTGCATAATGAGATTTACGAATCTGAACCTTGCAGGGGTCTTTTAAAACAGAGATTCATGCTGCCCAGATTGCAACGGCCTACATGAGGAACAAAAGTTTTGGTTTTGCTTTTTATTTTTTTATTTTAACTATTAAATGTAGTGATGCCAATACAGCTGTGGAAACGCAGGCTGTGCCCTATTTTGCCTTATGCATCATCAAGAAAATTGCCAGCTCAATTTTGATTCCAAAATCTTCATTGTGATGATGTCGCTAACAAAAGACGCAGCTTGATTAAACATCAGGCCAGGCCAGCGCTGGGGCCAACTGGAGAAAATATTGTTTTGAACCATTTTACTGTCGCTGAAGAAAAATACTCATAAACTGTCCAGGCGTATGGAACATCCCTATGTGTGTTCAGTAAGTTTTCAGAGATTCTTAGCATTTGACAGGATTTTAGATCTCATTTAGTACAATTTCCCACACAAGCAGAAAGCCCTTTCTAAGTGTTTATGACTGTTTCTTTACAAATTCTTCTAATATTATGGGAATTTGCTACTTCTAAACTAGGCCCTCCACTAAATAAAAAATGTATAAACATTGAATAGTATTTCCTTATATTTGGACAAAATTTACCATCCTTAGAACTTATTCCCATAGGTCCCAGTTTAATCCCAAGGTTTAGTACATAAAAAAAATCTACAAGTGTATGCAAGGTTATATATGCAAAATGCATAGCTATGGGAACATACATAAATTATTCAGGTAAAATGCAAATTGAATGTACATAAACTGTTTAGATTCACTGGAAACTTCTAATAAGGCTGAAATGATAAAGAACAGTAGGCTAATCATAATGGATGTAAGAAGCTAAAGAAAGGAGGGATTAGTCTAACAACATTGAGTCTTGACATTATTCTGCTTGAAAGGGTTGGTGACAGTCTTGGCAAGGTGACTTTTTATCTTGGAAGGCTTTGACTAAAAGGAGGTAAAAGTGCAAGTTTTCACAGATGATGGGAAAAGATCAGACCTGAGTCAAGGATTTTAGAGTATGTGGAAGGTGATTCCAGGAAGCAACAGTAGGAGAGTGAGGAAGAGACAGAGAAGGGAAAGCAACTAATAAAATTGTGTGATCCCTGGATTACCACCGTGGACAGCTAGAACTTAATCCCATGCTGGGACCCTGGGAAACCACCCAAAACTCATGTCTCAGGGTTTTCCCACCTGAGGGGTAAGGAAGCTGGGGTATTTATTCTCCAATCAGTTGTGTATGAATAAATGCTTTCACAGCTGGTAGGAAAAGACCAGACTAGTAGTGTCTTGGTCTAGATTCCTTGGAAACACACCTTGAGTCAAAGATTCAAATATAACCAACCACTTATTTGGGAGTTGGTAGAGAAAGCATCAGCAGAGAAGCAGGGATGTGAGGCGGGGAGGCAAAGTCAGCTCCTGGAGTGTTAATTTTCTGGCACTTCCAGCCTGCCTCTTGAGCAGGTCAGAGTGGCTTTCCACAGTTCTGCAAAAGCCTGCAGACATGGAGGTGAAGATTCTGGCAGATAGAGGCTATTCAGAGCACATACATACAAAATAAAGTCTGAGCAATATAGGTAGGTGACTGATAAATCATTGATCATTCATTAAATAACTTGTGGAAGTGAAAAAAACTGACCACGTATCTAAGGGTAGCAGACCTATCACTGGAGTTTTCAGTCAAAGCCATCCAAGATAAAAAGTCACCTTGCCAAGACTGTCACCTTGCACAAAAGCAGAGAGAGGCTGGGTCTGCATTCTGGGTCAGCCACTGATGAGCTTTAAAACCCTGGATGAGCTCGAGCAGGTATAAAACGGAGAGAACTTCACATCCCCTCGCTCTCCTACATCGCGTATGAGAATAAAATGAGAGAATATATATAAAAATCCTTTGATATGAAGAATGCGCTGAACAAAATATAAGAGATGAGACACAATGATGTCTGCTTATTTGAAACAAGAATTTTAGTTCACATTTTGGAGAAATTATATTTCCTTTCACTGGAGACTTTCATCAGAAAAAAAGTAACAGATCACAGTACATTTAGAATTTTCTCTGGAGCCTCATTCTTTGCTGCTATTGATAGGAAGATGGCAGCGAAATGTGTTGACGACTCTTCTTAGATATAATGAGCTGTCGATGATTTGTGAATCCATCCCTGAGTTATTTGTAAGTCTACAATAGTAGCTCCCTGGTGAAAATTTCATAAAGAATCACGTTTGGGTCAATGAACATAAAGATGATTTTCGAAAATAAACAAGGTTTGGAAGATAAGAGAAGTTTTCCTTTTTCTTTACTTACCATCCCGTCCTAGATCAACTGATTTTAAGTAAAAATATTAAAGGTGGTAGAGAGAATTAGGACTTCTTTTAGTTTCTGTATCTCTGTGGGTTTTTGCTAGACAAATGTATATTAAATTATGTGTGTTTTTAAGTCCAGGGCTCAGTTTAAATTTTGAATTTCATTCTCCAATGAAGTTTCTAAGACAGGTATATTCCATTCATTCTGTGTACAGAATATTAGCAGCATGAGATCCACTCAGGAACACGCTATTTCTTTTCAACTTGTTTCTCATAACGACAGCCACAGGGGAGGAAAAAAAAAACAGCTGCTTTCAAAGAAGAATTTAAGCATTTGAAAATGACAATGACAATTTATGGTTGAAGCTTGTCAAATGCTGAAAAGTTCCTTCAGAACATTCCTATGGTATCTCTTCACCAAGAAGCACGGACGAGTGAGCCTTTACTATCAAAAAACGGTGACCTTAAATCTCTCTTTTGGGAAGGGTATTGTCATCAGTATAAAAGGGAAACACCTGTCCATCTATGGCTTTGGCAGTTCTCTGTAAAAAGTATGCATATTCAGATGAGGTCTATACACCCACATGCCTGGTTTTCCCATCCAGGGGATAAGATCAGCCAAATGGTCACCTGCTCTTGTCTAGATTGACAAATCCTCTGTCACCACCCAAAGTGCTCCTCTTTCTATTTTTGAATAACCTTGATATGATCTTTCAGAGAGGAGAAAGCAGAGCAATTCAAAATACCCTGATTTTACCCTGAGAAGATTCAAGTAGGTGAAAGGCCAGTCACAAAGAGATAACAATTGCTAACGATGATCAAGTTTACTCAAGACACTGTGCAAAGCACTTTACATGGCTTATCTCAGCGAAACTTCACGACCCCTCCCTGTGAGAGGTATTACCTCTTACATCTTACAAATGAAGAAACCCAGGTTTAGAGACGTGAATTAATGTACCCAAGGTCACTTGCCTGCCTGCATCTGTCTGCTAGAAGAACCCAAACACTTAACTACAAAGATACCCGTGCATGTGGTAAGGCCTCATTAAATTAAAACATCATTTAAAAGTAAACAAATTAAAAGTTTGGGATTACCTAATTTCACTTGGTGAAAATCTTGATACAGACAGTATTTTAAAATTGGTTCTATTACTTCCTAGAGCTAGAAATAAGTTAAGCAAGTTAAAAATGACTACTTGTAATAGACCTGTACTGTATAATGATTTGTCAATGACATAAACACAGAAGCACTAATTGTTGGGAGTAAGACTAAAAGCATATAGAACTTCTTGAGTCCTTTATTTAAAAAATTTACTTGTTACATTTGGCTTTGTGTGTGTATGTTGTGTAAAATCCTGAAACATTAGTAACTATTTCACCATAACTTATATCTACTTTAAAAAAACATTCCAAAAGTGAACTTTCTGAGTTAGGGAAACCTTAAGCTGCAAGGCTAACTATACCTGTGCACTTTTAACTATCTGTGCTCATAGATAATTTGCACAAGGATGCGATTAGCCATAGGAAATAATCCTTAAAGGGGATTGGAGAAAGAAGTATAACATGCCCTATTTAGTTCTGTCACTTAGCAAACAGTAGAGTTGTGTATAAGGCTTGGATTTAATTTCTTGTCATTTCCCTGTGAAAGCCACTGTACCTTGACTTCCTTGGACATTTAGCTCTTGCGGTGATTCCAGAACATCATCGGGATGTGGGAAACAGAGTCCGTGGAAAGGCCCCAAGTCAAAGCAGGCATGCAGCAGTTCCATGTTCACTCTTGAGCACACACTCATGAACCCGACAGCTAAGCCTTCCACCTGAAACATCCAAAACATCTCATTACTCTATCAGACCTCAAATGATTTTCATCGTGAAACTTCCTCAGCCCCTCAGCACGTGGTCAGTTGGAGGTTTGGCAAGCACTTTGAAATATTTAAGGGAGGACGAAGTATCTAACGTCTAGCACAAGGCACAGCACATACAACATGCTCAAAAAAAATGTCCAATGAGTGACCACTGTGGACAATCCTAGAGGTACATAAGTAATTTCAGGAAGTTGTCAGAGAGTTCTTGATGGGAAATCATAGCAACTTAACACCTGCCCTCTTTGCACAGAAAATGCCCCTGCTGGCCCCATATCCTCTGCCATTTGCTGTCTTGTTTTTCATCCTGCCACAAGCCCTGCCCTCCGGTTCACTTTCCTCCCCTGCACCATGCACAGTTCTCAGTGAGACGCGGGTCATTGTTCCAATGCCCATCTGATTGGCTCCCAATGCAGAGGAAGTTCATGGTCACTAGCTCCATATCAGGTAAAAACTCTTCAATTTTTCTTGAATTCGTTCATTTACTGATCGGATGGTATGATGGAGAGGAGATGTGAGGAAAAGAGATTTGGTGGGAAACATTTGAGTGAAGTAAACCTGAGTCAGGCTGGGCTGGCTCACCAGGTGGGTCTCATCTGCAAACACATCACCTCCCAGTATCCTAACAGACACTTGGTTCTGAAGCTGTTGCAGTGGTCTCTGTGATTTTAGGTCTTTGATGAGGAATACACAAGTGGAAAGATGAGTAACTATTTGATCTGGACCTATTAGTACCAAAATATTGTAAATTAACAACAGATTTTAATTCTATCATATTCCACATTGCGACATGACTGTGATTAAAGTTCCTTAGTATGTCCCTTCAATAATTCTGTATTTTATTCTTTTCTGCAAGGAAAGTATCTAAAATTTAAAAAGAGAAAGAGAATACATAGTCCTTTAAATTGCATATAAATAATTCCTGTTTATTACTAAGTAGATTTTAAGCAAATTCTGACAGATATTACTAGAAACCAGCATTTACTGGGTCCTATCCCTTAATGGTCCAGACTTTATTTCTGAGATAACCATTCCATTTGGAAAGTAGAAGAACTCAACGATCACAGGCATTCCCTTTTCCCAAGAATGCAGACCGTTCCATAAATGCCCAGGCAGAGAAAATGGTTAATGCTTTACTAAAACACAGAATCAAGCTATAATAATGCTCAGTCTTAATGACACAGAAAAAAATTAGATATTAAACTATTTGTTCTTAAATATGTCTTCCAGTTAAAAATCATTTGTTCTTAAACATGTGTTTGTAAAATACATGTGAGACTCCCTTTATTTTCTCCTTAATACTGAAATACAAGGGAAATCTTTAAAAATTAATTTTCCATGCATATTCCTTTCTTTACAGCTTCCCCAAAATGATACTTGCTGTAAAAGTCTGGATTTACACAGCTGTTTTATAAAGCCATTGACACTTTAATAAAAATCCAAAATAAACATTTTAATTTTTTTCCCAAATAACAAGTGATTGTTTGTCTTGTTTGCACCCGTGAACAAAGGCTGCCTCGCCGTGGTAGTCTGGCTTCTCTGTAATTTTAGGCCCAAGACTCAGCAGACGCTGATTAACCAATCCATCTACCATATGTGCAGAAAGAGACGGCCAGCCTCACTCTCTGCAGGGAAAATTGGCATCCATCTTGGTTCACATGGAGATGTCCTTCTAATCTACAGCCACGCTGGCACAACGAAACTTCGATGGCCTCAAATACCTTTTGCTGGCTTCATGGCGAGCTGCATGCGCATGATAAGAATGTATTATTTATAAGACCGCTGTTAGTAATGAGCTATTACACTAATGGCTCATTGTGTTTGGAATTTGATTTCAAATGGCATGGATCACACATTCTGATGAAAATGAGAAAAACATGTTTTGCCATTTAGAAACAAAGATTTAACGTTCTCCAATTCTACAACCTGTTATATTCCCATCATTCAACCAGGGTTGTAACAATTTACAAAAGTTCACAATTATAAGCTACAACAGAGCAAGGACATGTTGTGGAAGTGTCTGCTTTTTCCTTTATTTCTTTTATTTCCTTTATTTCCTTTATTTCCTTTATTTCTTTCAAATAACTGATTTGAGAAACACTGTTCTAAAATATGAATTTGCAGAAGTATCCAAATGCATCTATGTGCATGTGTTTTCTAAAAAAAAAATAAATGGATTTAATGGACTGTTTTATTTGTACAATAAAAAGGCATTGATTGCAGGCTGTTGTCTATCTTCCAGGTGACAGAAGTACCTTCCACCACCAAAGTGTCTTCAATTATACTGGAGAACAAAACTGAAAGTTTTCTTGTTCTTGTTTATCCTGTGAAGACCTGCATGATGATACATAAGGTTTAGATTGCTAGAAAACTATATTCATAGTGGCCTTGTCTTCCCAAACGGGTTCACTTACATACATGTGTATACTTTATCGTTTATGCTTCCATCCAAAAAGCCCTAGAGCCACCCATCCCTTTTTGGGTGACAATATTCCACAGTGAGGGTTTTGCCCTCGTTGTGACCATGGCCGACTTTGCTCCTCTCTTCCTGATGCCAAGCGCATGGCTGACCTGGCAGGCTCTCCCCATCTGCAGGTCGGTGGGGCTTACTCAGACCACTGCTGCCCATGCCCTGGTTGGTGCCAAAGCAGACACTCTGCCCATCTGTCTTTAAGAGCCGCCCTTGGCCTCCAACTTCCCTTCCCTGAAACCTCAGCTTGGAGAAAAACACCAGATGTCAAGGGAAGCCAGGATACAGTTGTGACGAGGTACTTGTAGCAAAGTGACAACTCAAAACTCCCCCAAAGTAGCTATCAAGCTGAAGAAAGTCCTCAAAATGAAAAACCTTTTTCAGGGTTTCCCACAGGGCACAGGCACAGCTCTCAGGCATTCTGCATGCATGGCCTGTAACTGGCATGGCTGGTTTGGGAAGAGATAGACATGATGTACTCTATTCTGTTATCTCTGGTCAGTGGTGGCTGCCTTGAAGTATGGTGTGCTGGTAAGTGCCTAATCAGTATTCAGGGGAAAAACACCTGGATTTGTAGCACTTGCTGATTTCTTCAGTGTAAATTCTTTCATGGTGGCCAATTTAAAGCTACCAAAGTAATGTCACTGAACATGTAGTTGGGAAGACATGTGCAGTAGCATGCTGTTATATATCATACCCACTATATAGAGACTGTAGACATACAAACCTCAAAAGCATAGACAATAGTAAAATAATTGTGAAGGAGGGGCAAGATGGTAGACTAGAAGCAGCCTGTGCATGCTGCTCTCAAGGAGCGGATCGAGAGTTGCAAGTGGATGCCCACCTATGGGCCTTCTTGTAAAGCGCATTGTGAATCATGGGAGAAGCAACGGGGGACACTGAGAATGAGGGAGAAGGTGACAGGGTGATTCACTTGGCAAGACTGTAAGGTACCTGGGGTCAGGGGCAATCCACATGCAGGAAGGACAGGAGGAGAGATCCCCGGGACTCCACACTATCCCTGCAGATGCTGCCACCCAAGCTGTGAGGGGGCCCTGACCATCACTGCAGACCTCCAGATTGATTAGGGAGCTGCGTGGAGTCTGTGCAGTGACATTGCACCAGAGAGCAGGCATAGCAGAGACCTGGTGGCTTCCATTCCTTGGTTGCTGCAATCGATGCCATTCTGAGCTCTCAGGTCCAGAGCACCTGGTCTACACAGGGCTTTGCTGTAGCTGCCTCCTCATTGCCCCAGCCAGGCGGGGAGGGAGCAGGCAGAGAGGACGCTCTCCTGTACCCCATGACTGGGAGCTGAGCACCCCTCCCTTTCATGGGGGATTTGAGCAGAATGGGCACCACAGATGCGACCTGAGAAGCCGTGTAGCAGCTGCCTCTGGGACCTGGATGGGGGAGAGTCCCAGCTGCCTGGCCCCACCCCCACAACCCCCATGCTCCCACTCAGCCCCATGGCTCTGCCCCCATGGTTCCTGTGCTGTGGCCCAGCCCTGCAGCTCTGTCTCCAAGGCTCCAGTACTGCCACCCCATCCCATGAATCTGCCCTCAGGCCCCACAGCCCCACCCCCGAGGCTCCAGTACTGCCACTGGGCAGTGCAGCTTTGCCCTGAAGGCTGCAGCATTGCTTCCAGAACCCATGGCCCCTCCATCACTGCTCCCACTGGCTGCCTGGCAGGAACTGTCCCACAGTCCAACACTCTGCCAGTGACCCACTAGCCTCCAGCCACCATCACATCTGGGCTGGGTAGGATCCAACACCTGCAGCCCTGACATCCATGATCACTGCCTAGATAGCCTCTCCCAGCTTCCACTGTCAGCACTGCAGGGAGATGGAGCAGTGCAATCTCCAGCAACACCAGCCTCAGTGGAGAGGGACTCACCCAGCCCCCAACCCAAGCTTCCAACAGCAGCTTGGAGAACAACCCACCATTCTGCACGAAGATCATCCAGCACCAGTTTGAACTGTGACAATCACAGGGGAATGGGACAACACAGAATAGCTGCATTATAGGCTCTCAGTGCATCCGCCCTTCTCTGCCAGGTCAATCTCCAGAGTAGGTCACAAAAACACCATCTCAGGACCTCTGCTTCTCATCAGGTAGGAAAGTTCTCAGCAAAGGAGAACAGGTGCACTGCAAACCTACCTGCCCTGAGCTGAGAGAAAAGGTTTCAGATGAGAAGAAACCAGCAAAAGAACTCTGGCAACATGAAGAAAACAAGCTAGTTAGACACCCCCAGGGGATCACAATGGTTCCACAGCATCAGACCCCAACCAAAAGGAAATTGTTGAAATGTTATAAATAGAATTCAGAATATGGATGGCAAATAAGATGAATGGGATTTAAGAGAAAGTTGAAAACAAATACAAAGAAGCCAAAAAAAAAAACTTCAGGGCACAAATGAAAGACTTACTGAAGAGATAGACAACATTAAAAAAGGATATAATAGAATTTAAAGAAATGAAAGAGTCATTTAAGGAATTTTGAAATATGGCAGAAAGGTTCAATAATAGGCTAGGCCAAGCAGAAGAAAGAATCTCAGAGCTACAAGACAAGGCTCTCAAACTAACCCAATCAAAGATGCAGAAAAGAAAATAAAGAATAATGAACAATCACTCAGAGAAATATGGGACTATGTGAAGTGAGCCAATATACAAATTATAAGTATCCCTAAGAGAAAAGAAGAAAAAGCAAAAAGGAAAACCTATTCGATGGAATTGTTGAAGAGAACTTCTCTGGTATCACCAGAGATTCAGAGATCCAGATATAAGATGGTCATCGAACACCAGGAATATTCATAGCAAATAGGACATCTCCAAGATACACAGTCATCAACTTGGCCAAAATCAAAATGAAGGAGGAAATTCTATAAGCAGCAAAAGCAAAAATTAACCCACAAAGGAAAATTCATCAGACTAACAGTGGATTTCTAAGCAGAGACCTTATAAGACAGAAGGGATTAGGGCCCCATTTTTTCCTTTATGTTTATCCACTCCTTTTTTTGTTTACCCCCACCCCCACCTCCTGCCAAATTCCATCTCCAACTCCAGTCTATCTCTGGCCTCAATCCTTCCCAACCCAGGCCTCCCTCCACTTACCAGGTCTCCACTCCCCATGATAGGGGAGACCTTTCCTTACTACGTGAATCTAGAAGACTCAAGGAAGATCAAGAAGAAACAGAGATACAGTTCAGAGGTGATCTTGCAAGATCTGCCCAAGAGCCACTGCTGCCACTTTCACTACCCAATCTTCCCACTTTTAGTCTTTTCAAACAGAATAACTGCCAGCCAAGAATTCTGTATCCTGCAAAACTAACTTTCATAAGTGATGAAGAAATAAAGACTATTCTAGATAAGAAAGCACTAAGAGAATTTGTCACGACTAGAATGCCCTACAGGAAATACTCAGAACTGCATTATAAGTGAAACAGCACAATAGATACCTGCCAGTATAAAAACACCTGAAAGTTAAAACTCACAGCTCTTATAAAACAGTACCATAAGAGGGAAAACAATACAATAAGGTATCATCCAACATGATGAACAGAATAGTATTCCATATATCAATACTAACACTGAATGTGAATGGTCTTAATGCTTTGCTTAGTAGACACAGACTGGCTGAATGGATTAAAAAACATACCCCAAATATATGTAGTCTCCAAGAAACACATCTAACTTGCAAGGAATTTCACAGACTCAAGATAAAGGGCCAGAGAAAATATTCTACACAAATAGAAACAAAAGCAAGCAGGTGTAGCCATTCTCATATCAGATAAAATAGACTTTAAATCAACAATAGTAAAAACAGACTAAGATGGTTATTATATAATGGTAAAGGAAACAATTCAACAAGAAGACATAACAATCCTAAATATATATGCACTTAACACAGGAGCTCCCAGATTCATAAAGCAATTCTACTAGATCTAAGCCAAGAAATAAACAGTAGCATTGTAATTGCTGGGGATTTCAATCCGCCACTCATAGAACTGGACAGATCATTGAAGCAGAAAATCAGTAAAGGAACACTGGACTTAAATGGGACTCTAGAACAAATGGACCTAACAGACATTTACAGAACATTCTACCCCCAAACTACGGAATATACATACTTCTCATCAGCACATGGGACATTCTCTAAGATTGATCATATCTTAGTCAACAAAACAAGTGTCATCAAATTAAAAAAAATCAAAATCATACAATGTATCTCCTCAGACCACAGTGAAATAAAACTAGAAATCAATCCCAAGAGAAATGCTCAAATCTACACGAAGTCATGAAAATTAAACAACCTGCTAATGAATGATCCTTGGGTCAATGATGAAATTAAGATAGAAATCAAAAGATTTTTCAAAATGAACAACAAAGGGGACACAAACTATGAAAATCTGTAGTATGTCATAAAAGCATCCTAACAGGAAAGTTTATAGCCTTAAATGCCTACATTAAAGAGGCAGAAAGATCACAAATTAACAACCTAATGGCACATCTCAAGGAACTAGAAAAAGAAGAGCAAACCAAACCCAAAGCCAGCAGAAGAAAAGAAATAACAAAACTCACCATAGAACTAAATGAAATGGAAACCAAAAAAAATTACAAAGGATTGAAGAAATAAAAAGTTGGTTCTTTTAAAAGATAAACAAAATCAATAGACCACTAGCCAGATTAACCAGAAATAGAAAAGAAAGGACTCAAATAAGCTCTATCAGAAATGAAAAAGGAGCAGTACAACTGATACCACAGAAATACAAAATATCATCCATGAATATTACACAAATATCTACACACACAAACTAGAAAATGTAGAGGAAATGGATAAATTGCTGGAAACACACAACCTCCCAAGTCTGAATCAAGAAGAAACAGAAATCCTGAACAGACCAGTAATGAGCAATGAGATTAAAGTAGTAATAAAAAAAAGTCTCCCAACCAAAAAAATCCCAGACCAGACAGATTCACAGCAGAATTCTACCAGACCTACAAAGAACTGGTACCTATCCTACAGAAGTTACTCCATGGCATCGAGAAGGAGGTAATCCATAACTCATTCTATGAGCCAGTATCATCTTGATACCAAAGCCAGGAAAGGACATAACAAAAATAAAAAACTACAGACCAATGTGTCTTGCAAACATGGCTGTAAAAATCCTCAACAAAATGCTAGCAAATCAAATTCAACATCACATCAAAAAAATAATTCACCATTATGTAGTGGGTTTCATCCCGGGGATGCAAGGATGATTTAATATATGCAAATCAATAAATGCGATTCACCACATAAAGAGAAGCAAAAACAAAGACTATATGATCATCTCAATAGATGCAGTAAAGGCATGCAGGAAAATCCAGTACCCTTTCATGATAAAAACCCTCAACAAACTAGGCATAGAAGGAACATACCTCAATATTATAAAAGCCATATATGACAAACCCATAACCAAAATCATACTGAATGGGGAAAGGTTGAAAGCATTCCTCCTAGGTACTGGAACAAGGTAAGGGCTCCCACTGCCACCACTTCTATTCAGTATAGTACTGGAAGTCCTAGCCAGAGCAAACAGGCAAGATAAAGAAATAAAGGGTATCCAAATCAGAAAAGAGAAGGTCAAACTATCCATTTGCTGATGATACGATTTTGCATCTAGAAAACCCTAAAGACTCTACAAAAAAAACTCCTAAAACTGATAAATAAATTCAGCAAAATATCCGGTTACAAAATCAAAGCACACAAATCAGTAGCATTTCTATATACTAATAACGGTTAAGCTGAGAGTCAAATCAAAGACTCAACACCATTTACAACAGCTGCAAAGAAAATATTAATAAAGTACCTAGGAATATACTTAACCAAGGAGGTGAAAAACCTCTACGAGGAGAACTAGGAAACACTGATGAAAGAAATCATAGATGACACAAACAAATGGAAAAAAAAATCTCACGCTCACAGATTGTTAGAATTAACATAATTAAAATGTCCATGCTGCCCAAAATGGATTACAGATTCAACGTGATCCCCATCAAAGTACCAATGCATATTTCACAGGTCTAGAAAAAATAATTCCACACTTCATTTGGAGTCAAAAAAGAGCCCAAATAGCCAAAGCAATCTTAAGCAAATGAACAAATCTGGAGGCATCCCATTACCTGAATTCAAATTATACTACAAAGCTATAGTAACCAAAACAGCATAGTACCTGTATAAAAGTAGACACATAGACCAATGGAACAGAATAGAGAACCCAGAAATAAAACCATCTATCTACAAACAACTGATCTTTGACAAATCAGACAACAGCATACACTGGGCAAGGAAGCCCTATTCAGTAAATGGTGCTAGGAAAACTGGATAGCCACAGGCAGAAGAATGAAACAAGACCCCTATCTCTTGCCATATGCAAAAATTAGTTCAAGATGGATAAAGGGCGTAAATGTGAGGCATGAAACAATAAAAATTCTAGAAGAAAATATAGGAAAAACTCTTCTAGACATTGGCCTAGGTAAAGAATTTATGATTAAGATCCCAAAGCCAATACAGCAACAAGAAAAATAAATAAATGGGACTTAATTAAATTTAAAAGCTTCTGTACACAAAGAAAATAGTAACCAGAGTAGACAACTTACAGAATGGGAGAAAAAAATTCACGAACTCTACATCCAATAAAGGACTAATATCCAGAATCTACAAGGAACTCAAACAAATCAGCAAGAAAAAATAAATAACCCCAGTAAAAAAATGGGCAAAAGATATGAACAGAAGTTTTTCAAAACAAGATAGACAAATGGCCAATAGACATATGAAAAATGCTCCACATCACTAATATCATGCAATGCAAATTAAAACCACAATGAGGTTTTAACCACCTTACTCCTGTCAGAATGGCTATCATTAAAAGGCCAAAAACCAACAGATGCTGACATAGATAGAGTGAGAAAAGAAGGCTTGGTGGAACTGCAAATTAGTACAACCTCTATGGAAAACAGTACAGAGATTCCTCAAAGAAATAAATATAGACTTACCATTCAACCCAGCAATTCCACTACTAGGTATCTACCCAAAGGAAAAGAAGTCATTTTGTCAAAAAGATACCTACACCCAAATGTTTATCACAACACAATTTGCAGTTGCAAAGATGTGGAATCAACGTAAGTGCCCATCAATTCATGAGTGGCTTAAGAAAATTTGGTATGTGTATATACTACTCAACCACAAAAAGGAATGAAATTAATGTCTTTTGCAGCAACTTGGATGGAACTGGAGATCATTATCCTAAGTGAAGTATCTCAGGAATGGAAAAACAAATACCACATGTTCTCACTAATAAATGGGAGTGAAATGATGGGCACACACGGGCACAAAGAGGTATAAAGCTCATTGGAAACCAAGAATTGGGAGAGGGTGGGAAAGGATGAGAGGTAAAAACTTACCTATACAGTACAACGAACACTGTTGTGGTGATGGGCACATTAAAAGCCCAAGCTTAAGCATTATACAAGGTATCCATGTAGCAAAAACATTTGTGCCCCCTTAATATTTTGAAATTTAAAAAAATGTAAAATAATTGGAAGTGATGAATCTTGAGTGTTTATTAACTTTGTTTTAATATAATTTATTACACTGTAAGTTTATATAATTTAATTTTTAATAATGGCTGTGTTTAACAAGCAGCTTGCAAAGTTCCTGAGGATTTAATAATCAGCCCTCCTGAGCCAGAATGAGCTCCTAAAAGGCCCCCAGGGAGGCAGGTGGGAGGGTAGTAACGGCATTGATCTTAAACTCCAAAAGGCTCCAGACATCAGACATGGCTCGGTGCAGATTGGAGGTCTACTCCCAGATCCCGGCTCATAGGTTCTATTTCTGCCCTTCCATATTAAGATCAAGGTCCATGGACTCATCTCCACAGAACACAAAGCCTCTGATGCCTGAGGCAGCCTGGCCTCTGGGAGGAGATTAGGCTGGACTCCTTCTGCCTATTTTGAGACACCAGAGGATCCTTGCAGGGTTGGGACTGCAGCTTTCAGCCTGTAGCTTTGTGCTTATGTTTGCTTACACACACAGGAAGTGTGAAACATATGGGGGAAGCTTCTCCACAAGCACTAACTCAAGTGATTTGGGGTGAAACTACCACCTTGAAACCAAAGAATTAAAAGCCTTCCAAAAATAAAGACCTCATTAAACTGGATGGGTACAGCTTGGTCTTAAAGGTCCTTATTGGGGTCTGTAGGAATCATTTTACTTCTCAGTAGCTTTTGTCTAGCTGCGTCAAGACATAATTTTCCCAAATGGTGCTGCTGGGCCCAATACTTCCTGACCCTTCCTTAATCATTAGCCCGAAGCTAATGTCCAGATGAGAATATATGAAAGCAAGTCCTTAAACGACAGTGCAAAAACTTAAATATGAAAAAATAAAATTCTAAAATGAAGTTCTGACTCAGGGGGATGGGGGGTGGGGGGCAGGGATGGATGTATACCTACATGATGAGTGCGATGTGCACTGTCTAGGGAATGAACACACTTGAAGCTCAGACTTGGGGGGATGGAGGGGCCTGGGCAATGTATATAGCCTGAACTTTTGTGCCCCCATGATAAGCTGAAATAAAAAATAAATAAATAAAAATAAAATAATATGATTCAACTGTTAAATGATTTTTTTTTGGTTTCAGCTTATTATGGGGGTGCAGGGGTTCGGGTTATGTATACTGTCCATGTTAACTGATTTTTATGATACTTTTAATGACATGGAAAATGCTTACATTGGACTTTTGAGGTACATGTATATGAAATTGCACATAAACTATCATGAAACTGCATTTTCAAACTCTGATTTGCAAAATAAAAAAATTTTGAAATTAAAAAAAAATTAAAAAAAAAAAAGAAATCCTTTCAATGTAGTACCTCAGAATCTAATTTTTAAGGGCAGTTCTCACCTTCAGAAACTCATGCCCATGTGTCTCTAAATTCATCCCATTCTTCACCAGATGTGTTCTACCATCATATAGATAAGTGGTTGACCACCTGGACTGCATATTGGAATCATTTGGGGAGGTTTTAAAAAATCCAGATTATGTCCCACCCCAAGAGATTGATTTAATTGGCCTGAGTGCTCTCCTAGCATCAGGATTTTAAAAAATTGATATAATTCACCTACCATAAAAATAACCCTTTAAAAAGTATACAATTCAGTGGTTTTTGGTATATTCACAATGCTGTGTACCCATCATCACTATCTATTTTCATCTCCTCCACCCCCAAAGAAATCCCATACCCATTATTGGTCACTTCCCATTCCCCTCTCCCTCCAGACACTAATCTACTTTCTGTCTCTAGGGACTTGTCTGTTCTAGGCTTTCATATGAATGTGCTCATACAATATGTGGTCTTCATGTCTGGCTTGTTTTTCCTAGAATGTTTTCAAGGTTCAAAATTGTTGTAGTGTGTATCAGTGTGCTTCATTTTCTTTATTTCCTAATAATATTCCATTGTATGGATACACCACATTTTGTTCATTCATTAGTAGATGAATATTTGAGCTGTTTCCACTTTTTAGATATTATTAATAATGCTGCTGTGAACATTTGTGCACAAGTCTTTGTGTGGATGTGTTTTCAAATCTAGGCATGGAATTGCTGGGTCAAATGATAACTCTATGTTTAACTTTTGGAGGAAATGGCAGACTGTTTTCCAAAACGGCTGCACCATTTTATACTCCCACCAGCAATGTATGAGGGTTTCAATTTCTCTACATCCTTGCCAACACTCATTATTGTCCTTCTTTTTTATTATAATCATTCTAACAGAAGTAAATGGTATCTCAATGTGGTTTTGATTTGCATCTCCTTAATTTTGAACATCTTTTCATGTGCTTATTGGTTGAGAAATGTCTATTCAAATCTTTTGCCCACATTTTATTGGATTATTTGTCTCTTTATTGTTGTAAGAGTTCTTTATATATTCTGGATCCAAGTCCCTTAGCATAGTATGGATAGCCTAAAAGTCTTCCAGGTGATTCTCATATGCACCTAGTTTGAGAACCTCTGATGTACAACAAAGCCTCAGACTGCTCTTCTTATCCAAATAAGAGAACTTTTGATTCCAAGTTTCAATAAAAGTAATAGACATTAAACAGCTCTTGCAGTTTTAGCAAATAATGAGAAATGAGTACGTGAAGAATGAGGATGTGGGTTCTGTCTTTCAGGTCCAATAGGCCAGATCTGATATTTTTAGAAAAGCTAGACATTCCAATTGTTACATACACTTCCTGAATTTTTACGTTAGTCACTAATTCAACAAAATTTAATCATATATATCATGAATCAAATCATAAGGAAACATTGAACAAATCCAAACTGGGAGACATGCTACAAAGTAACCGACCTATACTCTTCAAAAATGCAATCATCACAAAAGATAAAGATGGACCAGGGTGTTATTCCAAATTAAAAGAGATTGAAGAGAGAGTACCTGAATGCAATGAACGACCTGGACTTATTTCTGCCATAAAGGACATTATTGGGACATTCAGTAAATCTGAATAAAGTCTGTAGGTGAGATAATAGTATTGTAGGAATCATAATTGCTTGATTTTTTTGAGGCAGAAAAACATTTAATTGAATGTTACATGAGCATATTTTGCTTATCATACAGTTACTCACTTACTCATTTAGTATTGAGTACTATTGGGCTATTTTTTGAATAAACTGCATCGGCACATTTGATGCTCTATTTGGAATCCGTATTCATTTCCTAATGCTGCTGTAACAATTCATCACAAACTTGATGGCTTAAAATAACACTAATTTATTCTTTTATAGTGCTGGAGGTCAGAGGCCTGAAATCAGTTTCACTGGGCTAAAGTCAAGATGTTGGTAGGGCAGGTTCCTTCTAGAGACTCTGAGGGGAGAATCCATTTCCTTGCCTTTTTCAGTTTCTAGTGCCCACCTGTATTCCTGGGCTTGCAGCCCCTTCCTCCATCTTTAAAGTGCGTCACTCCAAACTGCGTCGTCACTACACTGCCCTCTCCTCTGACTCTTACTCCTCCTGCATCCTTCTTGTAGGGACTGTTGTGCTCACACAGGGCCCACCTGGATAGCACAGGAGACTGTCCTCATCTCAAGAGCTTTAAATTCATCACACCTGCAAAATCCCTTTTGCCATATACCTTTGTTTCTGTGGTATAATATTTCCTACAAATATTTGGGGAAAACCATCGTCTTGGGGTATCACACATCTGTTGATCATGTTAGCCCCCATCACTCATGGCTACAGAAATTCCTATTTAATTAATAAATGTTTGTGGTTCAATGAGTTGTTGAAGTGGGCATGAAGGAGGCAGGTCCTTCTTCAACTTCTGCTCAGGGAAAATTAAATTCATCCATTCAACAAATATTTATTCAGCACCTACTGTGCGTCAGGCATTGTTTACTCTTCTTCTCATAAAGACTTGCTTCTTCTGTAGTAAATGGAGCACAGGTGAAGCAATTTCCATGCCTCAATCCTGAGACTCATATATTTAAAACTCTCTAACATCACACTTAATTCCCTTGATTTTGATCAGAGTGCTGTAGTTATATAAGAGAACATTCTTGTTTTTAGGAAATATACACTCACGTATTTAGAGGTAAAGGGACATTATATCTGTAACTTACTCTCAAATGGTTCAGAAAAAATTTATATATATGAGTGTGTGTGTGTTCGTAGGTGAATTAGAGAAAACAAGCAAGGGAATGATAAAGCAAATGGGGTGAAATATTAACATCTGGGTACTTAAAAACTTTCTATGAATGTGAAACTATGTCAAAACAAAAAGTTAAACAAATTAATCACTTTCCAAGTCAAACAAAATCCATCTGCCAGCAGAACACTGGCTTGTGATCTCTGATGTCTAGATATTGGGACCCTCAGAAACCCCCTTACACACCCCTGGAGGATCTTTTCCTTTTCTCTAACTCTAACCCCTGTCTCTGGGAATAGGGCAAAGAATCTATAGCAGCCTGGGTGTCTGAAAGGACCTCATAAAAGAAAGCCTAAACCCAGTAACACTGGGGAGAGAGGTGATGCCAAGGCTCAGAAGCTGGCCTGCCTGGTCTGTCACCCAGAAGGGGTGGGGGAGGAGGAAGGGTGGGGGAGGGGAAGGAGACAGGAAAGGGGGAGGGGATGGTAGCTCCAGGGGTGCTCTGCAAAACCAGGAGCAGCATCGCTCATTTCTCTCATTTCTCTCACTAAGCGTATCCCCAGGTGGATCAGTCACCAACCTCACACACGACAGCATGATTCTCTTCATCTTGGGCCTCTATTAGTTCAGCCAGGAAGTATTCCCCGTAAGTTTCCCTCAGAACTGCTGTGTCGTAGCGCGTAAATACTGGCATGAGGTCATCGTGATCTTCCACCCTGTTTAACCGAAAGGCTTAAGTTCAGTGTTCATTCATTCATTTGTTCCTTCATCAGGGCAGCTACTATATGCCAGACCCTGTTCTAAGTGCCAGGGATATAGCAACACTCTCATGGAATGAACTTACATTCTAATAGGAGAAACAGACAATAAAAATGTAACAAATTTAAATAATTTTCAAATATTTCAAATAGTGATACATGCTTTGGGATGGAGAATGAGAGGATCAAGTGGTCAGGGAGGACCTCTGTGAGGAGGAACACTTGAGCTCAGACCTGAATGAACAGAAGGGGAGGAAGGCATTTTGAAACCTGAAAATAGAACATCCCAGGCAGCAGGAACACAAAAGGCATGTTTGGCTATGGAATGTAGAGCAGCATTTGTTATGGGCCAAAGGACAAGAAGCTGGGGGCGGCATTTCCCAAGGGTGTCCCAAGGAACACTACTTCTATGATATTGTCCCCAGAACCCCCCTATCAAAGAATTCCAATATCTAAAAACAATAACCTACTACAGTCCCCCTCCTGGAGTGTCACAGTTACATATTAAAGACTCTGAGAAACACTACAAGAGACAATACTTAACCTTGTTTATGAATTTCTCAAACACTGGTCCATGGTACCCTTTATTCCTGAGACATTGCTACACTTTTTTTCTCCCCCATGGAGGGGAAAATGCTGGTGAGGGTAATGAATGAAGCTCTGCTCACCATCCTGGGGACGTCCACCTTGACTTCCATTCTCAGGACCATTTACAGCAACCTGGACAACCAGCAGAGGGTGGGAGAGCAAGAATCTGATTTATTGAAGCACAGCGATGCTGGCTCTTGGACTCCATTTTGCTACCATATTTAACATTCTTTACTTTTTTTAGTATACTCTTTGGTAAATTTAGTGCCCTATTTTACCTATCTGGGTTATTCTTATATTTTTTTCTGCTACTTTCCGTGTTCCAGATCTGTATTATTTTTTTCTTCTAGTATATCTGATTTGGCTACTAACCTTTATTCCCCCCCCCCACTTTATTTCATTACTCTGCCTTCTTCATCATCCCATTTTATTTTCTAGTATGTTCTCTTTGACATTAATAGCAGTTCCATCTATTGAGTGATCAGTCTGTACATCAAGCTCACAGCTGTAGCCAGATGATCTCTGTTGCTGTCCTTCTCATAGCAATCCTGGGAGTGAGGCATTGCCATCTTCACTTTACAGATGGAAGAGAGCAAGGCTCATGGGGATGAGGAATGCTTTGCCTGAGACGACAGAAATAGTTGGCAGCAGAGCCATGATATGCACTTTGGTTTGCTGACATCAGCCCTGCCTTCACACACTATGCTAAGCTGACAATACACTTCAAAAGCCTTCCTTTATCTTGACACTTCTTTTGAAAATTCATAGCAGGAAGTAAAACAGTTGAGAGGGGAGTCCTTGGCTTGGGGGCCAGAGGTCATCATCCAGCCAGCCCTGCCACCACTCCTCCAACCCTTGCAGGAACAATTCCCTGATCCTGTCATAGCCCTACTCCCTGAACCCAAACGCTTTAAACTGGATGACCCCATGCACTCTGGATGAAAATCTCCACCTGCTCCCAGGATGAAACCTTCATCTCTGGTGACACAGGCATAATTGCTGGAATGATGTTGGTTTTTCATCAAAAACATAAAGTATCTTGATGGAAGAAATAGATATATTTGAAAAATCATGTCTCTGCTCTATGAAACTTCACAGCTAAGGAGAGGGCTGGCCAACAGACCACGCTACAAGGAACAAAAAAAAAAACAACAGAAGATAACAGCCAGGGGTGACCTTCCCCAAAACTCCCCAGCTTGAATCCTATTGTTAACCTCTTGTCAACCCTTTCTGGAAGGAGAGATCGCAGGGGGTCCTCATCCAGACAATCAGTTTTTATTTTTTTATTTTTTTACTATCAACCTGGCTCTGATGTCATCACCACAGAACAGACTTTTTCTTTTTAATAGTGAAGCACTGATAGCTTATTTCTTTTTTTTTTATTTCAAAATATTATGAGGGTACAAACATTTTTGGTTACATATAATGCCTTTGCCTCGCCCAAGCCAGGGCTACAAGCATGCCCTTCCTTCCCTCATGCAATGAGCTCCACATCCATTAGTTGTGATTTTACTCACCTCCACCACCCCCCTCCCACCTGACTGCCACCCAGTGAATCTTACTACCATGTGAGCACCTTATTGTTGATCAGTTAGTACCAATTTGATGGCAAGTACATGTGGTGCTTGTTTTCCATTCTTGTGATACCTCACTTAGAAGGATGGGCTCAAGCTCTATCCAGGATAATATAAGAGGTGCTAGTTCACCATTGCTTTTTGTAGTTGAGTAATATTCCATGGTATACACATACCACATTTTATTAATCCACCCATGTATTGATGGGCAGTTGGGTTGTTTCCACATCTTTGCAATAGTGAATTGTGCTGCCATAAACATTCGAGTGCAGATGTCTTTATTATAGAATGTCTTTTTTTCCTTCAGGTAGATGCCTAGTAGTGGGATTGCTGGATCAAATGGTATTTCTATTTTTAGCTCTTTGAGATATCTCCAGATTACTTTCCACAGGGGTTATACTAATTTGCAGTCCCACCAGCAGTGTTGGAGTGTTCTAATCTCTCCATATCCACACCAGCATTTGTTGTTTTGGGACTTTTTGATAAAGGCCATTCTCACTAGAGTTAGGTGATATCTCATCGTAGTTTTGATTTGCATTTCCCTAATGATTAGCAATATTGAGCACTTTTTTATATGTTTGCTGGCCATTATTCCATCTTCTTTTGAAAAGTTTCTGTTCATGTCCTTTGCCCATTTATTGATGAGGGTGTTTTATTTTTTTCTTGTTAATTTTCTTAATTTCTATATAGATTGTTGTTATCAGCCCTTTATCAGATGTGTAGAATGCAAATATTTTCTCTGTCAAAAAGTCTTCTTCCGTCATGCCAGCACATCAGTGGGAATCTATGGTGATGAGGGAGCCAGGAACAAACACCAACTGTTTTTAGAATGCACATGATTGTACTTCTGATGCTGTAGTCATTTTTCAAGCTATTCCAGCCCTGCACTAATTTTTAAAAAGGAGTCCTCGACCACTTGTCCAGCTATTTTTGTGTGTATGTGATCACTTTGAGCATTATCATTGTCACCTGTGGCCTGGTATATCAAGACTCCACCAGAAGCGCATCAAAGTCTTACGGTGCTCTTTTGAAAAGATTAGAGAAAAAATGATACCACATAGCAGTCAAAGCCTGAGCTGCGAGCCAGACTGCCTGGGTCTGGATCCTGCTTCCGCCTTGTCCTAGCTATGACCTTGGGCATAGTACTTCACCTCTCTACACCACGGTTTTCTCATGTGTCATAAAAATGATAAATGTTAAGATAAGAATATGTGTTTTTGTTGTTATCATTATTGTTAGTTAGGTAGAAAAGACCCAAAAGAACACATGGAGAACATTTACAATCAGTGGGCGGAATGATAGTTTCTTACTACAAAAGCTTGAATCGCTGCACTTGGTTCCCATCAGTTACTGCAGGTATAAACTCTGCGATTCCATCCATTATCACTAATCTTAAAACTCTGCTTGGTGTTTTTTTTTTTCCCCAATAGGCAAGCACAAGACAAACACTTAAAAAAAATTTTTTTGAGACAGGCTCTTGCTACATTGCTGCATTGCCTAGGCTGGAATGTAGTGGCTATTCACAGGCGCAATCATAGCTCAGAGCAGCCTTGAACTCCTGGCCTCAAGTGATCCTCCTGCCTCAGTGTCCTGAGTAGCTGAGACTACAGGCACACCACTGTACTCAAAACTCTGCTTTCTTTACTCAAAAACTTATTCAAGCTCCCCACTGTTTTAGGGATGGGCACAAGGTCCTCTGCCTCCATCTTTCCACCCTCATCACCAACAATGACATGAGTTGATCTACTTATTGTCCTTAGTATGGGACCTTCACCATCTCCCCTCCTTCCCACCTCTATTCCTATCCAGCACTCTGACCACTTTGCCTACCCCAAATCCCAGCATCTTTCAAGGCTCACCTCCATCCCACACCCACCAGTGACTCTTCCCTCCCACCTTCCCTTTCCAGGAACCCAATGAGAGGATCATCATGGGATCCATATTGTCCAGTTCTGGTGTTAATTTCTTATGGCAAGGTGTGGCATTTTCCTAACCAGGTAATATGCTCTGTGGGCACCCAGAGGGAGTTGTACAGCACTTCTGTAGCATGCAACCCAACAGTGACAGCCAACATGGATCAGGCCCTTACCTGTGCTGGGACCTTGCCAGAGGCCCCACATACACTGACAGCACCGAGGGGCACAATTGCTAAGTTTGAGGGGGTGCACCTAGGTAGTCTGAAGCCAGAGTCCCATGCTGGTGGCTCCACAGCCCTTACTTAGCCTTCTGACTCTACTGATTTAGAAACTGGCGAAGTCACTTCAACACTAAGCCTTGGTTTTCTAATCTACAAAAGCAGTGGGGACGAGAATAGCTGTGACACAAACCAACGCTCTTAAGCCCACTCCCTGGTGCATATTAAGCCCTTAGCAAATGTCTGCTCTCCACATGAGCCCTCAGAACCTCAGCTGAAAGAGCCTAGAATTTCCACTGACTTTCAGGAACAACTTACTTCCCCACTTACCCCTGCCAAAAGGGTGCTACTAACAGGAGGTGGCTTTTCTCTGTAAGAAGAGTCCCTGATGATACTGGCTTCAAAAAAAAAAAAATTCTAGGAGAAGAAAATACCCAATAAATCCAGGTTCAAACATTTTGCCAAAAATAAAAGGTTGCATCCATATTTATTAACATTTTAAATAATGGGAAAATAATTCAATATCCTAATCATTTCAAATGAATCAAGACAGTAATCACACAAAAACAACTGTGTACCATGGGCTTTTATTTATCTTATAGACACAAAAATATTACTCTGTGGATATAAAAATCAGGAACAATGGTTCAGAGAGACAAGGCTCCAGGCCAAATCATGAGCCCTCAGCAGCCCATTGACAAAGTTATCCATAATCATACCTCAATGCTAGTTCTTCTGGGAAAAATGAGAAAAAAAACATCCAAATCTTGGAGTTTTGAAGAGGCTCTCCCTTAAGCTTTTTCCCAAAATGGATAAAGAGGAACTTGTTCTGCTAAATGCATTCCTTGGGGTAATTGATAATTTATGATCTTGCATCAGCCCAGGAGCTAATGATAAAGTATGACATCAGCCTCACATAGTCTCAAATGGCATAGGACAAAGTCCACAGCCCTACAGAAACAAAACACCCCAGCTATGGGAAACAATTCATGCAGTAAAATGTTTAAACGTAAGCGTTCTGAGTAAGGCAACGGACACAGCCTTGGATGCAAGGAAAGCCACATCTATCTGTGAGTTTGGCACCATAGAGCCACGTACCTGGCGTGAACGTGCAGCACAGCATTCCAACGGTGATGACTACGCAAGGGTTATAGTTCACCAATACAAAGTGCAATGGAAATAGAACAATTCTCTGAAGAGCAAAGTTCCTTTACATCTTCCATTCAGAATGTGGCTTGGAGGGAGCGATGATATGTTTATTAATGTAATCCGTTACAGAATATTTTATTTCAACTTGTTTAGAGGAAACAAAAGTTCCATCTCATAAAGACTTACTGTTCCCTCGGGCACCCAAATACCCATTAGATTCTGAAAACTCTGCCAGATGAAAATGGAGATGAATCTAAACATTAAAAAAATCAACAGCTGCTCAAGGACACCTCACTTGGGGAATGGATGTCTTCTAAACCCAGATGGCAAAGCTAAGGATGACCTGGTGGCTCTCACTGGCTGCCTGGAAGGTGAGAAGAAGAAAGAACAAACTCACTCATCATTTCTACTATGTCAGTTAGCTGGGCTTTCCAAGCATATGTGGTGCCCGGGACCCACGGAACTCTTCCTAACAGCCTGGTGACGTGGAGATCCTAAGATCACTCCATCACCTCAGCATCCTGACTGCTCTACTATATAATTACAATCCTAGTGGAAAATCAGTAGGCCAGCTTCCCCTGAGTCAGGAAGGTGTGCATCATTTCCTTGCCAGCAAAGAAGCCATTGCGAAGTCACAAATGGAAAGTTCACACTTAAGAACTGTAACAGCAGCAGCAGCAGCAGCAGCAGCAGTAGCAGCAGTAGCAGTAGTAGGCCACCTTTGCATTAGAATATTGGCACAGCCTTCTTTTTCCTGTCTGACGGTATTTTCCATATCCAGAGAGGATTTGCATTTCATTAGCTAGATTTAAAAATGTGCCATTGAAAAAGTAATTCTGTTATCACTTCAAATGCCATAAATATATTTCTTCAAACCTGTATGTGTGTACGTATTTTAAGAAACCAGAGAAGAAAGAAAAACAACACAGAGAATCCAATTCAGTGGTAGTACTAAAGAATGCAGTGTGTTCTGGTTAAACCAACATTTTACCAACATGGGGTAGGAGATCCTACAGTTGGCGCAGACCAGATTTTTTATTCAGATGCGTAAAACAAAGCACCTTTTTCTTTCCAAGATCTCTGGTGCCCTCTAGTGGTCTTCTTTAAGAAAATCAAATCCATCATTTCTAAACTCCTATGCAGTATTTCATTGCAGAACTTTAAAATGGGTTTTACAAGAAAAGGTTAGACTGCGGGTCAAAGAAAACAAGTCAAAGATCAAAATAACACCATTTTCAATTGCCAAATAAACTAGAACAGAAAGAATACAACTGGACATTGAATTCTTGCATAGAGGAAAATCTTGACACTAAACAACTTTGGAACTTATTTGATATCGTGAACCCTAACAATGTAAAAATAACGCTATTATAAAAGTCAGAAAGAAGGTAGGAAGTAGGAGAAAAAAAAATAAAGTGGGTTTTAGAGCAATTTAGCTTCTAGTCCTTGAAAAATGTCATTTTAAAAATTATGAAGGAATTTAAGCCCAAATGCTCCATGTGCTTTGACTTTTCATGTAAGGCCAATAAAAGGCCTCACCATTTGTGCACCAGGATCTGATCCAAAAGTCTATCTTGGCACACCATGGCTCCAGGTGGACTGTTAACCAAACTCTATTTGCTGGGTCACTTACTGGGACTCAAGAAGATCACTGGTGAAATTCTGTAATTGCTCTACCCCTTGTTTTTGAATGCTTTAGGATATTTATAACTTGAACATCAGACTGTCCATTCATATGAAATTGCTCAGAAGTCAAATTTAAGTGGATTTTTAAAAAGGGTGAGACTATCAAATGCTTCATAAAAATAATTGCCTTAAAAGGCAAAAAGTTCATATTTAAAAACCACCAATCTTATGTTTTAAAGAACTAACTTTGCTTTCTTCTATTTTAAAAAGCAATAGTGTTGAACCAATTTGGTTAGCCACCATTATCAGCAAAAATAGCAGTACTGCATTAAGGGAAATTTTAGTTATTGTACAACACTGTCTGAAAGCACATAATCCTTTCTTTGGCTGACACTTTTCCCACCCCCATGAAGACCTGAAAAAGACAGTTCCCCCCAGAAAGACCATGCCAATAGTTTCTAAATCTGAGAACATCTCAAATCTGCCACCAATGAGTAATAATGCCCACTTGGAGATATCAAAGGTCTGTCTAGAAGTAGCTATGCTTTATTTCAGGTATTATGAAAAATACAGAAGAGTAACTTCATTGATTAGTGTCTAAGTAGAAGGGCAGATTACAGCATAATTTTCGACATGGGTGAATCAAAGAAACAGGACACGAGATTAAAGCATTAATTCGTTGGTTCTGAATATGTTGCTAGCTAAATGGCTGAAGGATAATTACACCCCCAAACCCTTCACTGGTTTAGTGTCTTAAGAACTGTGTTCTTCGCCGTTAATTATCAGTGCAATTAACTATCGATGAAACATGTCAAAAATCATGTGGGGAAAATACGATAAATGAGGAAGCCTAAAAGGCACATGGCCACGGCCGTTTAACATTATGAAATGTCTGTTTTTCCAATGTTGTTAAGGAGGGACATAGCCCACATAAGTGTATTATTCTCCAGATACATGCAATTCTGAACCTGCAAGTATCAAAACTCTAATCTGAACATTTTGCATAGAGGGCTTTCTAAAACGTGTCACACTTCTCCACCTGCTGCAAGCAAAGGCACTGACTGCCATAATGTCACAATTTCCACATGAATTCACTACGATCCACTGGTCTTTTTTATAAATGTCCCTCCCTCATTACAAAGTACCCACTGCCATCTCTTTGCAATCAGGACTACACTCCTCTTGTGCGTTGCTTTCAGATTGTCTGTGAGCATACCATCAAAGGCTGTATGAGTGACACCTCAGGTTAAGGTAGTCGGAAGGTTTATTTCAAGCTTCATGGGCCTTGTCCATGTGCAGGTTATAGTCCATAGCACTAAAGTTTTTAAGAGAAAAAGGAAGAAAAGGAGGAGGTGGGGCAAAGGAAAGGAGGAAAGGAGGGAGACCAATCACAGCCATCTGTTACCAAATGCTTAATAGGAGCCAGGCACTGGGCTGAGCACATCCTGCACCCTTGCTCCTGTAACCTACATCCTGAACAACAAGTGGGGTACCAGTAAGTAAATTAACAAGGAAAGAAATTGGTAATTTTTAGATGGGCTGCTTCTGTACATGTCATTTTCGGTATTAGATTTATACAGAAGTTTTCTATTACAATAATAATACAATAATGTCTTGCTGAATATCTATGTTGAAAGTATGTAAGCTACACAGTCCTTAAGAAAATGATAATTCCCAAGATTCAAATTGGGTATACTACCGAAACATTAAGAAAATACTTCTGGAAATGTGCCTTCCTCAGTAAGTCATACCCCTCCCACCAAACCTCCCTCAAAGAATTGTCTACCCTGCAGACACATGTTTGTTTAATCACCCAGCAGGATAATTTCTTAACTGGAAATTAAATTTAAGTAAAAATAAATCAATAAATGAATAAAATTCAAGTATTTTGTTCCTTTAAAATGGAACCTGTAAAATGGTACTCAAACCCACACATATTTAGATACATGCAATTTAAAACAACAAAATACTGTTTTGGACTAATAGAGACTGAAAACAGTTTTAATAATGGAAAACATCCAGCATTGATGTGGGTGTAAGGAAACAGAACTCTACTTGTTGAAATATAAATTGACATGATATTTTGGTTGAATAATTTGGTAGCATATTAAAATATTATTTATGCAAATATCTGGGTATTTCTTACCCAAAATTCCACTTCTAGGTATCTATATTAGAGAAAAAAATAGCATGAGTACTTGATGATATATGTACAAGGCTTTTTACCACAGTGTTGTTAAAAAGTTGAAAACAACTTAAATTTCCATAAATAAGGAATAACTAAGTCAATTACATTAGCGCCACATCATGGCCAGGCCATTATGCACTAGGCAGCCATAAAGATGATGAGCTGCTATATTAAACTAAAACATACAATTAACAGAACATATGATCATACGTTCAGAATATATGATCAGAGAGTATGTGTGTGTGTGTGTGTGTGTGTGTGTGTGTATAGCAATTGTTAGGTCCCTAACCTTTTTGGTACCAGGAACCAGTTTCATGGAACAGAATTTTCCAGGGACCAGGGGGTGGGAGTGGGGAGTTGGCAGTCAGGGGAGGTGGAGCTCAGGTGGTGATGCAAGCTCAGGTGGTCATGGGGAGTGGCTATAAATATGCTCACTTGTTTGCCGCTCACCTCCTGTTGTGTGCCTCCCCATCCTGTTCCTAACAGGCCATGACTGGTACTGGTCCACAGCCTGGGGATTGGGGACCACAGTGTTAGACTACTTACGAGATCCAAAGTAATTAATTTGTGAAGATTTCTCACAGTTTAAAAACTACCTACTTGTAAGTATATTCAAAATAAAATTTCTTTAAAGAGTGTAATTTCTTGAAGGGCAGGAGGGCCTATTTGCCTCTGCTGACACTAACAAGAGAAACTTCATACATCAGGAATAAAGATTTGAAAGGTGTGAGAGAACCAATTAAAAATGTTATCTCACTCACAAAATTTCTTTTCTTTGAATGGCTTTGGCTTGCATTAGTATTTGTATCATGATCAAAAGGGTTTTACAAAGACAGGATTATAATGTATTTAGGTATTAATAAAAAGAAAGTAATGAAAGGTAATTTTCTATGAGGAATTTTCTCTCTCCCATCCTAAATTAGGTAGATAATTTGTATCTGAATTTACTTTACTTCTTGGTGAACTTTTAGACACATGCTGTCAGGCTCCCAGAATGCAAATCAAATGCTCTACACGGAGAGTAAAAATGGAATTGCATTACACTGTTTGCATAATGTTCAACATCTGCAGGTAAGTTTCTGGCCTCCCTCTGCTTTCTTTCACCACCAAACTTCTCTAAAGAGTGGTGACCGACTATTCCCTTGCCTCACTTCCTTACCTCTCATTTATTCAGTTCACTGCAATTTGATCTCCACTGTTCAACTCTGCCCTTCAAAGAGCGACATGATCAGAACCCAATCCAGTGGCCAGAGGTAGGGCACTGGGTACTGGGTGGCCAAGGTTGGCACAGAGGATCCAAAGGGATGAGTTTGAGAGAAAACTGAGGCGCAAACCCTGGGGAAGGCAGAGTTCAGAGCTGTGAGAACAATAGAAAAAGAGAAGCAAATCAGGCTGGGCACTGGGGGAGAAGCCAGTGTCCAGGCAGGCAGCCACCCCTCCTTCTCACCCGAAATTCATCTAAATTTTCTTTAACAGATAAAGAAGGATTCAAGTTATCTATTTCTTCTTAAATTAGTTTTGGTAATTTGTGTTTTTCAAGGAGTTGGCCCTTTTTATCTAAATCATTGGACTTATTGACATAATTCAGAGTACTCCCTTAATTATCCTTTTAATGTCTATAGCATCTGTAGTGATGCCACCTCTTTCATTCCTGATATTGGTAATTTGTCTCCTTTTTTCTTGGTCAGTTTGCTAGAAGTATCAATTTTATTCATATAATCTGTGCCTTTTTAAATTTCCAAATCTAATAGCCTCTTTTTTTGTACTCAGATGATTTGATTTCCCTGCATCTTTTGCCACTTTAAGAGTCTTTGATTTCTATCACATTCCACTCCCTCTCTTCTAGTTTTCTTTCTTACTATGTCATTTTCATCTTTCAAAATTCTGTCCTGGTCCTTTGCTTATTCACTTTAAAATCTCCTCCTGAACAAGACAATCTCCTTTATTTTTATTATGTTCCCACTTACCTACAAATGGACAACTTGCAATGTGTATCTCCAACCTGGCTTCTCTCTTGATTTCTATTTCCAACTCTCTCCTGTCCATCTAAATCTATTATTTCTACTTGTAGCTAATGAAATCACCATCCCCCCTAAACTTGAAAACCCTGAGTCACCATTAACTCATTCTTATCCTTCAACTTCTCCATCCAACTGGTAACCAAGTGCCACTTTCCCTCTGAAACGTCTCTCTGCATCTATGCACCTGCGCTGAACCTTTCCCCACCTGGATCTCTGTGACCTATCACTGTCAGAATTTCTCCCACACCTGGAACAGCAGCCACACCTGCCTGCTGTGAATAGCTATTCCAGGGGCCTTCCTGCCTCCATGCCTTTGCCTCTCTGACTAAATTCTGACTCATCCTTCCAGAGAAGATTTGGAGGCCACCTCCTCTGTGAAGCCTTTTTTCTTTCAAATTATTTTTTTCTTTGAGTTATAATAACATATAGTAAAGTTATATAGATCTTAAGAGTGCAGTTTGATGAGTTTGGACATACACCGCCATCAATATACAGAGCGTTGCCATCATCTTGGAATTCCATCCTGTCCCTTCCAGTCTCACTCTTCTTCCACCACAGGTGACCACTGATCTGAATCCTATCTCTACAGATTCATTTTTCCCATTTAGTAAATCATAAAAGTGGAATCAACAGTACTGTATAGTTTTTGTTTCTATGTCTGCCTTTACTCAGCATAAACCTCCTGAGATTAATTCATGCTGTGTTGTATAAGTAGTTCATTTCATTGAATTACTGAGTAATATCCACTGTATGATGTATCACAGTTTGTAAGTGTAAACACATTTACTCACTGATGGACATTTAGAAGGTTTTGGGGTGGGGGGGGACAGGGGAGGTTGTAGTGCAGTTGTCTTCTCTCTCTGCACTTCCCTCTTCTAAGCTACACACATCACAGTTTATTATAGATGGATTTCTTTCCCCCACTTAACTCTAAGCCCCTTTGTAATTATAATATTTAATATTTCTTGGGCACTTACATATGACGGGAAGTGCTTGACTTTCATTAGCTCATCAATCATCACAACATCCCATGCTGTAGATAATATGCTTATACCCACTGACAGAGAGGAAACTGAGCCCTGCAGAGGTCACATTCCTTTTGTAAGTTAACCCATCTGGTGAATAATAGAACCAACATCAGAATCTAGATCTATCTGATGCCAGCATCGCAGGCATTTAACAATGATGCTACAATACTACACGCCTGTTCTCACTTTTTAGAAATTTAAATTCAGTACTTTTCTAAAGAAATTCAGCATTCTTCAAATATGACAATGGTTGATCCAAAAAGATATAATTTAGTCTTTATTGATAAGCCAACCAATCACCCTTGTGAAATGATTTCCTAATGTACTCTTATTTCAAAACAGCCACTCTATTTTGCTCACAATTTTGTGAGCCAGAACTCTGGCAGTGCTCAAGCTGGGCAGTCCTCATTTGGGGTCGTTCATGTGGTTGCAATCGGATGTCAGCTGCACGGCAACTATATGGGGGCTTGCCTGCGCTGGACACCCACGATGGCTCACTCACACAGCTGGCAGTCGATGCTGATGGTCAGCGGGAGCCAGCTGGGGCTGTTGACCCTTGTGATGACATGTGGCCTCTGCAGACTTCTTAAACATGGCTGACTTCCTCCAGAGCAAGTATCCCAAGAGAACCAGGCAGAAGCTTCCCAGCCTCCCAAGTCCCAGAGTATCCCTTCTGCTATACTCTATTGGTGGAGGCAGTCACATCCAGCATCTGCACTCTATCGGCCAAAGCGTCACGCAGTGGGGAGGCAGACCCCATGGCTTGATGAGATGAATGGCAAGGTCACATTGCAGGGGAGCCTGCAGGGTGGGAAATGGTGTGGCGGCCACCTTTAAAAAACACAGTCAGCCACAGCCAGCTCCTTAAGATTGCTGGACTTGGGGCCCGTTGCATGGGGAACTTGATGGCAAAAACCTTCAACTTGGAAAAATCTTCCTTGGGGTCAATAGCATCTTCATTCACTCAATGTCAGAAAATAGGTGGGTTTTACTGGGAAAACTGAATAGGCAGATTCATTTTTAAGTTTGTTTTATTTGGAAGTTATTCTACTGGTGTGGAACCAAGGATTATGTATTTTCAGAAACCCCTAAGAAGTAAATGGATAACTTTACAGCCACATAGAACCAAATGAGTATCATCAGTTAGTTCTGCAATTATGTCATCAAGGGGAACTATAAACATCTCCAAATGAAGTAATGCTTACAGGTATTATAAAAAAGTTTAATCCAAGCTATGCTCACTTAGCATTGGTCGTTTAAAGACTCTTATTATGGTGACTGTCCCAGTGAAGCTTAGGTTGTACAAGGCACTGCTTCAACTATACCTGGCTTGGCGAATGTGCAGCTGAGGGTAGTGGTTGTGCCTGTGACATACATACACCGCGAAGTCCTCTGAGTTTGTTAGACATGGAACATTCCCCACTTGGTCAAAAACAGTTACGAGGGTTGAGCCTAAATCACAGAGACAAAGAAACATGTCCTCATTTTGCCAAGGAATAACTTTGGGACTTCAGAACAAAATGTAGTTTCTATTCTAAATTATATTTTAATTGTTATAACCAAATATGCACATGATTCATTTAGGACTTGGAGACAATTCTTATTTCCCATTCCCCAAAGCACCATTCGGAGCATGAGTTTTCTGTGTTCACTACTTGGGACAGGAGCTCGTTGAGTGGACCTTACCTAGGCTCATGTAGAATGGCACTATGAGAAATATGAAGTGCAGTTCTGGCACTGACTTAAACACGGTTCTGGCAAAGAAAGAGAGGATGGGATGAATGTTAATAACAAAGCAATCTCATTAGCTGGCACTTTATGCAGATAAACGCTATCAATAAAAAAATGAGGTATTCATAAATCTATGTGGGCTCTTTTGCACCCTGCCTGCAGAGGCAAGAACATCTTTAAAGTAATTTTTTTTTCTTCTCTACTTTTCCTTGGATTCCAAAGGGCCCCTTTTCTATCTGTCCCATGGAGGCAGAGAGAATAAAGGGTGCCACGTTCAAATGGCACACCAGATTTCTGCTAATATTAACCTCTGACCTGGCATCTGGATGGTCTGGTGTGACATTACAAAGTGATTTGAAAGCTGAGGCCAGTGCCCCCAAATGTCTGTGCAGGCTGTCAAAGACACATCACCATGACTCAGTAGTTCTGCTGATCATATTTCTATGCACTCTAGTATTCAGGATGCTTCTGCAGTCTGTCATGTTAATAAAAATTTCTAAAGATAAGATTGAGGAAAACTGTTTTTAGAAGCACCCAAGCTTGTAATGCTTTACTATTCTCCTACTTCCCCCCAAATCCATTTCTTTCTTTCTTTTTTTTTTTTTTTTTTAAGAGAGAGACAGGGTCCCGCTACATTGCTCAGGCTGGCCTCAAACTCCTGGCCTCAAGCAATCCTCTGGCCTCAGCCCCTCCAGTAGCTAGGACCACAGGCATGCACCACCATGCCTGGCCTTAAATCCATTTCTTTAAATGACTCCACTACCCATTTTACTCAAATGATAACAGTTAAAGACGTTTGTGGAATGGAGAATAGATTCAAAGAATTATTTTCTTTCAGAAATATCACTGCTATTCAAAATAAATACCTTAATATAGCCAAAACTACAAGCAAATTAAACACCCCAAAGAATTTCATGTCATTTAAAAAAATATTTCAGAACTACTCATAGGGTCTCTTTCATGTTCACCATCTGTAAGGCCCCATCCACTCACCGAATAATCTCTTTGCAGCAGCCAACAGAATACTCATCCACGGCCACAAAGAGGTGCATAAACAATGTATTCAGGGGCTGAAGAAGAAGAGAGAACAGGGATTACAGGCTGAGTCAGCATTCAGGCTAGGTCAGTGCAAGCTGGGAGGAGGGTTTCAGGGCAGCCACAGCTGCCAGCACTTGGAGATGATATTTTATGTCTAAGGATGACACAACCAGGCAGCCTTTGAGCTGTCTCACTGGCTCCATTTGCTGCCTTCTGTCCTCCTATCTCAGAATTATTCAAGGAAAGAGGGATCGTAAATGAGGCCAGAGCGCCTGGCCTTCCTCCTGCCCTCACGAATGAGCTGTGGGCAGGGAAGAGCCTGCAGGGGAGTGAAATCGATTATTAACTCAGTCGTCTTGTCCTCAGGGGTGTCTATGCCAAGTGAAAGACAATCACCCTTTCCCCAAGGCTCTTGTGTCAGCAGCTGCTGCTCTATTCATGTGACATGAGGGAAAGATTCTCTTATGAATTTGAAGGGTGGAAGGCAGATGCCACGTTATGAATCCAATGGCTTGTTTTGTTCAACATTCCCAGAGTCAGAATCAAATATTACTCTCGGGATCCAGAAAACCTGGGAGCTGAAAACTCAAAGCAGTAAGATTCTAACATGACTCAGGCTAAATCTTCCAAGTTTTTAAAGAGCTTTGTCCCACAGTTTCAAAGACTTTTTAAGTGATCTAAATTAAATCTACACACTGATCTGCTCAACTCAGTATCCCTCTGTTCATGAGCAACTCCTTAAATTCTAGAAATAGTGCAAATGTGAGGTGGTTGACTGCACCCAAATCAGAACAGCAGGAGCACTGCTTGTGTTTCTTTTTTTCTGAGTTATTTTCTAGATAGCCTTGAGTGATGTGCCTCGTCTGCGTTCCTGTTGGATGGTGTGTGACTCAGAAATGCTCGGAAGAAATTGTACTGTGCAAGAAAAGGCAAGAGAAGAATCACAAGTTTGATTCATGAGCTTGAAAACTCCTAAAAGGCAAACACAAACCCTCAAGTCCAGATGACAACGAAGAAACGATTTTCAGCACTTGCTATGTATTATCAGCTCATTTAATCCCACAATACTCTTATTCAACATCTGCCTTACATTTTGAATAGGACTAGCCTTAGGAGTACACAGTTTATTACTTGCTTGATTTGTCTCCCAAATTCTCTCTTCCATCAGAAATATTACAATTCAAATTTTATTCTTTAGCTTTAAGATAAAAATCATTACTTCAGTTGCAAATATCCTTAGAATAGGTAATACATTAAACCTTAAAGCTCTATACTAGAGCTGTCCAACAGAAAAATAATTCAAGCCACAAATGTAATTTTAAATTTTCTAGTAGATACATTTAAAAAGAATGAATGAAATTAATTTTTGATATATTTTATTTAACTTAATATATTCAAATTATCATCATTTTAACAAGTAATCAATATAAAAATTGTTAATGACATATTTTACACACTTTTTTCTCCCTACTAAGTACTTGCAATCTGTTATATATTTTATACTTACAGCACATCTTAATTCAGACCAGCTGCATTTCAATAGCTACCTAAGGCTAGTGGCTACCAAATTGGATGGCCCAACTCTATACTGTCATTGGAAATAGCTCAAAAAGAAACAACCTTAAGAGAAAGTGAAATGAGTTTATGAATAATAGTGTTAATTTACAATTTTCAAAAAGGCAAAATCATAACCTTAATGCAAATATAAAATGAACACATGTCAGAGATTTATTCAACTTCAACTCATCAATTAATGAGATGATAAAAACGATTCCTTGCACTTGCAGAGCTGGATACTTCAGGTGATTTAATAAGGGAATATAAGAATAAGATTGTTAGGTTAGATACAAAATGGTTAACATCTTATAAGGCCAAAAACCATAACCTTTGAAGTTAGCTCTTTTACCAGAGGAGGAATTATTTACATCCAAATGGACAAAAATCTGTAAGTTAATTGCTGCTCCCACAGAACTGCAAAGTAGACTTTCAATAGAAAGTCAGAGGTGCAAGCATTGGACTGAAAGAATCTTTTTGGTCTATTTCTGAGTTTTGGATCATTTTTCTGACAGTGACACCTGGGTGTATGGGTGGCAGGGTTAGGAAGGAGCACAAAAGACAATGGGAAGGCACCATCTAGCTGAATAAATGCTGAACGATTTGCTTAGTGGGGTGTGTGTGTGCAAGCCCACACAGGTGGGAGGGGTGAGTTCACTCATGCACCCATTTGGCATTCCATCTTCTTCTGACATCAGGGCTCTGGGGACGTGCTGCTGAATTCCACCAACAGGCATGGCTGCTGCTCAGAGTTGCAGCCTCGGGCTCTCCACAGAAACTGGGGCCAGTCTCTGGCCTGGCTCTGGCAGGCTGTACACAGGGAAAGCTCCGGCTTGGCACCAGGTACCCAGGCTGGACTCCTGGGAACGGCTAACCTAGCTCCTGTTAGCAGACAGGTTGTCATGTGCCTGCAGCTAGAAGACATCAAATGAGCCAAAGTCCATGAGGGCACTCTGAACATCACAGAGTATGACCTAAGTCTGAGGCTCTGTTGTCATTATTACAAGGCCAAATGTGTAGATGACAGGTAGCCTCCTAGCATATTAAAGACCTCGGACACTGACGCCCAGAGAACAACGTGAAACCTGGGAAGCACATGTCTGACACTTCCACTAATTCCTGCTCTCAGCCCTCATTAGCTGAGAATGATCTGGGCCTTGCCAGTGGCTGGCTGATTGGGCTACTTCCTACCCTTTCCTTTCCCCTCTGGCCTCACGCTCAGCCTTCCTTTCCTTCCCACCAGCTAACTTCACTTTTAACTGTCATGACGTCACACACTTTCTGTGTGAGTCTTGAACTGCTTGGTCCCAAATCTGCAAAGACATAATTGCAAACACAGGACCTCCCTTCAAAATTCAGGCTGTTCTAATAGGCATTGTGCTTGATTTCTTACTGTGCATGGGATATCGCTGTCAAGCTCCCGGAACAATGACACCCAGTCATCCTCCTTGGCAACATTCCAGTTGGGATAGTCCACGAAGGTGGCTTGGGCCATGATCTCTTCCTTGTCATTGTGGAGAGTGATGGCTAGGTTTGCTTTTTCTCTGTGGAAATGATCAAAATTGCAAACATGAATAAGATTACCAAAAGTGAGATGAGGACATGTCATTTTCCCCTTCCTTTGGCTACTGGAGCTCAGCTCTGATAATCTTTGGAAAAGATGAGAATGATGTTGTAGTGACTTTGGGAGTACGTTTCTCAGGACAACTGGTGCCATCAACTAAACGTTTAAATTTTAAATGTTTCATTGGGAAGGTATTATACGTATGATATTAAGTATCTAATACCCTTCCCTTGGAGATTGGCCAGGAAAAAATTTGACTTCACAGTTTTCCCTATCCTCTCCATGTCGTCAATACCACTGTGTGGGCCTAAACACATACAGTGAGGGTGGCCAACTGTCTCTCTTTGCCCAAGATGGAGGGGGTGCACAGGATATAGGACTTTCAGTGTGGGGGGCGGGGGGGAGGGAAGTCCTGGGCAACCTGGGATGAATTGGTCACCTATGCACAGCAGCAAAGCTAAGAGTTTAGCTCCATCCCCATCAGCATCCTTAAGCAATTTCTTCAGACCCAGAGCCCTGGTCCCTTGGCTAATTGACTCATATGGAATCTGAGCACCTGAGATACCACCTGATCCAGCTGCAGAAATGGAGCGTCTGCAGAGCCTTGCTTAAGTAAGGCAACCTGGAGAGTTTATAAAGCCCAGGGAGGGAAGCAGGCATGCCAACTCATGTTCTAGTGGTCGTCCCAAAGGGACTGTCTTGACAATCCCACCCAGCTGCTACCCTGTCCTGTGGCCCATCAAGACAACAAGAGCTAACACTTAAAGATAGCATATAGTTTATTACATGAAGAAACATTTCTGCATAAATTTAAATGCAGTTTTTACTTTCTCAGCAAAATGTAATCTGGTTATCTTAAGTTGGAGGAAAAAAAGATTTAAATATTCCTTCAAAAAACAATGCAGGATCCTGAAGCAGGAGGGGTATTAAACAAACAATGCAGGAGTTACCCATTTCCTTCTTGAGCAGAATGAGGGAGAAGAAAACATAACTGAAGGAGGAGGGGAAGAGACAATGGGGAGAATAGAAAGTTATATGTTCTTTCTGGCTGTGTTTTTATCACAAAAGGAATACAGTCTCAGGGCATACAAAAATGAGAAAATATAAGCAAGAAGAGAAAAAAATCTGAAAAATCACCTTTAATACCACCTCACTTAGATAACCAACCACTGTCAACACTTTGGTTTCGATGTCTCCAAACTTATCTGTTTTTGAGGGCAGCTTTATATTGAAATGTACTGTGTGTGTTTGAAAAAAATGGAACCACACAATCCATCCTATTTGTAGCTGCTTTTTCCCACTTGACAGCATATAATTTTACTAGAGCAGTTCACCAAACAGCAGTCTCTCACATACATACAATTCTTGAATTTCAATTTTTCTCTTTAAATCAATTTACTTTTGGCTTAGATAAGAATTTTAGTAAAAAATTTATATCAGTACCATAAATGGAAAACCAGTATCCCTCACTATAAATAGAAGATAACTGTAAAAATAAAGATACAACATTTAAAACAAAAATTTCTCATACATGTATCAAGAAAAAGCATCTTGGGTACTGCCAGATGCATGGGCATCTTTGGGAAACATTATGCTCAGGATGCCAATCTCAGCACCTGTAGCCACTGTCCCCTCTCACAGGAAGTCATATGTAGCTGTGTTTGATCACACCCCTCAGCCACAGGGGAATGAACCAGGGGTGCACCTGGCCCAAGGGCCCACCTGAGAACTACCTATCAAGGAAAGAAGTCAGCAGATTGTCTGACTGTCCCTCTGGTTTCTAGAATACACTATCCACATAGGGGACTGTTTAGCAGGAAGACGCAACCCCACAAATTCTCACTGAAGCCCTTAACCCTCTTTCACCCCTGAGGTGGCTCCCTCTAGTTCTTGGTCTTCTGGGCTTCTCTGCCCAGACTCCTAAAGCCATGCCCTATGGCTTCCAGCTGAGAATTCTCCCTTCAATTCAGATGAAAAAGCACCCATGGCATAAGACCCTGTGCATTTCAGCTCTGACCATAGTGGGGGTGGTGGGAAGGAGGAGGTGGGCAAAAACTGGGGACAGGGCAGCCACCAAACTCTTCAGGGAAGCAGGGGACAATGTGTTCCTGGAATCCCAATTCACATTTGAAATGCATTTATCCGTGAGAACCTTAGGATGGTGGTTAGGTTCTATAGTGCAATTAGCACAGTACTATACTGCAGACATTATAGATTAAATAAGCTTTTGTGGGTTGGCCTGGGAAGCCAGCCATGAATTACTTTGTTTCAGTGGGAAAACACACTACAATTTCCAAATAACTGACTGTAAAAATTAACTTTTTTAGCATTATCCTTTTGTGTATATACTTTCCACTTTTTATTACCTCTTAGCCACTGGGTTCTCTATGAGACAAATAAAAACCATCAAGGGAGAAAGGAGGGAGGGACAGGAAGGAAAAAGGTAGAGGGAGAAGGCATATTTTTAAAAGCTGGATTTTAAACTGTTCTTTGTAATAAGTCAAATACAAACTCAAGGAGCCCTATTAATACACACACATGTATTTCACACACAATAGAAATGACAGCTCTTTTCATTAGAGTTATGTCTCCTTTATTCAGCCAGTTTAGGAAATTTTCCAAATACAGCCAAAACTTATTTTCTATAACTATACTTGATGGAAATCTTGGTGAAACAGTATCCGCCTTTTCTGCTTGGTTTAAGCATAAAAGAAGAGACCCCAGAGCTCCCCTGCACCCGTCACACACGGAACGACAACCCAGGTGTGTGTTTCACCCACTCTCATTGCCACTGTGATGTCTGTGTTCAACAAGGGGGATTCTTTTAGCTCGTTCCCAACTCATCTGCCATGCCCAATCTGCTCATTTTCTCCTATAAAATCTAGCCAGATGTTTAGGTGAGATCAGTTTTATTCTTTCCTATATCTCTGTGACTGAGCAGCCAGTCAATAAAACAAAACCAGAAAAATAGACCAGAAAAAGAACCACCGTTTTTTGAAATGCCTATAAAATAAGTCGTTAAGTCTTGGGGATGGCCTGGCCAGGGGACCTGACTTACCTAATCTGAAAAACAAAAGACAACCTGGGCTTGGTAGCAGCTGTTTTGGAAGCTCTAGGACATTCATGAAAATGTTCACTTTCACTTCCGAAAATACGCTGGCCTCTAAGGTAGGTCGCAACATTTTTGTTTACAAGGATCCCTTTTTAACATATTTTTTTTTTTTGCTACTCCCCTCCCACATGACATAAATGATTATACTTTCCTATCTGTCAAACCAGAAATATAAACACATGATACATGAGGATTTGAGGTACCCTCACAATTACTCCAAGACCCAGCAGAAATATGAAGCTTGTCTTCAGAAATAACTGTTTGTCAAAGGCCAAACTATCAGGTAACTAGTATGTGACTTTGTATGGTAGCAGTCCCAACCTTTTTGGCACCAGGGACCATTTTCACAGAAGACAATTTTTCTACGGACCAGGGCGGGCGGTGGGGGTCAGGGGATGGTTTCCAGACGATTCAAGCACATTACATTTACTGTGCACTTTATTTCTATTATTATTACAATATATAATGAAATAATTATACAACTCACCATAGGTTGGGGACCCCTGGTGTTTAGGACTTGAGAAAATAGATCTGTGTAAGACTTTTGAAAAAATTCTATAGAAAGGTTCCAGTTGTAACACACCCCACCTCTGCATCCCATCTTCTGCATATCCCATAAAAAGATCGGCTGTTGAAGGCTGAGGAAAGACGGGCAACTGCAGGGACAGCCGGATCCCCTGGGCCTCCTGCTCAGGCTAGGCACAGCTGACAACCTTTGCTGACACAGGATGTGAGAGAAAGTGGGAAGATGGCACTACGTTTGGGGTCTGAGCAAGGGGAAGGCTGGAGTTTCTGAAGTTGCTGAGATGGGGAAAGTGTGGGAGGAATGGACTGAAGGCAGGGGAAGATCATGCTACGTTCAAAGTATCTACTAGGTATCCAAGTGGCGGCAGCCACCAGGAAGCTGGATGAATGAATTTGGAATCCAGGAGGTACTGTCATTGATATTAGATGTTTTTCCCATTTATGTCATAAATTCACACAGAATTGATTTTTTAAAATTTTGTATGACATGAGGTTGGTCTTTATACTTATTTTTTTTTCCATATGGATAACACCTTGTCCCAGCATGATTCATTGAATGGCACATCATTTCCCCACTAACGTTCTCATGCTGGTTTTGTCACCATCAAGGCGTCACACAGGTGTCAGTCTGTTTCAGGGACCTCCTGGTCCATCAGTCTTTCATCAATTCCATTGCCACACTGTCCTGATTGCTACACACACAAGTCATTAGTTGGCAAGTCTCCCACTTTATATTTCTCCTTTCAGATTATCCTGATCCTTTGCTTTCCCATATAAATTTAGACTCATATTATCAAATTCAACAAACAATCCTGTTAGAATTTTGATTGGGATGGGGCATTGACTTTATAATACTGAATCTTCCTATCCAAAATGTGATATACCCCTTGATTTACAGTAGTTCCCCATTATCCACGGTTTCATGGTCCACAGGTTCAGTTACCTGTGATCAACCACAGTCAGAAAATATTAAATAGAAAGTCCCAGGAATAAACTATTCATAAGTTTTAAATTGTGAGCTGTTCTGAGTAGTGTGATGAGATTTTGCATTGTCCGGCTCTGATGTGCCTGGGACATGAATCATGCCTCTGTCCAGTGGATCCACGCTGTAGATGCTACTACCCATTTGTCACTCAGTATCATTTTAGTTTTCAGATCGACTGTAATGGCATTGTAGTGCTTGGGTTCAAGTCACCCTTATTTGACTTAATAATGGCCCCAAAGCACAAGAGCAGTGATGCTGGTAGTTTGGATATGCCAAAAGGAAGCCATAAAGTACTTCCCTTAAGTGAAAATTCTTGACTTAATAAGAACAAAATCATAAGCTGAGGTTGCTAAGATCTACGACAAGAACAAATCTTCAATCTGTGAAATTGTGAAGATGGAAAAAGAAATTCATGCTAGTTTTTTGTTATACCTCAAACTGCAAAAGTTATGCCTAGCGTGTATAAGCGCTTAGTTAATATGGAAAAGGCATTAAATTTGTGGGTAGAAGACCTGAACAGAAACATGTCCAATTGACAGCAATCAGGTGTGGTACTATCCTTGGTTTCAGGCATCCACTGGAGTCTTGGAATATATTTCCCTTGGATAAGGGGGGGGGACTACTACCCCAAATTTAGTAGCTACTCTGTTTTGTTTGCTCATGACTCCATGGGTAAGAAATTCACACAGGGTACAGTAGGGGTATCTTCTGGGGCAAGAACCTCCAAGATGGCTTCTTCATTCACGTCTTGTGCCTCAGAGAGGGGAAGCTCAAATAGGTCGGGGTTTGCTGGAAAGGTTGACTCGGGGCCTTTTTTCTTGCCATAGGATGGGCTCTGCAATTCTCCTCCATGCAGTCACACCCCTTCGCCCTTGTGATATGGCCTTTCCAGGTGGTTTCTTCACATGGTCTCTCTGGCAGTGCCCAGACTTTTTACATGGTGGCACAAGGCTCCCAACAGCAGAACATCGAAAACTCCCAGGGAGGACTGGGAATAGGGTGAGGCCAGAAAGGGCCAGGGTTCAAATATCGAAAGAGGTGCTCTCAGGCTTGTGCAGGGCCAGCACCTGAGAGTGAGTACCCTGAAGGCCTCCCGTGCCTCCTGCTGGTACCAGCCCTGCTGCCAGGCCATCTTAAGGACTGTGCCTGGGACCAGAACAGCCCCACTTATACTGGGTGGAGTCACAGGCTGAGCCCATATTTAAAAGGTGAGGACTATAGCAGGGGAAGGATACAAAAAGGCCTGGGGAATACAGGGAGGCATGGAAGCCTCCAGTGCAATAAACTTCCACACCTGCTTCAGCTGTATTACATAAATTTAAATTTACATATTTTATATGTAATATTTTTATATTTACATAAATAGGCATATTCAATATATAATAGATAAATATATTTTAATTATCATTCAACTCTTAATGTATTCCAATTTTTATTTTGATTTCTTTTTTGACCGATGAGTATTTATAATTGCATTTTAATATTCAAACATATGGGGGTTTCCTGGTTTTCTTTTTGTCACTGATTTCTAACTCCATTGCACTGTGGTCAAAGAATGTGTTGTTTATGATACTAAGCACTGAAATTTGTTGAGTACTGAAATTTATAGCCTAATGGATGGTCCGTTTTTATACGTTTCCACATATACATGACAAGATTTTGTATTCTCCAATATTGAGTACAGTATTCTAATGTATGTCCATTAGATCAAGTTCTTTAATTGTGCGATTATTGAAATCTTTTATATTGTTACTGATTTTCAGTTGCTTGATATCCCACTTATTAAGAGGGGTATATTAAAATCTCCCATTCTGATGGTGAATATATCTATTTCATCTTTTGGTTCTACTGATTTTTGCTTTACATATTTTAGTTCAGTGGGAGCATATACGTTTAAAGCTGCCATAACTCCCTCAAGAACTAAACATTTTACATTATATAGTGACCCTCTTTATCTATAGAGATGTTCTTTGCCTTAAATGTTGTCTGCTATCGTTACAGCAATACTAGCCACCCTTTCTTCTTGGAATGAGATTTTGGCTGTCATATCTTTTTCTCAATACTTTGACTTTAAATATTTCTGTGACTTTATATCTTAGGTGTGTCTCATAAATAAAATATAACCATTTTTTGTTTTGTTTTGTTTTGAGCCAATCTTCCCATCTTAATCTTTTAAACTGAAGAATTTTGTCCAAAAGCAATTATGATTACTGCTATAGATGAATTATTCTATCTTCTTATTATGTGATTTTAATACATCCTATGTTTTTTATTTCTTTTTTCTTCCTCCTTTGTTGCTCTCTTTTAGATTCAAGGTTTGTTTCAGATTTTTCATTCCATTTTTCCTTCTATAGATCAGAAGTTATAATCTCTGAGTCTATCCTTCTAATGTTTATCTTAACCATGTTAACTTATATTCCTAACAGAGTCTTTACTCTCTGTTCCAGTTATCAACTGATGTAAAAGAAATCATCCCAAAGCCTAGCAGCTTAAAGAAACAATATATTATTATCTCTCGTGATTGTGCGGGTTGACTAGGTTTAACTGAGCAGTTTTTACATAGCGTCTCTTATGTGATGGCAGTCAAATGGTGGCTGTGGCCAAAGTCATCTGAAGACTCAATGTCTAAAATGGCTCAGTCACATGGATAGTGGTTGATGGTGGTTGTTGGCTGGCAGCTCAGCTGACGCTGTCAAATGAAGCACCTCCATGTAGTCATGTGACTTGAGCTTTTACCAGTATGGCGTCTGGGTTCTGAGAGGGCACATTTCACGAGACACAGTGGAAGTTGCAAGACTTCTCATAACTTGAAATTATAGAGTATCATGCTTGCTGCTTTCCATGGGTTATAAGGGCCAGCCCTAATTCAGTGTGAGAAGGGACTACACAAGGGCTTAAATGCCAGGATGTGTGGTTCACTGGAGGGAGGGAGGCGAAACATCTTTGTAATACTACCTACCACATCCTTCTCTTAAATAACACTTGAAGAATACTGTCATTCTAATCATGCTTCTCCCAATTTATATGCTGTATTTGTCCTGCATTTTAGCTCTAATGTATGATTTATACTTCACAAATTAGTCATCATAGTTTTATACAAGTCATATTTTTTCTTAGATTTACCCATATATTTGTCCATATTTTTGTTTATGTTCCTTCTTGTGTTTTGAGCTTTCCAGCTGAGATATTTTTCCTTCCTCTGAGAGCATATTCTAAGGAATTTCCTTTATGCAGAGTCTATTGGTAAACTATCTTGGTTTTTGTCAAAAAATCCATTCATTTTCCCCTAGGTCTTGAAAAATTGTTTCACTGGATATACAATTCTAAATTGTTATTTTTCTCTTCAATATTGAAGATATTCTATTGTCTTCTGGCTATCATTGTGGCTGGTAAGAAATCACCTATTAGTGTAATAATTAGTTCTTTACAGATAAGTTATGTTTTCTCTCTGGTTATTTTTCAGATCTTTTTAGCTGTGGCATTTTGCTCTTTCATTACAATGCATTTAGTTGTGGATTTCATTACGTATTTATCCTGTGTGGGATTCACTGAGTTTTCTGGACATAAGAATTGGTGCTTTCCAATAATTCTGAAAAATTCTCACCTATTCTTTCTTCAAATATTGACTCTGCTTTCCTATTATCTCCTTCTAGAAGCCAGTCTAGACTAGGCCCCATGTTCTACTCTTATTTTTTGTTTCTCTTTGTGCTCAATTCTAGATAATTATTGGTATTGATCCTCTAGCTCATTACTTCTGTCTTTAATTGTGTCTATGATGATGTATAATTCATCAACTGAGCTTTTAACTTCAATTATATTTTCATTTGTAGATGGTCTATTTCACTTTTGTTCAAACCTGATTATTCACTTTTATCATCTTTTTATTCTTGGATCATTTTTTTAAACTTATCTTTTCATTTTTGACAAAGTAAACATAGTTATTTACCTATTTTGTGTAACTTAATATTTAAAGCCTTTGATAGTTGATTCTCCTGTATAATTTTTGTTTTTATTGGTTCTCACCAATGGTACACATTTCGTAGTGTATTTTTGATTTTTGACTTTGAGCTCATGTTCCTTGGAAGTTCATCTGTGGGCATTATTGGAAGTCTGAGCTGAAGTTGCATCCCTTCAGACCTGATTTGCATTTATTTCAGCCAGTCTCCTGGATACACTATTAACCTGTGACCATTTTAAATTAAATTCTCCCTTTGGTGTTTTTTGGGACCCACAGATAATTAACATGGATCTCAAACCAACATGTGCTTATGAATTCTCAGGAGAGACTTCATGCCCCTCCATTCCATGCTGAGGTTGAAAAAGGTGACTTTCCTTACTGTCCATTTATATCCAGTGGGTTTATTTGTTCATCCTTATAATGAACATCCCAGTTTTATACAAAGGGATCTCATATTTTCCTCCTTAGCTTGAGGGAGTAGTTATCTTCTGTTCTTTGCAAATTGTCAAAAAGAAACATGAGGTTTCTTGGATGTGGCAAAAATCCTCAAAGAGAATGCTGGCATTGGTGTCTGCTTATCTCATGAGGTTCCTGATTTCAATGTGATAATGTTTTCTGCACAGTCCTTAGCTTTTGTGTTTGTGTGTCAGTGCATATGAACATTTTAGCTGTTCCCATCTAGTGGACATCATTAAGGTATTTAGTCCACCAAAATGCCAAAAAATGGAATAATTTCACTGGTATACATATTTTTAAAGCATTTTATACATAATTCCCTACTGCATTCCAGTAAAATTGTGCCCACTTATATTACATTCATCAGTGTGGTAAGCAGAAACTACAAACTGTAATATCTTAGGCTGGTCTTAGTTTAAATATTTCAATTGTATTTGATATGAAGCTTTATGAAATTCAAAATACTGGGCTATCTCATATTTTCAATAAAAATAATGAGGAACAAGCCAGATGCAATGGCTCATGCCTGTAATCCCAGCAACTTGGGAGGTTAAGGTAGAGGTTTGCTCAAGGCCATGAGTTTGAGACCAGCATGGACAATATAGTGAGACCCCTTCTCTAAAAAACTGAAAAAAAAATAGCTGGGCATGGTGGCATGCACCTGTACTCCCAGCTATGCCAGAGGCTGAGACAGGAGGATCGTTTGAGCCCAGGAGTTCAAGGCTGTAGTGAGCTATGATCATGCCACTGCACTCCAGCCTGAATGACAGAATGAGACTCCATCTCAAAAAAAAAATAAAAGAGGACAGATTAAAAGATATTTGTATTTTGATGTCTACAGAAGGTCTATAAACAAACAAAACAGGGAGGAAAAAACATTTTTTAAGAAAAAATTTATGCATACTTTAAAGTTTAGAAGACATTTTAAGAGCAGTGGTTAAAAGCAAATCCACGCTTTGCTACTCACTGCTTGGCCTTGAGCCGGCTTCCCCTTTTCATCTGTGAAATGGGCATAATAGTAGCTACTTGGGAGAAGTGTCAGAATGATCAAATGAGATAATGCTGGCAAAGGACAGAGTCTGACATAAATTCTGAAAATCTGATAGCTAATACCATTAACTTGCCCCAAATGAATCCACTAGTGAGTAAGCCAGTTGAGATTTGGGTTTTTTTAATTTGTTAATTGTTTATTTATCAAGAGAAACTATTCCTCAGCCCACACATTCATAGCTCAGAAACACAGGTCAGTGACAAACTTCTATGTAAATCAATCCAAAGAAATCCTTCTATATTCCAAAATCACTTTGCACTCTGAAAGATGCCAGCCTTCCTCATCTTCTCAAAATCTTTCATAGAATCATAATTTCTGTAGAAATCTGCATATGCCTTCTTTCTTGGTTCAGCCATAGTAAACTTATACAAAGCTGCAACCCCCAGGGATATAATGAATGCTCCGACAATATCAAACTGCAGGCGCCTGGCCAGGAGGCCACCCATCTGAGCTTTCGTCAAAGCACTGGAAGCCATGGTAGTTACTGTCCTTGATGGTTAAGCCAACCTCAACCCGTCCTTCCTGGCTGATGGAGAAATGAACCGCCAGCAACTGAGATTTGAGCCCAAGTTTGCTTGAATCCAAAGCCCATGAGAAACTTTTTCAATTTGCATGTTGTTAAAGGACACAGATTGGTTCTTCCCAGAGATTTCTTGCTACATGTTTCTTCACTGAGCAGTGAGCTGCCCACTTCCTCATCATAAGCACCATAAAGACAAAGGAGTGGGATCCCTTCCTGGTGTGTGATAAAATTGATAAACATTCTTGAGCTTACTTAGCTATGTACTTACAGAAGATAGATGATATTAAGCCTCCCAAACAGCTTCTGGGTAAATTTCCTAATGAGGTGTTCGATATAATAAATATCCTGCGATTCTGTTCCTCGGCAATGAACAACTTCTACCTTTCCTCTTGGAGAAGTAAGTATTGACATTTTTTATTCTGTCCTAAAAAGAGGGAAAATAGTCCACTATTAATCTGATATGGCAAATCACTTTGGTTGCAGTACATACAAAATTGAACATTAATTCAATTTCCATATGGTCAGAGTGAATGTGGTATGGGAGCACTGGTGAGACACATTTTCCCCTGGGTGCAGTCTGTGACGACTGTCACTGCAAAGCAGCTGACATGTTTCTCCACAGGAGAATAAAGTTTCTGAGAATTGGCCTGTCTGGAAACTTCTGCAACTGTATTCTTTGTTTCCAACAAAGCCACTTAAAAATATTCTAACAATAGGATTGAAAAATACTGAAAGGAATTATTTATGGACTCAGTGTCCTTTTATATGACATTTAATTGGCCACCATAGCATGCGGTCAAGAGTTACAGGGGAAATATTGGCAGCTGCTGCCTGTGTTCCAAATAGAATTCCCCAAACTGGAACCCTGAAAGACAGCAGTCTTAAGAGATATTTTGAGACCAAGAATGTTCTGTGGTCAAATAAATGGAAGAAGGGCTTGCAATAGCCTTCCTGATGGGTGACCATGTTCTTTAAAGTCTTTGAGAAGTTCCATAACCAAGGAACCTGTTTTCTTTGTAAAACTCAACCTTTCCCACAACTTTTCTGAACAGAATCTCTAACGACAGCAACAGTGGAGAGTCAAATGTTCCAGAAAGATACTTTGAGAAATGCTGCTTACAGAAATAGTAGTTCACAAATGATTTCATTCTCTCTCAATGCACCAATGTCTGTCTGTCTCTTGCCTTCTCTTTCTCTCTATCCTTCCCTGCCTGCCTTCCTTCCCGGGGAAAACCAATTTATTTTATTTTTATTTATTTTTTTAAGAGATAGGGTCTTGCTCTGGTGCCCAGGTTGGAGTGCAATTGTGAGATCATAACTCACTGCAGCCTCAAACTCCTGGGCTCAAGGGATCCTCCCATGTCAGCCTCCTGAATAGCTGGGACTATAGGTACACACCACCATACCCGGCTAAGTTTTTAAATTTTATTTTATTTTCAGAGACAGGATTTTGCTATGTTGCCCAGGCTGGTCTCAAACTCCTAGCCTCAAGTGAACCTACTGCCTCAAGCCTCCCAAGTAGCTGAGATTACAGGCACAAGCCACTGTGCCTGGCTAGGGAAAACCATTTTATTATATACTAACCAGTAAGCTCAAAACAGGGAAAACAATAAAACAGGGAAATTAATAATGTCTAGACTCACGTCAAAGCTAGTCATAAATATTGTCATTCCCGGTTTTGGTTTTAACTTAAGAGCAGAATTGGAATGAGATGTCTTGTTTGTGAAGTATGATATAAACTAATGCTACAAGTATATAAAACTCTGAATAAAAAAAGAAAATATAATTAAAGAGCTGAACTTGGGGGGCGGGGAACAAGAAAAGAAGGAAGAAAGCAAGCAAGGGATATTCTCCACCAAGGTGGCAATGATATTGTGAGCAGAGGCTCAGGAAGTGATCAGATCTGATACAGGCTCTAGGGGCCAGAGTTTTAACATTCAATGGGGATATCATGGACCTCATTCCAATGGAACTGAAACTAAAACCATGCATCCAACTGGGACTTAGGAGGGATGGGCCCCTCAATGTATGAGTGAACGTGGGGACTAGAAAAATTAAACCCACCAGTCCAAGAAAATGACAAGGAAGCTTTCTCTACTCAAAGCTCTAAGCAGAAAACAAAACAAAAATACTTACTTACAGGAAGACCAAATTCTAGACTAAAGTGGGTATGGCATCCTAATCTACACTATCTGTGGAGTCACCAAGAACTTTAAATGATAGACTCTGAAAGAGACTATAAACTAAGTATGTTTCTAATTATTATAAATATAGAAAGAGAAACAAAAGTCATGAGAACAGGTAATTATTAAAAAAGAATAGAAACTATAAAAATGGAAAATATGGTTATTTAAATTTAAACTAATTGGATGGGTTAAAGGCAGACAAGGTTGAAGAGAATCAATAAATTGGACAACTGTTATGAACAAATTATTTAGAAAGAAGCACAGGGAATTAGAAAGAAAACACAGAAATGCAGTTAAGACACATGTAAGACAGAGTGAAAAAAATCTATGTCTTATAGGAATTCCAAAAGAATAAATGAAACGTTTGAACATAATGACTGATGATTTTTAGAACTGATGAAATACATGAATCCTCAGTTCTGAGCAGAAAAATAAAAATAACCCCTAAATATATAGTAGTGAAACTACAAAACCCGAAAGACAAGGAGAAAACCTTGAAGTAACCACGTAAAAGATAGACTGCCTATGAAAGGATAATTAGACTGACAGACTATTTCTCATCAGCAGCAACAGAAGCCAGTAGTACAGGCGTTAGCAAATTTCTTCCATAAAGGGCCAGATAACATATTAGGTTTTATAAGCCACATGTTCTCTTCACAACTACCCAACTCTCCTATTATAGCACATTAACAGCCAGAGACAATATGAACACAAATGAGCATGACTGTATTCCAACGAAATTTTACTCAGGGACAACAAAATTTGACTTTTTAAAAATAAAATTTTCATGTGTCATGTAATATTCTTTTGATTTTTTGCAAATGTTTAAAATGTAAAAAAAAATTCTTAGCTCACAGGCCATACAAAATAGGTGAAGGGTTGAATTTGGCCTACGGGCTATGGTTTTTACATTATTAGAATAGTATTTTTGAACTACAAAGGGAAAAGGAGACATTAACCTAGACTTTTATACCTAGCTAAACCATCATTAAAAAATGAAGGTGAAATAAAGACAATTTCATACAAAAACTGAAAGAAAATCCCATTCAAATAGTCTGGTTGAAAGAACTAGAAAAAGGTGTATTTCAAGAAGAACAAAATTAACATAAAAAAAGGAATAGCATACAAGATGAAATGCTTGGGGATAAGAAGGTAAACATGCAGGTATATCTAAATGAGCACTGATGGCCAAAAGAAAAGGATGATGAAAAATTTTTCTTTAAAAAGTAAAAGCTGAACTGAATTAACAGACAATAAAAATACATGAGATGGAAAGATGACAATCAGAAATAAAGTATTCTAAGGTGTTTGTATCTTTGACCAGAGACTAGAGATGATTAAATCTATTATTCATTTGTTAAAGCCACTATTTATAGCTACAAATTTAAGGAAAATCACTTATGGGAAACATCTTTTTATTTTAATAGATATTTGTTTATTTTGTTAGGTGGCTCCTCTTTATGACAGTGATATAAAATCTTCTCAATTTATTTAAATTTTGAAAAATGAGATAACTTAATATTTAAATAATATGGGTGATACAGAGTCATGGCAAATATTTTGATATTGGTTATAATTGACTGCAGTTTTAGAAATCTTCATAAGCTTTTTTGAAAGCAGTATCTGCATAGGTAGATGTGATATTACTATATACATAAATATATGAATATATATTTTCCAAACACCAAAAGAGACGTACAGCTGTGAAAATTCTCTTAGCTAATGAGCTAGCAAGCATGAAAAAACATGGGGTAAATTTAAATGCATATTACTATGTGAAAGAAACCAATCTGGAAAGGGCATATATTATATAACTCCAACCATATGGCCTTCTAAAGAAGGCAAAACTATGGAAACAGTGAAAAGAGCAGTAGTTGCTAGGGGTTTCTGGGATGGAGTGATAAGTAGGTAGGAGCACTAGGTAGGAGCACACAGGATTTTTGGGGCAGTGAAACTACTCTGATACTATAATGGTAGATACATGTCATTATACATTTGTCCAAACCTATAGGACAAAAGGACCAACCTTAATGTAAACTATGAACTTTGGGTTATAATGATGTGTCAAAGGAGGTTCATCAATTATAAAAAGTGTACCACTCTGGTGGGAGATGTTGATAACGGGGGGGGGGGGGGGGGGGGACGACAGAGGGGGGAAGGCAAGGAGGTACTTGAGAAACTTGCACCCTTGGCTCAAATCTGCTGTGAACCTAAAACTTCTGTAAAAAAAATTAAATCTATTTTTAAAAACAATTCTCTTTATCATTTGTTTTAAAATTTTTCTGTTTCTGAAGGCAGGTCAATTATTATACCAGTAAACACTCACTGAGCATTTTACATATATTTTTCTCTTTAATCCTAGTGATATAGATATGAATATGCTCGTTTTATATTTGAGGACACTGAGGCTAAGAGAAATTAAGTACAGTAATTAAGGCACACTCAAAGAGAATTTAAACATCCGTTTCTTATTACAAGATTGGGTTGTTTGCTAGTTACTCTGATTTATTTTCATTTTTTTCCCTAATATATGGCTTCAAAATACCTTCCGTTATTTTTAATTCCAAGCCTTAGAGTTAATTATCTGGGCACAATTGTCCAGAAACCAGAAACGAAGGGGGACATGGGGCAGAGACTACAAGGCCTAGAATGCAACGCGGCGCCGGGCAGCCACCGGGAATGCGAGTTGTCTCGCCCGCCTCTTGTCCTCCGCCCTTTAGCATTCAGATTGGAGCTTGGTTCCAAGTCGCCTTGCAAAGCGCCACGGCTCGACAGATCCACCCCTCCTCGCACGGTCAGCCCAGTCGCGAAGACTGACCTGGGGACGCGCCCTTGACGCCCTGGACCCAGTCCTTGCGTCGCTACGGGGCAGGCCAGCGCTGCCCACCTCACCCGCAACGCTCGCAGACCGCCGCTCGGTGACCGCGGCTCGGAGGAGGACGCGCAGCCTGGTTACCTCGGAAACGACGCTGCCTCCATTACGTCGCGTGCGGGAGGTCAAAGGCCAGTCTAGCTAGTTCCGCTTCCGGTTCCGGGTCCCTCTTGTTGTCGGAAAGCTTTGTGGTATTGGAGAAGCCTCATAGCCGGTTTCTGGGGGTCAGGGTGGGCGGCGGTCTCCCGAGGTCCACTGCTGCAGACATGGCGGCCTCCACTGCGGCCGGGAAGCAGCGGATTCCCAAAGTGGCCAAGGTAGGCGATAGCGAGGGGCCTTGCGGGAGGTGGCCTGGGAGAGGGGTTTTGCCCAGCCGCAGCCCCCGTGGTGCCCGGGGCAGGAGAGAGTGTTGTCCGGGGAGAAAGCTCACTCCGTGCGGGGCCGAGTGGGAGAAGGAGAGGACGGATCGTCCGGTGGTGGGGCGCGGGCTTTTGTCGTCCCGGAACACGACCCCCGTTGGCGTCGCGATCATTCTGGGGAAGTGATTTTGCCGGGGGAAGAGTGGGGTCGTTTTCAGCAAAGATTTACTGAGCCTGGCACTGCGCTAGGCACTTGGGAACTACGTTCTAATGCGGGCAACGAGCAGGACTCAAAACGGGACCAAGCGTAAAATGATAGACTTGCTAGGTGTTTCCGAGGCAAAGAAGAATATGCTGTGGGCGAGAATAAGGGGGGTTGTGTGAGAGGGTCTTCAGAGTTAACTTTGCTGAGGAAGTGACATTTAAGCTGAGACTTGAGGGCTGGCTGATAGGGGAGGGAATGAGAGTAGATGACAAGAGTTGTGCAGTGGCATGATTTAATTAAACAGTAGTTTTATTATCTGATATTTCCACTGATGGCTGATACTTACCAAGTGCTTAATATGTGTCAGGCTTTGTCTTGAGCCTTTACAGATACCTTTCCTCCAGTCTGTTTTTCCAGCCCAGATGGCTCTCTTGAGCTTGACCTTTACATATCTATTTTGATAACTCCCAGAGGTGATGCATATAAAATAGGTAGCATAGTGTCTGGTACTTAAGTGCTTATTAAACATGAGCTATCAGCATTATCGTCATTACTCCATGTGTGGCGTTAAGGAACATTTCTTATAATTCAATTCCATAAACTTATTGGGCATCACTGGTCCAACAGAAATATGAAATGAGCCACATATGTAATTTAAATTTTCTCATAGCTGTATTAAAAAATAAAAACAAGAAAACAGGTGACATTAATTTTAATAATATATTTTATTTAACATGTATCCAAAATATCATTTCAACATGTAAGCAATGTAAGAAAATTTTAATGAAGTAATTTTTTCTTTTTTTCATATTTGGTCTTCAAAATCACTGTGTATTTTACACTTACAGTCATGTCAATTTGGACTCACCACATGTGACTTGTAGTTACTGTGTCGGACAGTGCGGATCTAAGATGTCAAGAAGCTTGTAGTCTGATGATTGGAACTTAATGAATATTGTGTTTGATTTGAAGTACTGTGAAAAACCAAACCCAATCAACCACCAGAGGCGTTAAAACAGTTGAAAAATTCTGTAAATAGAGATGGTAATGCTAGATAAAGTGTGGCGCACATCTTGAAAAAGCAAAACCTCTAGTGAGAATTTTGCCTAGACAGCCTCAAAGTTTATCATTATACTCATCTAAAAGGAAAAACTTGGTATTATTTTTGCCACTTTTTCCTCTTCAGACTTTTACCTATGGCTTTGTAACAGATACCATGTGTAAGACAGAAAATATTTTTTTCTACTCAGTCTCATGGAGAAATGGGAACATGTCATACAAAGAGGGCGTCTTGTGTTAATTCTTATGAAGTTCACATTCTAAAAAATGTATGTTTGTTTATTAAACCTTGTGTGAAGAGCATCTACCAAAAGTAGAAATGTCTTCCTTCTTAAAAGGTGAAAAACAAAGCCCCAGCTGAAGTACAGATAACTGCTGAACAACTCTTAAGAGAAGCTAAAGAAAGAGAACTTGAGCTTCTTCCACCTCCACCTCAACAGAAGATCACAGATGAAGAAGAATTAAATGATTACAAACTAAGGAAAAGGAAGGTCAGTCAGTGTGATACCTTTTGGTCTATTAATTGTTAAGAATTTATAGGTCAGAGTTTGAAAAGTTCTCATGAATAAGAGTCTATAAGGTAAGACAAGGTTGGTGTTTCTAGCCACGTGAATAATTTACTTCTGGTTACCAGATACCTTCATTTTGCTGAACTATATAAAATATGCCATGATTTGTCTGTTTAAAGTATAAATAACATGAATCCACCAGTGACATTATTTTTGGTGCTAAATCAAGCATGGGTGGAAATTTAACAGGTAGAACAACTGACACCTGGCGGAGGGGTATACTTAGCAAGGCTGCATTATGTACTTCTGTCTGTGCCGCCTTCTGTGCTAGGAGTTGAGACCTGGGAAAGAACTATGAGACTTTGGGATCTGATTTGACTGCCTCTCTCTAGAATATGGGATTATTTTTTAACTCACAACCTTTTTTATCTCCTCATTTGTTTTTCTCAATAAGTTATGTATGAAATTCTGAGAATTACCCAAAGGACTTAAAGGTAATATTCAAAAATGTTTTTTTTATTTAGGAATAAGTATAGAGTATAATAATGTATCAGTTGTCATAGGAGAAAATATCAATAATTCTATAATTCTTTGCATCTAAAGTTTACTCCTTATTTACTTGTAAGACTTTAAAGAAACCCCTGTGATTGTAACTTTCTGCAGTGGGTTTCTTAGTCCTCAAGTATTCCAGGATGTAATTTCTCTTACATTAAGAACAAAATGAATAACCTTTTTAGTACAGGGCTTTTACTAGGCAAAGGATGGTGTCATTTTCGGTCAGTTTCCCTTTAATTTGACCCCTTTTGCCTTCTTCCAGACTTTTGAAGATAACATAAGAAAAAACAGGACTGTGATTAGTAACTGGATAAAATACGCACAATGGGAAGAAAGTCTAAAGGAGATTCAAAGGTAAAATTGCTGAGAATGTAATTTTGTATATAAAGATCGCTTAAGTTAATAGACACAAAAAATACATAAAAAGTTAAAGCACAAGTAAAAGAGTATACCTCTGCTAGTAATTTTCAACTTTTGTTCCATGGACCCTAGGGTTCCTTTGAGGGGCCTCAGGGGCACTGTGGTAGAATGGTCGTGGGGGGAATGGCAGGAGGAGGCTCTACAGATGGGTCTTTCCACCAGCATACACTCTATAGCTAGAGAGGCACAGTTTTATCTGCTTTCTATGTATTGAGGTTTTAAAAAAATAAAAGTGTTCATCCGAAAACCAGTGGCCCCCAAGATAAAAATCATAACCTGGCCGTTCCTGTTGTCTAGGTTTTCTGCATTCTCCATCCCTCCTCCCCTGACTTGGCACTCTGTGAACATGTTGTATCTCCTTGCCATGATGCTTGGCTATTCTCTGCCTGGAATGAGCACCTCTCCCCACCAACCTTTACCATCCTTGTAAATTGGAACTTCCCTCCAGTTCTCAATTCTGGGGTTACCTATTACTTAGCCTTTTCCATCAGACATCTTCATTTCTTCCTCCCTTCTCCCTGTGCAGATCTTGACTGTAACATGTATCACATTGTGTTATGATTACATGCAAGTCTATCTTTCTATAAGACTTTGTAAGGTACTTGAGAACATCATATCTTTTCTTTTTTTTAAGCTCAGACCTGGCTCACGGTAAACACCCAATAAAATAGCAGGGCATTGCAGATAGTTTGAAATAACTGCTACCTGTGTTGTATGTACTACTTTTGATACCCTCCAAATCTTGCTTCTTAAGGGCTCGATCTATATACGAGCGTGCTTTAGATGTAGACTATCGAAATATTACACTGTGGCTGAAATATGCAGAAATGGAAATGAAGAATCGTCAGGTCAACCATGCCCGAAATATCTGGGACCGGGCCATAACAACTCTGCCTCGGGTCAACCAGTTCTGGTAAGTTTCTGATTCAACAAAATAGCCTTTTGTAAACTAGAAAAATTCCACATATTTGTGTATATATGTTATTTATGTGGTTATAATCGTGTATAATTTTATATCCTACTTTTTCTTTAAACATGTTCTTAGTGCCTTTTAATGTCCCATAATCTATTGAGTCATAATTACAATGTGTAAAAGATATGTAACCAAAACTAAAACTTTGCAGTTTTTTATGCATAAAATACTTGTCAAACTAGGCAATTTTTAAGGAAAAAAAGCCTTTTTTCCAATGGTACATCCTTTTTTAGGTTTGTATTTCAATGAGAAATCATGTTTGATTTAGCCTTTGGGAAAGATAAAACCTTAAGTAGTCTTCCCATTCAACAATGGAAGACTAGAAATTGCCAAAGATCATTTTATCCCTAAGTCATTTTGACCACAACAGATATTTTTGGATGATTTTGTTAAAGGTACAAGTACACGTATATGGAGGAGATGTTGGGAAACATTGCTGGTGCCCGGCAGGTGTTTGAGCGCTGGATGGAATGGCAGCCTGAGGAACAAGCCTGGCACTCCTACATCAACTTTGAGCTAAGATACAAAGAGGTGGATCGGGCTCGCACCATTTATGAACGATATATCCTTTGGACAAGATCTGAGTGGTGCCATTATTGTCCTGGGTGCTGTTCCTCCTGTAGAGATATTGTCATGGTCAGGATGTGTAGTCATTAATGTCAGGCTAGAAGTCAGGAATGCAGGTTTCTTCAGCCACACATATTTTCTAGGGGTGTATATTGGTCAAATTGAAAGTTTGTGGTCTGGATAATTGAGTCTTTTCTAGTGAGACTTTGGGTTTAATTGTAGTTTAGCACCAATGCTGTGAAACGATACCCGTGGGGGATTGGTTCCTGGACCTTGGGCAAATACCAAAATCCGAGTCCTTGATGTGAAATGCTGTATATTTGCATATAACCTTTGCACATCTTTCCATATACTTTAAATTATCTCTAGATTACTTATAATACACAATACAGGGGCTGGGCATGGTGGCTCCTGCCTGTAATCCCAGTACTTTGGGAGGCTGAGGTGGGAGGATCACTTGAGCCTCAGGAGTTCAAGACCAGCTGGGCAACATAGCTCAAAAAATTTTTTTAAAGATTAGCTGGGTGTGGTGGTACACAGCAATAGTCCTAGCTACTTGGGACGGGACCCTGAGATGGGAGGATGGTTTGAGCCCAGGAGTTCAAGGTTACAGTGAGCTGTGATGGTGCCACTTCACTATAGCCTGGGAAGGACCTTGTCACCAGAAAAAAACCCAAAACCCTAATATAATGTAAATGTTATATAAATAGTCGTTATACTGTGTTGTTTAGGGAATAATGATACAAAGTATGCGCATGTTCAGTACAGATGCAGGGTTTTTTTCCCAAATATTTTCCATCTGTGGTTGGTTGATACACAGATGTGGAACTCATGGATATGGAAGGCTGACAGTACTAAGGTCCTGCCTGCTCTAGCCAGTTGTGTTTTTCTAAGATTTACATTGGTCGTTAGTACCATTACTGGACTTCAAAGGTTTACTGTTCACTAGCTGTGTGATGAGTGTTTTAACTCCTTTGAGCACTGGTGTCCTCTTTTTAAAAATAAAGAATAAACATACCTCTGTTGGTCTGATTGTGAAGATTAGATGATGCACATGAAAGCACTTTTAGAAATTGAAGTACAGTTGAGTCCTCATCATTCACAGATTCCATGTTTGGAAGTTAGCGTACTTTCTGAAATTTATTTGTAACTCCCCAAACTAATTATTATACAGCACTTTCATGGTTGTTTGTGGACATGTGCAGAGTAGTGAAAAATTTGAGTTGCCCTGTGTGCCTGTTCTCATGGATACAGAAGCCATGAATATGGAGGTCCTCCTTGTCTCGGCCTCAGGTAGCCATGCTTAGATGGTAGAGATGGGGGAGCCAGTGCCATGTAGTGCAAAGAGCTCCAGCTCTGGGGCCAGTTGGATGGAGTTTGAATCCTCACTCTGGCACCTGTTTGTGGGGTGGCCTCAGCTTGTCACTTAACGCTTTTGAACCACTTTTTCTCTTGTGAAATGAAGAAAATAGAATCTGCCAGGATGGGTTGTTTTTAGAACTTAAGATTATAATCAATGTGAGGTATGTGTATGTACACATTTCCTATAGGAATAATGGTTCCATATTCAATAATTAAGTGTTCACAATGGCTTTATAGAACATAGCTACTGCAGATAATGAGAATCAACTTTATTATGCTAAGATCTTAATTACCTCTACTTGTTTTAATATTATTAGTTTAACAGTAGCTTTCATAGCACTTGCTATGTACCAGGCATTGTTCTAAGCATTTTATAAATATTGTCATTTAATCCTCCTGACAACTCTGCAATTGGTAGGAACTACTCCATTCTACAGATGAGGAAACTGAGGCATGAGAGATTTAAGTAGCTTGACTGGGGTCTCACAGGTAGTGATGGAGGTGGGATGTGAACCTAGTAGAGCAGCTTCAGAACCAATGCTCTTAATGTCTTTGCCATATTTGAATGTATTACTACTTTGGAAATTAATGATTTTTTTCAAGGAAGATAGATTAAAAATAGGTACATCCTGTTAAGAGAGAGAATGGCAATTCAAAACTTTCTCTTTTGGCTCTAGTTAGCAGTCTTCTTCTTATGGCATGTTGTTTTTTCTTTAATCATTAGTTTAGGTATTAATGTAATGGAAGTACATAATATAATAGGTACCATTTATTGACCACATTCTTTTGGCCAGAAACAACTGAGACTTAGACAAGTTCAGTGACTTGTCCAAGGTCACATGGCTGGTAACCAGGGTCAAGATATTTCTTTGACTCCAAACTCATCTTTTACCCATTACTAAAATCTTGATTAAGCCCTGGAGGAAGATAGAGGTGAAAAAAACAGAGCTGTGCCCTCACAGAGGCCACAGTAGTTTTACACCTTTATAAGTTTTATCCGCCCCGCAGGTGTATTTTGAATTGTTGGGCCTTTGGGGGTTATGGTTATGATGTTTATTATTTTTTTTAAGCTGTGCTGTTGTACCTAGCATTTCCTTAATTCCCCTGTACTTGTCCTTGTACACCCTGATGTTAAGAACTGGATCAAGTATGCACGCTTCGAAGAAAAACATGCTTATTTTGCTCATGCACGGAAAGTATATGAGAGGGCTGTCGAATTCTTTGGAGATGAACATATGGACGAACACCTTTATGTTGCCTTTGCCAAATTTGAAGAAAATCAGAAAGAAGTAAGTATACTAGAACTCAATTACTTTGCAAAATAACTTAGAAAAGATTATCTTGTGCATAAGGAATTCATTTCCGTTTTTTCTTCTTATCCTTGGAGAAGATGTTTTCAAAATACAGAAATGCAATTTCTTACAGAAAACAGCATATAATTGGTAGAAAAGCTAAAGAGTGGGAGCTGAGTGACTGTAGGTTATATTATAACTGCCTTAATTTTGTTGTTCTTTTAGATCAGGCCTTTAAATCTGAATGTCTGTATACTGAGAGTTAGTCATTTGGCATCCTGATTAAAGGGCCTTACAGGTAATACACTTGGGAAACAAAAAGCCAGAAGCCCTCAGAACAGAGAATAGAATTTAAAATGAAAACAGAGATTTCGCCACAAATAAACCAGTTCTTTTCTTTCCTAGTATATATGGAAAATAATTCCTTAAAATAGTTTTAATAATACAGAATTGAAAGAGGTAGGCTGAGGTCCATCCAAATATTGGTTGATCTTTTCTAATCTGAAAATATGAAATCCATGGTGCTCCAAAGTCCAAAACTTTCTGAGCACCAACATGACACTCAAAGGAAATTCTCATTAGTACATTTCAGATTTCAGATTTTCAGATTAGTGGTGCTGAACCAGTAAGTATAATATAAATATTTCAAAATCTAAAAAAATCGGAAATCTGAAACATTCTGGTCCCAAGCATTTCAGATAAGGGTACACATCTTGTACGAGGGCTTGAGCAGGTCATACTGGGGAGTTCAGCTTCTGTTCCAAGACCAAGGGGAAGCATCAAAGGGTTTTAAGCAGGAGAGTGATTGGATAAGACTTACATTTTAAAGAGAACCTCTGGCTAATTCATGGAGAATGTGTGCAGGGAGGGTGGCAAAAGCGAAACTGGGGAGACCAGTGGAGAGAGTTTTGAAATGGTTCTGGTAAGAAGTGGAGCTTAATAACAGGGGTCCTGGGGAGAAGTGAAGGCCTATGTGGAAGAGGTAGGTATGGCAGGGCTTGTAGGAGTGAACATGGAATGAGAAAAGGAGAGGAGTCAAGGAGGACTCCTGGGGTTTTTGGCTTATGCAAGTATGTAACTGGCGGCGTTGCCTACTAAGATTAGGAAACTGAGAAAGACTCAGGTTTGGTGGGGAGAAAACAGAAATTCAGTTTTGGACCTGGTTAGCTTGAGAGGGGCAGTAGACACCCAACTGACAACGTTAGGTAGACAATATTAAATGTGGAGCTCAAACAAGAGTATCCCTCCTGACAGAAATACCTTCAACAAAAGGGAGAAAAAAAGTCTTATTTTGGACATTGTAAGGCCTCAAAATCTATCATATAAGTAATATTTTGTGTCACAGTTACTCTCCAAGTTGTGAGTAGCATGAGAATACTGTGTTCTGGAAAGTAATCATCCTGTCTGCTTTTAGTTTGAAAGGGTACGAGTGATTTACAAGTATGCCCTGGATAGAATTTCAAAACAAGAGGCCCAAGAACTCTTTAAAAATTATACCATCTTTGAGAAGAAGTTTGGTGATAGGCGGGGTATCGAAGATATCATCGTGAGCAAACGGAGATTCCAGTATGAAGAAGAAGTGAAGGTGAGTGCTGGTGTAGATGGTGAGCCGTGCAGGTGTAACTAAGATGTGCTAATCAACACTGGCTACTATGAAATGAATAATAGCAAGTTAGGGCTACCAGTGATTACTCTTGTGATGACGTGTCTATGGTAAATTGGCAACTATTTCAGACAAGTTGGAATCAGTGTGGCTAGTAGAAAAGGCAAACAAACAACACTTAGATTTGCTCTGCCACTCACATGCTGAAAGTCATTTTGTTGATTGCTGACTATGTATGTAGAACTTGAACAAAAGATATGGGGACTCTATCTGAGCTCATTTTTCACAGGAAGGCGGAAGAGTCAGCGATTGATCCGAAAACCTGTTTTGTACATCACCTTTTAGCTTAACTGCCTGAATGAAAGTTGTATAGTACGTAGAGTTCCATTCTTATCTCTCTCTGTAATGTACTATTTTGATTCCAGTTCAAAGACAGTAGCATTTTCCTTTACTGTTCTACTATGTATTTAAAAATACCTTTGCTTAGTCAGATTAAGATAGCTCCAAAAGAAGGACTAAGTCTGGTGTTAAAGGAGATGGTAGGCTAGCAAGATATGTTCAAGATAAATTACTATTAATTATAAATGTAGGTTTCACGATTGTGAGTCATGATATAATTTCATTGAAATTTTATTTTAGGCATAATAAGTACATACATAAACATGCGTTTGTAAGAATAGGCATCCAATGATTATCTTGGGAGTGATAGCTGTAGATGAAGGGGACCTTGCTATGGGACACCTGGCCAGTAATCTGTCTTCTGTATTCTTTTTCCTTTTCCGTTTACACATTCTCAGGAATGGTGTTTTTGAAATGAGAGAACGTGTAAAATTTAGAAAAAAAAATTGCTAAAATATAGAAGGTCAGTCTGGTGCCTTTTTTCAGCTCATATAGCCTAGCAAGTGGAGCTCTTGGTTTTGTGTTTATTTGTTAAGCTGGTTGTCTTTCTAGGCTAATCCACACAATTATGATGCATGGTTTGATTACTTGCGCTTGGTGGAAAGTGATGCAGAGGCTGAAACGGTTCGAGAAGTCTATGAAAGAGCCATTGCCAACGTCCCACCCATTCAGGAGAAGAGGCACTGGAAGCGCTACATTTATCTTTGGGTCAACTATGCACTCTATGAAGAGTTGGAGGCAAAGGTAAAAAAAAAATGTAATTATGTGTCATGTTAATGGTTTCCTCACCCCTGTACCCACAGCTCACCTATCATGGGTAGTAACTGGAATTTGCAATATTTGAAACAAGGAAACTTAGTTTTAAATTATCATAGACCTATGCTTAGCCATACAGTAACCGGTATTTATAATCCTTGAAACACAGAAACTTAGTTTTAAATTATTATAGACCCATGCTTAGCCATACGGAGAGAATATACATATTCTCTGTAAAATTTTAAATTCCTTATGCCTGCTGTGGTCACACATGAGGTGGCTTTTTGTTTGTTTTGGTTTGGTTTTTAAACTGTGAGGCACAATAAGATATTACTTAGAACTTGAAAGGGAACAACGAACTAGTCTTTACTATAGTTGTGTATAGTTTCCTGGGTTTTCTGATAAATGAGGATCACAGCTAGATTGTACGTACAGGAGAAGATTAACTTTTTGCTGTTGATCTCAAACTATAAAACATCTTTGTTTGTTTCTGCTATCGGCAAAAAAGCCTTTCTGTTATACAAAGAAGCACTCAGAGTTTGATGGCTATATTGTTGGTGATTCTTAAACCAAAGTTTCATGGCCAAAGGCAATTCAGATCATAAATGAAATCAGGATTTGAAAATAGCAACATGTGAAAACATATTCAATGTTGGGGGTGTACGTTTTTACTAGTATTAGTAAAATTAGTAACTAGTAAAATTAGTATTAGCAACAGACTTGAATATTTTGTGGAAATTTCTTATCCTAATATAGGATCCCGAGAGGACAAGACAGGTGTATCAAGCCTCTTTGGAACTAATCCCTCACAAAAAGGTACGTTTGCTCTAAAGTGTTCAGTTGAAAACGGATCAGAATCCTCTTCTGTTACTTGTGAAATAATTCAGTGCAGTAATATTTGTTGATTTATTATTTCCCTGTGCTAGGCACCATGGAAAACACAAATAAGAATGAGATACTCTCCTTGCTCCTGAAAACAGCTTACAGTCTAGGTCAGAGGACAGCCTGCATTGAGTGACAAATGAATAATATAGAAATTCAGATCAGGCTAGTTAATTTTAATAACGTGAGTGGAAGGAGGAAAACATACATGCAGAGAGCTTACAGCATGTGTGGGAGATAGAGGATTTTCTTGGTAACACTGAATGCATACATGGTGAACATGTCTTTGTGTAGATGGTTGAGATGTTCTCTCTGTCATATTTCCCAGCAAAACAAACAAATTATGTTTCCTGCTGTAGAAATGTTGACCAAGTTGTCTTTTAGGATAGAGGTAAGATGTTCTGCTCACAAAACAAAGCCTATTCTAAGTAGAGGCTACAGTGTCATGAAGTACAATAAAGTATCTAGATCATGGTATGTTTCTTTTAACTGTTGCAAAATAAATATAGTCATCTTTACTTGTAAATAAGCAAAATATATCTCACTCTGAGGTTTTAGGGAAATCTAATTACCAGTGGCTTTTGGTTAATCTAAATTTACTTTAATTCAATTTAATTTAAATGAGTCTCTTAAGCTAGATATTTTTATGCTTTTATTTTCTAGTTCACATTTGCCAAAATGTGGATACTATATGCACAATTTGAAATAAGACAGAAAAATTTATCACTTGCCAGAAGAGCTTTGGTAAGTAAAGAAAGGATCAAGATGCCTCATTAAGTTCTTTGAGAAGGAAGTTAAAATCTTAGTGTGACAAGTTGTACAATCCCTACAAAAAAAGCAACAGAAATGGTATGCCTTTATAGCCTGGAACATGTTAGAAAATACATGCCCTTTGAAAAAACACTGGACAACAATGCCTAAATTATTGGTATTTCAGCTCAATGAAATAAGAACAAATGAACATTCTATTTCAACATTGGAAACTTCTCCAGATTTCTGTTATTAGGTCTTTCCTCAGACTAGAATTAGTAGTCTGATCCCATGCAAATTTTTGGTGTGTTAAATGCACTGTTTTCTTAATAATTGTTTCAAAATTTATTAATAAGATCAAATACTATATTTAAAGGCAATTATTGATCCTTCAGATAAGCTACTCTCACCCTGGCTGTGTGCAACAAAGCAGGTTTCATTCTTTGATTACCTTTTTATTTATAGGAAGTTCTATATATCTGACATCCATATTCCCTGGGAGAGCCCGGGAAACTTTAGAATCCATAATAGTTGTCCAAACAATTCTGGAACACTGCCTTTTGCTGAATGAATTTGAGGGATTTCCTTTGGCCTTTTGTCAAGAACCAGTGTGAACAGTGTGATACCACAGAGGGAAAGAATGGCTTGGCATGTTGACTCCACAAGGTTCTTCCTCAGCAAAGAACAGCCTCTAGGACAGTGCAGTGACTGCACAAGTTGAACCCACTAAGGTATCACAGCGTCTGGCCATTTTATTTTCCAGGGAACGTCCATAGGCAAATGTCCAAAGAACAAGTTATTTAAAGTTTACATAGAATTGGAGCTACAGCTTCGAGAATTTGACAGATGCCGGAAGCTTTATGAAAAGTTCCTGGAATTTGGACCTGAAAATTGTACTTCATGGATTAAATTTGCAGAACTAGAGACAATCCTTGGCGATATTGACAGAGCTCGGGCAATCTACGAATTAGCCATCAGCCAGCCACGCTTAGACATGCCAGAGGTGAGAACTCAAGTTGAAGATAATTTTGTTTTAGACGCTTCTCTAGTCTTATTTTAGATGACCATCTAAATGGGTGTTTTAGAGTATAAAGATAATCTAACTAATTTACAGTCTTTTTTACTCAGATTAGGATTTTTCTGTTTGTATTAAATAGGATAGAAAGGTGGATGGGGTTGGGGGGACAGGGGAGGTAGCCCCCTAGTCAGATACCAGAGCACAGTGGACATCCAGGATGATACCCTGGATGAATTGAGATATGGGATTGGTCGATTGGCTCCTTTCGTTTCTCAAACAGGGAAGGCTAAAGGGGATGGGGAAGAGAAGGCCAGGCAAGGGAACATATCATCTGGAGAACAAGGGAGATGGCAGTGGGACTGCACATCCCTGCATTCTCTGGGCACAGTTTTGCTTGGAATGGGCCAAACAAAAGAGGCAACAGCTAAACCAGGATGTTCCTGGAATTACTGCCACTGTCCTGGAAGTCCTGGCCTGCTTTCAGTAGTAAAGCTTAAGCCACAAGGTGGCGCCAAACCACAGCTAGGACCAATTTAAATCTCACAGGAGCATAAAACTCACCCAGCCATTTTGTTAGTCATGCACTACGTGTCCCTGCATTTAATGGCTTGGGCTCCACTGACTGCATATATCACTGAGTATATCAGTGGGCCTCAGCTCTCCACCAGAATGCCAGCTCCCGGGTTCCAGGCCACAGCTTATTCATCTTTGTGCCCTGACAGGCTGCACCCAAGTGGGCACCTGTTCAGTGAATGCTTGTTAAGCTGAACGCAAACTATAGCAAGGAATTTACAGTGGAGGTGAGAACATACATGTTGGCTCATCTGGGCCTATTTTCTCCCTAGAAGTTCAGTAGCATATGGCCGGATTATGAAAGAGTACCTGGGAGACTCTTGGCAAGTTTCTCAGCTCATCTTGATAAGTGAAGCATTTGAAAAACTCTCAAAGAGAATCCAAGTCTGAATCCAAGGCCCTTATTCGTATAATTTGGAATTCTAGCTAAGTTTTGACCAGTTTATAAATACTAATATTATTTATCTGGTCCACATGTGATATGTTCTTTAATTCTGCAGTCCCCAATCCCCAGGCCACAGTATTGGTCTGTGGCCTGTTAGGAACTGGGCTGCACATCAGGAGGTGAGCAGCGGGCGAGTGAAGCTTCATCTGTATTACAGCTGCTCCCCATTACCTGTATCACTGCATAAGCTCCACCTCCTGTCAGATCAGTGGTGGCATTAGATTCTCACAGGAATGTGAACCCTACTGTAAACTGCACATGCGAGGCATCTAGGTTGTGTGCTCCTTATGAGAATCTAATCCTGATGATCTGAGGCGCTGAGGCGATGATGCTGGGAGTAGTTTCAGATACAGATTATCATTAGCAGAGATGTTTGACTGCACAATAAATATAATGGCCTTGAATCATCCCCAAACCATCTGCAGCTCCCCCTCCCCATCCATGGAAAAATTATCTTCCATGAAACTGGTCCCTGGTGCCAAAAATTTTGGGGACCACTGCTTTAATTATTCAGTAAAAGTCCTATGTTCCTGGGTATAGGTTAGAATGATACTTAAGCAATGCTTTCAATGGCAGCATGCTGCTTTGTAAATGTCAAGACTGACCTATTAAGTTATCTTTCTTAGGTGCTTTGGAAATCATATATTGATTTTGAAATTGAACAAGAAGAAACTGAAAGAACACGAAATCTTTACCGACGATTGCTTCAGCGGACACAACATGTCAAGGTATCCTGTGCTTTGTATATGATCTTTGATTTTGCTTGAATTAGCAATCCTGAAGAAGATATTTTATTTCTGTATTTTAAATTTTTTTTTTTTAATGATTTTCTTGCTTTCGAAGAGAACTCATGAGTCCCTAAGAACTTTGGAATGTTAAGTTTATGTCAGGTCAGTATTTTACACTGCATGTGAATAACTTGGATATCACAAGATTGAAAAAAAAGTTAAACTTTTTTCAAGATTTTAAGACTATATCAGACAGCTAATTGGATGTAGAATCAGATTGCTTCCGTATTATATTGAAACCTACATTCGATATGTTATATTCTGTGGAACACTAGAGATGAGCACATTATATTCAGATGTTATTAACTAGCAGTTAGCTTTAGTAGTAGTATTACATTATTGTTTTCTGGGGGACATGGTTAATTGGTTCTATAATAACTTTTTTTTAAGGTGTGGATCAGTTTTGCTCAGTTTGAGTTGTCTTCAGGGAAGGAAGGAAGTTTGGCTAAATGCAGACAGATTTATGAAGAAGCTAACAAAACCATGCGAAACTGTGAAGAAAAGGAAGAGAGACTTATGCTGCTGGAATCTTGGCGAAGCTTTGAAGAAGAATTTGGAACAGTATCAGATAAGGAAAGAGTGGACAAACTCATGCCAGAGAAAGTCAAGAAGAGAAGGAAGGTCCAGGCTGATGATGGGGTAAGAACTGAGCCCTTGGAGCTATTCATCTCATGTCACATGAGTAGAAACACATCTGACTTTGAAATTTGTACTTTTAAGTAACATGTGTAGTCTTAGAATGGGAACAGACAGCCTGGAGTAGGAGATGGTTGCAGTCTGACTAATTATGGAAAACACAGGGCAGAGAGTGTGGTCCAGCCAGGGGTGGAGAATGGGAACAGGTTGGCAAAGGGATCGTGGTGTTGAATCTAAGAACTAAGAAATATACATGAAATGTATATTTCCAGATTAAGCAGTAAGTCAGTGTGGAGGAAAATGGAATTCAGTTTTCAGATAGGAGCCAATCTAGAGAAGACTTTGTAGGCAATAGGATGGAGTTTGGTGCGAATCAGTGAAGGCTTTTATGAATAAAATGACATGACCAGATTGTTGGCATGTCATACAAGTGGATTCAAGGGGCTTAGATTGGAGGAAGAAGACCCACCAGGAGGCTATTTTTGTAAGCTAAGCAAGAGATGGTAGAAGCTGGAACTAGAGCAGGGCCTGTTCAGAACAATATTTGCGAAGTGTGGTGAGGATGTGAGTGTGGGGAGTTGGAATAATGCATAGATGTATGACTTTTGCTTACTGGGTAAATATCAAGTAAAAATCTTTAAAAGTTTTAAATCTTAAACTAAGACTGCACAGTAAAGTTGGAGACAACTGAATATCTTGGTTGACTACAGAGGAACTGTGCTTAGATTTTTAGAATTTTTTTCCACCAGGTTTTCAGTTCTCTGAGCTACAATTGCAGCAACACCAGTCCAACAGCTGTTAGGTTGGTGCAAAAGTAATTGTGGTTGTGGACTGTGAATTTTAAATCATTATAACTAGGCCCAAACACATCTTTATTAATCAAAATACAAACCATTACAATCCACACATTTTTGCCAACGAGAAATAACTTTGATTATTCCTTTAGCATAAAAATCCGTGCTTTGGGATCCAATGAACTCTTGGGAAGCATTTTCTGCATCCTACTGGTTGTGGAAGTGTTTTCCCTGCAAAAAGTTGAGATGCTTGAGGAAGTGGTAGTTGGTTGGCGAGAGGTCAGGTGAATATGGCAGATGAGGCAAACTTCGTAGCCCAATTCGTTCTACTTTTGAAGCATTGGTTGTGCAACATGCAGTTGGGCGTTGTCATGGAGAAGAATTGGGTCCTTTCTGTTGACCAGTGCCGGCGGTAGGCATTGTAGTTTTCGGTGCATCTCATCGATTCGTTGAGCAGACTTCTCAGATGTAATGGCTTTGCTGGGATTCAGAAAGCTGTAGTGGATCAGACTGGCAGCAGACCACCACACAGTGACCATGACCCTTTTTTGGTGCAAGTTTGGCTTTGGGAGGTACTTTGGAGCTGCTGCTTGGTCCAACCACTGAGCTGGTTGTCACCGGCTGCCGTTATGTACAAGAAGAGAAGACAACCCTTCAAAACAACAGTTTTTTTGATTTTCAGTCAGCTCATGAGGCACCCACTTATCGAGCTTTTTCACCTTTCCAATTTGCTTCAAATGCCAGATGACCGGAGAATGGTCAATGTTGAGTTCTTTGGCAACTTCTCATGTAGTTGTAAGGGGATCAGCTTTGATGATTGCTCTCAATTGGTTATTGTCAACTTCTGATAGCGGGCCACTGTGCTCCTCATCTTCAAGGCTCTTGGCTCCTTTGCAAAACTTCTTGAACCACCACTGCACTGTACATTAGCAGTTCCCGGGCCAAATGCGTTGTTGATGTTGTGAGTTGTCTCTGCTGCTTTATGACCCATTTTGAACTCAAATAAGAAAATCACTGCAATTTGCTTTTTGTCTAACATCATTTCCATAGTCTAAAATAAATATAAAATAAACAGCAAGTAATAAGTCATTAGCAAAAGAAATATGCATTAAGATGATGTATAACGTATTTATTTAAGAATGTATTCCAATATCAAACGACAAATTTCAATGCTAAAATCGCAATTACTTTTGCACCAACCGAATACTTATTTACTTCCAATCTTTGAGACCCAACCCTTGTTTTTTCTGTAGTAGACTTTGATGTTTTGTAAAACGAAGATACGTTGAATTTGAACTCTGAGTTTCCGGTAAAAATTCTGCACTTTAACTGAAATGTGAGTATTTCAGCCATATATTTGCTTTAATTGTTTTATTTCTATAGTCTGATGCAGGCTGGGAAGAATACTTTGATTACATCTTCCCAGAAGATGCTGCCAACCAACCTAACCTCAAGCTGCTGGCCATGGCCAAACTTTGGAAGAAACAGCAACAGGAAAAGGAGGATGCCGAGCAAGATCCAGATAAGGACATCGATGAGAGTGAATCCTGATCTTTTTTTCATATCGATAAATGTTTTTATTTTTATAAATTAACAGTTTGGAATTCTTGTGACTCCTGGAAGTTTTTATATATTTCACCAGTAAGAAATCGATTGGTATCTTTGATAGCTACTTTTTGAATTATTTTTAAAATGCTCTTGGGTTAACTAGGGGTGGGGGAATGCAAGTAAAGGAATTTTCTACTGCTGGATTTCTTTGTCCAAAGAGTCCAAACTTTTCTAATGTTTGTCCATGTCGTGCATTAGGAAATGTAATTAAGGTCATGCTTAGCATCCATTTTAGGTGAACCTGTGGACTTTTGAGTTTTCTAAGGTTTTCAGGCTACATTCCCTGGTAACTTTACAGGTGTAGTTTTCTCGTGATTGTCTTCTTCATAAAGATAATTTTATGCATTCAAACTTGAGTTCAGTTCCCAGCTCTGCCACAGTGATTATATTAGTTAACTTTAATTTTCAGTTTCCTCACTCATAAAATGGGCCATTAATTTGATATCTCATTTTAAAGATTACATTATAAAAGGGATATGTTTGGCTAATTGTGTAAGTGCTCAATAAAACACTTTCTTAAATATGTTCATTCCTTATAGAATTGAATGTATGTGGATTAACTTCTAAATATCCTTACCTCCTTAATGGCCAGTTATACTAAGTGCATTTTAGAACATTACTTGGAAAATAATTCACAGTGACCATATTTCTGAACAAAGTCTTGTTTACCAAGAAAATTTTAGTCTAATTTCAGTTAGGCTCTCATCAAGTTCCCCAAAGTGGTTGAGCTTTGTGTAATAGCTTGTTTAAAGAACAACGGCTTGTTTACACATGTAGTGTGAAAAATGATATCCCATGTTCAAATAAGTTTGGGAAACTCTGGATTAAGGCTTAAAACTCATTAATCAAGTCTTTTTATAGTTAGGCTTTTTGGAACCTTTGCTATGCTACTGAATGTTGAGTCTCTAGCAGCGATGTGGCCATATTGTTTCCTAAACTTAGTAGACAGTGGAGTTATTTCTGCCTGAAGTCCCAATAAGCATCTCCCAATGTGCTACAGTAGAAAATGTGTACTTATAACTCCTGACACTCTAAATTTACCCTTGGTTTAAAGGATGTGCAAAAACACCTAAGGTTACTATGCTAAATAATAAAACTTACAGTAGCACAAGAATGATAATGTATTTGCTGATACGTTGCTCACATTCTCAAGCAAAAAATATTTGCCTTAATTAACTGAGCTGAGAGATTATGTCCTTTAGTGTGGCCTGTATTTCTCAAGCATATTTTTTCTTGTCTTGTTCACTGCCAAGGACTGGAACTGTATTTTCAGACTTTTCATCTATAAGGACCATTAATAAGCAAATTTATTATTAAATGTGCAAATGTATTATTCACCCAAGGGAATAAAAGCTACTCCATAATGTTACTAAATTCTGTCTTGAAAATAAGATACAGTGTTTGAGGGCAGAATAGGATTGTTAGGATAAAAGGCAAATGTTTTTAGCCTCACTGCTTTAGTCACTGGACCAGTGTCAGCCTCTGGGTGTCAGATTGGTTCTGACTTTTGAGTACCGAGATCTGTCTAGTCAGTGTGGAGGAGAATTGTGATTTGAATATCCTTCAGCTAGTCCACAGAATTAAGGGGTGAAATGAAAGTAGGTCAGCACATTAATATAAATGATTAATTACAATCTTTCTACCTGTTCTGTTTATGCTGCATGTGTGCATGAGACAAAGATTAGTGATCACGTTCTCAGTCATGTTCTCCATGTAGTGTTGTGGCAAAGCACAAGTGCTAGTGTGAAATGCTTGAAAGAAAAAGTTATTCTCTCGTGGGAGAACATAAAGGATTCATTTCTCTCCTACCCTCAACTCCATCAAAATAAGTCCTTTCAGAGGAAAAGCTTTTTAGTAATCATTTCTTGTGGATTTTTCTTTAGTTACATATTTTACTAACCAGATATTATAGATGATGAAAACTACACATGAAAATATGTGGTTGATCTGTGATATAGTTATATGGCCTTTCTTTAGGAATTAGGTTCATTTTCCTCTTTAAAAAAACCTCAGCATCTTTTTATATTTAGAAAGGATTTAAGCAAAGTATTGTGAGAGGAGAAAAGATCTGGGACTAACAGTATGAGAACAAGTAAATGGGAAGAATTTACTACACAGTAAGAAGGAAGCTTAAGTATGCTGGGCAGGGATTATTTCAAGTGTGCATTTAAAAATGCTATATATAAAAATCACAAATTTCTGAGGAACAACATATCCTAAAAGATGACCTTTCACAATCCTGATTTAGTTTTATAAATGATGCACAAACTTCCAGAAAACATTCATAGAGTCAACAATGTATTTCATTATACATCTTAGATTTATACATTTCATATATGCTTTTAAAGCTTCAATTAACAGTTCAATACAAAATTAAAAAATATATATATGCAGCAGTGGTTCTCAGGCACAGAATTTAGGAGATTGGAGCAAGTCTCTTCCCTAGCATACAGTGAATATTATGAACCATGAGAGTGGAATGTTTCCTTCTGACATAGCTGCCTTTTCGATTGAATTATTACAGTGAACAGCTTTATAGGTATGATATTGCTAATCGGAAACAATGAGATTTAAAGTTGATAACCTGTATTTTCGTGAAGTCTTTTAAGACCTAAATTATTACTTTTCTCCAATAGAACTCCAAGATCACCCAATGAAAATAATATTGTCCATAAAATATCTGGAGCATCTGCCTAAGAACCACTGCCCAGGGTTATTCAATATCTTCAGGCCTCACAGGATGAGGTAATGGTATGATGGATTTCTTCTCTGTGTCCCTGGAAAGTGCCTTCCTCATATCTGTAAGGAAGCAAAGTTTAAATGTAAGCAACCAAATATCAAAATATTTTATGTCCAATTTAAAGTGTATAGGAAAGGTTCCCAGAAGAGGTTTTGGTTTTGTCCTCTACCCCCACTTCCACCAGACTCTAAGCGAGATGTATTTATAAATGAGTCTCCCGATTGCCAAGTATACCAGATGCTAACGAAACCCCACCCAAGATTCAGCTTATAAGACAAATGTTGTTTCTCATTAATAAGATAACATGCCTGTAACATAGTAAAACAATAATTTATAAAAACTAACCATTGGTTTAGTTAATAGATAAGTTAATTACTAATAGGTTCATAAAGGGAGTTAAAGGAGATTTAAATATTAAGGTCAAATATGATTCTTTTAAATTTATTACAATATTTAAATACTTCAATCTGTAGAATGATTGTAACTGTTTCAGCTTCCTCTTTGGGGATACTGCCACAGAAGGGAGCTTACCATAAGCATCCTCATCAGGCTCCCCATTGCTGGCTGAATAGTATTCTATGACCGTCCTGTATACGCTGTAGCCCAACTGCTTGTACATGTTGACTGCAACTTGGTTAGATACTCTTACAAAGAGATCAACAAAAAATCCACCCTTTCTTTAAAAAAAGAAGGAAAAATGTTAGAATGTGAGAAACACAAGAAAGTAATAGATACATATTTTTAAAAACAACACTTGTTCTTAGTTTGCTTTGACTACTAATAGTATGATAGGAATAGGACCTTGTAGCTTTACACGATAGCAATTTTTATTACTTAGGATTTATGACAATTATTTCACAGTACGAAAAGATGACTTTGTGTTTGCATGCCAGTATCAGTATTTCAAAAGCTACAATACATGTTTTCTTAAAAGATAAACTCAAAAAAGCTTTTTTTTTTTTTTAACAATACTGCTACCTGGCTTAAATTCCTGAATTCCTATGTATTTTATATCATAGTAATTGATATGCTCATTTTATATATTAGTCATAGCATAGGATTTTTTTACCCACATGTTACAAATGGGAGATTATGAAGCAAGCACCCATGTGGCAATGACCCAACTACAGGACAAGGGTCCCCCTGAAGCCCTCAGGTCAGTAGCGTCCCCTCATTCACCCAGTGGCCTCCATGTCTTGACTCTTGTGACTAGATTATCTCCTTGCTTTCTGCTATAGATATCATAGTTTCTCCTATTTATGAACTTTAAGTGGAATCATACTTTCTATATTCTGTGATTTGCCTCTCTCAATCAGTATTGTGAGAGTCAGCCTTACGTGGTGGGATCTTGTTCATCTTTACTTTGTTTAGCATTTTTTTTTGCATGAATATACCACAAGTCATCCATGGTCCTACTGATAAATATCTCCAGTTTTTACTATTACAAACTATGCTGCTATGAATACTCTTCTTGAGTGTCTCATGGCACAGTATCTAAGGTCTAGCTATGAGTGTCACTGCTGTGTCATAAGAGTATGCACATCTTCAGCTTTATCAGTTAATGCTATTTTCCAACAGGCTTGTACAAAACTTACACTCTGAGAGAAGTGGTTAAGACTCCATTTCCACAGTAGCAATGCTTGGTGCATCAGGCATTTTTATTTTTGACAATCTTACAGCGTAATGGTATCTCATTGTGAGTTCAATTTGTATTTCTGATTACTAACAAGGCTGAATATATTTTTGTTTATTGGCCACTTAGATTTCTTTCAGTACAGTATTTATTAATAAATCTTTCACACAGTTTTTCCCCCTATCTGGAGTTCTCTGTGTATTCTGGATGTTTAATATTGTGTAATGTTTTTGCAAATTTCTTCTTCCAGTTTGTAGTTTCTCTTGTCATTGTCCTTATATTATCTTGTGATGAACAAAGTTACTACAGTGAAGTTGAATACATGAACCTTTCCTTTATAGTTAGCACTTTTTATGGCTTAGTAAGTTCTTTTCTACTCTGAGGTCATGGAGACGCTCTCCTGGTATTATACTCAAAGGACTTTTTAGTTTTGCTTTTCACATACAGGTTTTTAGTAAATCTGTAATTGAGTTGTGTATCGTAAGGTAGTAATGTGGGAAAATTTTTTCCCACATGGATATCCAATTGTCCCACCACCTTAACTAAAAAGTCTATCTTTACACCATTGATCTGCAGTGCTTACTCTGAGGTATGTTAAAATCCATGTATTCTTGGGTGTTTCTCAGATTCTGTTTCACTAGTCTAGACAACTACTCCAGCACTAATACGCGGTCTTACTCACTACAGTCTGATATCTGGAGGGGCAAATCCACCCATTTTTGTTATTGTTCGAGAATATCTTGTCTCTTTTTTGCTCTTTCCATTCCCCTATATGTTTCAAAATCAGCGTAACAAGTCCCACAAAAAATGCTTGGGGTTTTGACTGCAATTACATTGGATCTGTGGTCAACTACCAGTTTTACAATGTTCTCGAAACAATGGAGATATTCACTTAGCTGGACCACTTTAATGACCCTCAATAAAATTTTATAAATGTCAAAGAGGTCTTACACAGGTTTTATTAGAGTCTTCTTAAGCACTTAATGTTTTTTCTAAATTTTACTGTTTGTATATAGAAATACAATTGATTTTTATACTTTTGGATTTTCTATTTGTACAATCATAATCTGTGCAAATTAATAGTTTTGTTTCCTCTCAATCCTCATACCTTTTATTTTTCTTGCTTTCCTGTGCTGTATAGGATTTCTAATAAATTACTGAAGAGAGGCTCATGTAAACATCCTTGCTTTGTCCCTAATTTCAAAGGGAAAGCATTCAGTGCATCACCACTAAATATATTTACTGAAGGTTTTTTATATTTTTTCAGGTTTAGGAAGTTCTCCTTGCTAACAGTTTCTATTAAGAATGAATATTGGATTTTATCAAATTTACTCAATAACAATTGTTCTTCTTTAGTCTAAAGTTAAAACAAAAACTTGTTCCTGATGTATCATCCTCCTTATGTATTGCTGAAATCATTTTGCTCATGATTATTCTGGGATTTTGCATCTAACAACTCAGATTTTTCCTATCTCGTATTTTTTTATAGGTATTGTTATCAACGTTATCCTTGCCTTCAAACATAAGTTGAGGAATGTTCCTTCTTTTTGTGTAAAAGTGACCTTAACAGTCCTTATGTCTTAAACGTTTGGTAAAATTCACCAGAGAAAGCATAGTTTTCTTTGTGGGAAGTTAAGGCAGGGATTGGCTTGCAACCTGTTTTGGTACTGCCCTCAAACTAAGAATGGTTTTTGCAATTTTGAAGACTTATGAAAAAAAAGCATCAGAATATGCAACAGAGACCTTCGGCGGCTTGTAAAACCTAAGTATTTACTATCTGATCCAGAAAAAATTTGCTGACCCTTGTTCTATACTCTTAACCAATTTCTGTCTCATTGTTTTATCAATTAGAAAGAAGCATGTTCAGATCTCCCATTATAATGATTTGTCTATTTCTTGTAGTTTTGACAACTTCTGCATTTTTACTTTGAATCTATGTCACTGGGTACGTAAAATTTTTAATTGTTACAGATGGATAAATTTTCTTTATTTCAAAATATTACAAGGGTACACAAATGTTTTTGGTTACATGTATTGATTTGTTATGCTTAGGTCAGGGTTATAAGTGTACCCATCCACCCAGATAGTGTTCATTGTACCTCGTAGGTAGGTTTTCACCCATTCCCCCCTCTCCCCTTATCTCACTTGATCTTCACTGAGTTTTATTTCCCTCTGTGCACATGTGTGCTCATTGGTTAGTTCCAGTTTAATAGAGAGCACATGTGGTGTTTGCTTTTCTATTCTTTAGATACTTCACTTATGATAATGGTCTCCAGTTCCATCCAAATTGTTACAGAAGGACTTAATTTATCCCTCTTCGTGGCTGAATAGTATTCCAAAGTATACATATGGAATAAATTTATCAATATGCAGTGATCCTCTTTTACTCTGATAATTATTCAACTATAATGTAACTATTATTAATATAAATACCCTACTTTTTGGTTAGAGTTTGCATGGTAATTTAAAAATTGTCTTTACTTTCAGTCTTTTATGTATTTTTAATCTTTACACGTTTCCTATAAATATTTATAAAATATGGTTCTGAAAGTCTTTATCTTTTAACCAGAATCATTAATCCATTAATATTTATTGTTGTAATCACTGACAATATTTGGATTTATAACTACCATCTTATTTCAGGTGTTTTGTTTTGCCAGTTTAATTTCCCTTTTCTCTTCTTTGGGATTGATTTCATTATCTGACTTTTTTTTTCCTCCTCTACTTGTTTGGAAATTATAGACTGTTTCTATTTTTAATGTTCACATTTAAAAATACATGTATATAATCACGTGTATATGTATGTATGTATATATGTATACACATATCCATATAAATAATAAAGATTACTTAAATCTTGGCAACTATTCTAAAATAATGAAGGTTTAGAAACTGAAAGGGAGGGAACTTAGTGGTTTTCTACTTAAAAAGATAGAGGAAGCTATCCTATAAATACATTAAATCATATACACAAGGTCATAGCTCGTTAGAACCCACTTCGTAACTCCGTGTGCACTGTACAATAATGCCAAATACTTTTTTCCAACAAGGTTTGTCACTAACAAATGTGTGTAAACTATAATCTTGCTAAAAATTTTCTTCCCTTCCGTGTTCAGTCTAGGGAAAACTTTAAAAAATCTTCAAAACTAGAGCTGACTTATTTTTCAGCTAATACAATCTCCTCTCTTCTAACTTGACTAAGACCATTTGTCAAACCACAGTTACTTCTTTAAAACTTGCCTTTATTAAATCTAATAATTACGTGAAAATTAAGCCTCAAGAGCCCTTCTCAACAACTATTCTCTTTCCTACCGCACTTTTTGGCATTTATAGTGGAGAAAGAAATGGCAGCTTGACAAATGGTCCCACTTATACACACATCTCTTATCTCTTCTAGAATAGGAGATGGAAACGAGCTTTCTCTTTTAATTATTGTATTACTTTTATCTCACATGAGGGTGTTTGATACATACAAGTCTTTTTTTTTAAATGCCATAATCTTGGCAGTTCCCAGACTGTGCACTGAGGTGCTCCAAACTCATGAAGGTACCATGGGATATTTCAAATGTTTGGGGGAAACACAGCAACAACTTACATGACAGATATTGGCAAACTACTAGTTTGAAGTAGTTCACAAATTCAACATTAGATCATGCTACATTCCTTTTAATACATATTTTTATGAAGCTGGGATTCTGGCAGTTGCTGTGATTAAGAAAAACAGCAGTACCACAAGAAAATCAATGTGAAATAGGAATGCAGGTGGTTGTGGTGAATCTGTCTCCAAGATCTGAGAAGTCATTCAGTGCCCAACATGTACACACATCTTATTAGTAGGTAACCACAGTTATTTGAGAATTAAATAAAAATATTTTTTCCTTCAATTTATTCATTTTTTTCTAAATGGCTATTAGCTGTTAGGCTAGAAATACTTATTAAGCAGTTAGAACACAACTACTTAAGACTGAACTATTTTCTTTTGGCCTAGGAGCACTGAAAAATTTACTTAGATGCTGAGGGCAGTGTTAACAGAGAAGTTGGACATGTATACCATGACAAGAACACTAAAAGAAACCTTAGGAGCCGGTCTTTGAGTCCACCAATTACCCAGCTTATAGGCCTATGGCAGGTCTCTCTAACACTTTGCCTTAAATTTTCCTCAATGGCAAAAAGAAACAATACTACTCTATCACAGGATTATTGTAAGGACTACTGGAGACTGAAAATGAAATTCCTGTAAACTAAAGCATGATAGTTATTCAGCCCGAAGAGGGAAAAAAATCTTATACGCCAGAGAAAAATGAAATGTTTGGGGTACATAAATCACCAAGTGTACTTGAAAAACAGGAGCTCACCTTTCTGAAATTTCCTCTAATAACTCCATAAGTTTAGCAGCCAAACCAAGGCGTCGAAATTCTGGGGCAACAGACAGAGCCGTGACGTGCCCATGCCACTCTTCTCTAGCTACTGAGCCTTCTGCTTTACCCATAACTGGCAACAAAAACAAATCACATTCAGTAAACACACTGATTTACACATAAAGAATTACTGTTTGGTACATTTTTATTATAAAGGAAACTAATGACAAAGTTTTAATTTTTAATGAGGTAATCCAGCTAATGATCAGTGCTTTTATTTGAAATTCACTTATAAATGTAATGCAACATGCAGTTCTAAAATCAGAATTAGAAATAGTGAAAAAAAAAGAAAAAAAGAATGACATACTAAAAACACAACTAATTTTGAACAAAGAACCAGGGTATGTCCTTTTTCAAATATCTACATTTCATGTGGGAATATATATATGTGTGGGTATATGTGTACATAGACAATTCACAGCTCAAATTTTTGTTAGTAATGCTACTTATTCAATGATGATGCTATGGCCCCTGCATTATGTGCCAAATAAACCATGTAGAAATTTAACATAGAATGAAAGATCTAAGAAGACTGAGACCACATCTGTCTGGTTCACTGCTGTATCCCCTGGACCTCGTACAATGCCTAAAACATAGCAGAGATCAGTAAGTTGTTCAATGGTTGCAATAAGATAACAGGCATCATGATTATATCCCAATTCTGCAGTCTAGAACAATCATGTTGAAACCTAATTAAAATCTTAACTACCCCGCAAAACACTAGTGGGATTATACTTACTATAACCCATCAATTCTCCACCAGGTGCCTCTGCAACAATGAAATACTCCGGCCAGTGGGCGAGGTACTGTAAGTAAAAAGGAATCCCATACTATAGTCCTGTTAAGGAGTGTGAAAAGTAACAGATAGTAAAATGTTCTTCATTAAAGAGATATTTTGAAAAAAGTTTCCTTTAAAAAGTATATTGTTGGCCGGCCGCGGTGGCTCACGCCTGTAATCCTAGCACTCTGGGAGGCCGAGGCGGGTGGATCGCTGGAGGTCAGGAGTTCGAGACCAGCCTGAGCAAGAGCGAGACCCCGTCTCTACTAAAAATAGAAAGAAATTATATGGACAACTAAAATATATATATACAAAAAATTAGCCGGGCATGGTGGCACATGCCTGTAGTCCCAGCTACTCGGGAGGCTGAGGCAGTAGGGTCACTTAAGCTCAGGAGTTTGAGGTTGCTGTGAGCTAGGCTGACGCCACGGCACTCACTCTAGCCCGGGCAACAGAGTGAGACTCTGTCTCAAAAAAAAAAAATTAAAAAAAAAAAAAAAAGTATATTGTTACTTTAGCCCCAGTTCTAAGTGTGATTTCTATAATCATACCATTACTTGAAATATTAACATTTAGGTTGGCACTGATTTTTAACAGAACTGCCTGGACACATAACCTCAGATGTGGACTGGAGTCAGCACCATATAATGGAAAGCAGAGAATCAGGACTCCGAAGTTCTATAATCTATTTCTCTACTGTATCTAAATCTTTACGTTTATCATACTTGCTATTCTTACTTGTTCACTGTCTACCTCCCCTTAGACGATGAATGTCACGTTCGCTCTATCCCTGGTGTTGGCACATAGTGGATGCTCAATACATTATGCTTCCATAATTGCACTGGAAAATTAATGGCTAGTTCAATATACTTTCACTTCAGCTATGAGACTGTGAAACTAATTTTATAACTAGTTTAAATTTATTACTAATTTTATAACTTAAGTCCTTCCAGGGGTAACTTAACTATCCAGTTTTTTCCCTCCACTGATTCAAATTCTCCATTTCTTTTATATAATGCAGATAAAAGCTGACTTAATAAGGAATCAAGTATGTTAACAGTAAATACCTGAGTAATTTACTCATTACTTAACTCTTCAACTGTGGGATGTCCTCACTGACATGTATTCGTTCCTATATTTCTTCTTAGAGTAAGCTTTTTGATGCAATTTTGACAGGACACCATCAATCATATATTTTTAAAAAGAGTTCCTGGGAAACCTATTCAGTGTTAAATTCTTCAAAATGTCTTCTGAAGAACAGTCATTATTTTGAGTACTCCTCAAACACAACCCTTAACATGGCAAGCCAGCCAGTCTTCCTGCCAGCCTGCCAGTGATGCACACCAGAACTCTCTCCCCTCTGGCTAATGGAGGAGCCCCAGACAGTCCTCCCCACCTCCCATCAACCTTTAGGACCTAACAGGTTATTTTCAAATATGGACTCCTCTGGATTATGGGACTTTTACTGTAAATTTTAAATGTCACTGGAAGCACACCATATATAATAAGTTGATTTGCATTCTCATATTTCCCCTTACTATACAGCAAAGATTTTTCTGTGTCATTCAAAATTCTTAAAAAACCTTTGACTTTTTAAAAATGATGTTTTTAGTCATAATTCTTAAAATATAAATAAAAACTTTAGAGATTCTTTTCCTTTTTCAATTCAATTTTGTTTCTGATATGTAGTTCCTCTTGGTGCCTACATGTGTAATTTTTACTGCTGTATAGTATTTCCTTGTGGGAAGAAACAACTTGAATATCCTGTCTCCTGACACTGAACATCTGGGTCATTTCCAATTTCTAAAAAAACTTCTAAAATTCTTTATGAATATAGCTTAGTTTACTTTCCCATTTCCTTATTGTTGTGTGTTTGTTATTCCAGGTTTTTAATATTATCATTCTTCTGCAGTAAATAAATTTTATAATTATGTGACTCAGGGGTTAGCAAACTTTTTCTATAAAAGGCCAGACAGTAAATATCCTAGGCTTTGTGGATTACATAGTCTCTGTTGCAACTATTCAAACTGTGAAAGCCACGGACAAAATGTAAATTAATCATCACAGTGGTATCCCAATAAAATGTTATTTACAAAAACTGACAGTGGGCCAGATTTGGCCCACAGGCCTTAGCTTACCAACCCCTGACGTGCACTGCCTCTATTTCTCACTATTTTCAGCTTTGAGGAAATGGGATTACTAAGTATTACATTTCCAAAGTGCCTTCCAGAAAGACTGTAGCAGTTTATACTGTCACTAGCAATTCGTAAGAATGCTCCTCTCCCTTCACCATTGAGTTTTATCATTTTTTAAAATCCTAGATGATCTGATACATAAAATATGGCACCACATTTTTTTTTTTTTTTGAGACAAAGTCTCGCTTTGTTGCCCAGGATAGAGTGCTGTGGTGTCAGCCTAGCTCACAGCAACCTCAAACTCCTGGGCTCAAGTGATCCTGCCTCAGCCTCCCAAGTAGCTGACACTACAGGTACTCACCACGATGCCCGGCTAATTTTTTTACTTTTAGTAGAGATGGGAGTCTTGCTCTTGCTCAGGCTAGTCTCAAACTCCTGAGCTCAACAGAGCCACCCGCCTCTGCCTCCCAGAGTGCTAGGATTACAGGTGTGAGCCACCTCGCCCGGCCCACATTTTGGTTTTAATTCACATGTCTTTGGTGATACTGGACTCTTAATATGTTCAGTAGCTTCCTATATGCCCTCTTTTGATAAATTATCAGTTAATAGAACCCTCTTATCCACCTGCAATAGACATGGAGCATAACCCAGAAATCAAACTTTGTGTTTTAAGCTACTGAAGATATGGGGGTTACTGTCTGTTACAAAAGCATAACCCAGAGTACCCTAACACTACGCATCTTTGCCAATTTTTCTATTGGCAGCATAATAGAGATTGACGATTGTTGCCCAAAATCCTTTATTCATTTTAATAACAAGTCCTGATTTAAAGCTGGGCACATTTCTGGACTCTAGATAGGACTAGGTAAGTGGGGACATGAGATAGGTGTAGGTCAGTGAGACACAGGAGAGCTGTGGTACTTCCCAAAGGTACTCTTAAAAGGGAAGGACATTGTGACCTTTCCCTCTTTTGATTCTGGCAGCCACGTGGAACAGGAAGACTAAAGGCACCCTGGGAATGGTAGAGTGATTAAACTGCAAAGAGCACAGTCACTGGTGACTTCATGGAACCATGGCTTGTCGTGGACTGCTCATCTCCAGACTTTGTTCATATCACAGAGAAATGAGCCACCTTGCTGAAGTCACTGTGCTTTCTATTGTACACAGCCATGCTTACTACTGAGGGCCAGTGGGCAGGGGAGCTGTAATGTTACAGGTTTATATGAGGTCATTATGTTAACAGTTTGTCAGGCAAATATAAGACAACTCTTATTCTCAGTTTTTTTTTAATTGCTTTCAGTGTTGTTTGTTATTTCCTGACCTACAAGTTTTTAAGTTTGCAGTACTCATGTCTATTTTTCCCTTTTGTTTCTCCATTTTCTTTACTCTTAGTAAATCTTCTTTCAACTTTTTTAAAAAAGGATACAGTTTCTGTCAGTGGATCCAAGTTACTGAAAGAAACGAGAAATGTCAGTAGTGAGCAATGTTTACAAAAACCTAAAACTAAAAATAATATGCCACAAGGAAAACAACATGCCTAATCAACAACTTTAAAACCAACTTTAAGGCAAAAGAAAATGGTTTAAACTATTTAATGGCCACAATAAGCTGTCACAGCGACTATAAAGGTATTTATACATTTTCATTTAACTGCTGCTTCATGAAATAAAGTTAATAAATCTACATCAGTTAACTGCAGTTTCTAAATTACAATAAATTGTTAATGAAACTGGGGACCAACAAGGCACACAGAAAGGTCAAACTCACCTGCTGCAGCATCTAACCCCAAGGATCCTCCCTCTGTCTCTGGGTCTTCCCTGACAATTTCTCCTTTATTCTGCTCGCTGCATGTGAGCACTCCCGCCACTTGGCCACTTGGTTTTTGCTTCCCACTCCTCTTCTACATTCCCACCTCTCCTTCCCCACCACCCTATTCCTACACTTTCAATTATGTGTTCTCAGAGGATGCCTCCCAGCCTGGCTCTGGTGCCATGGGTGCCTCACCAGCACATCCCGTCACAACATTCCTAAATCTGCATCCTGAAAAACCATCTCCTCCATCCCCAAATAGCTCTGTCTCCTCACTTTACTATTCAATTAGTGGAGCCACTAGTTTGCCAGGCTCAAAACCAGCTACTTTCAACTGTTCCTCTTCTCATTTCCAGTCAAAGTCGTCTTTGAGACCCTGCCAGACAGCCATACTACATTTCTGTAGTCCAGCAGTTCTGAGAATTTTGTTTTCAGAATCTGTTTACACTGGGGAGCAGGGGGTGTAGACTGCCAAAGAAATTTTGTTTATGTGGGTTATAGCTTCTGATACTTAATTTTTTTAAATACCTATTCATTTAAAATTCAATTACACGGTAACATGAATAACTTTACAAAAAAAACTGTATTTCCAAAAACAAAACAAAAAAAAAAATCAGTGACAACAATGGCATTGTTTTAACAATCTGGCAATGTCTTGCTTAAAAGACAAGTGGACTCTTAAGCATTTGTTATGCTTGCTGTTGAAAGATCACACATCCGGAAAACTCCATCGTATAGTTACAAGAACGTGAGAGTGAAAAAGGCAAAAAAAGTCTTAGTATTATCATGAAAACAATTATGACCTTGCAGAATTCCCAAAACAATCTTGGGAACCCCCCAACCGACCCATACCTGGAGAATCATGGCTCCCATACAGTGGGGAGACTCACTCTCCCGCATTTCTCAATGACTGCTCCATCTCCTCTAGCTTTGCCTCCACTTCCCAATAGGCCACTCCTTCTCTATCTCACCTGCTTCCCTATTTTATCACAAAGAAAATTTAACAGAAGAAAGCTTCACCAAAGTTCCACCACTGAACTACCCACTACAAGCATCTGTATGTACCCATATGGTACTGCTACTTCTGTCACTAGGCAGAGTGCTGGTGAGTAGATCCCACCCCTTCCCCCGACTCGGGACTGGCTCCTACAATTCTTTCTCTCCTGCATCTGCATCTTTAATTTCTGTCTCTTTCCTAGAAGACATGTACAAATATGATGTACCCTTAGCCATCAGCAGTTCTTGGCAAGTTCCCCACTCCCTCTGCCTGGAATGCTCTCTTCACTCAGCTTCTGAGACTTGCCATCAGGTTTCCTCCCGCCTCTCTGAGCTGCACACACTGGATGCCCTAGAGCACCATTCTGAAGACTCTTTTTTCTATCTACACTCACTCCATCACTGATGTCACCTACTCTCCTGGTCACCTGTCACCATCTATAGTGTTGACCCCCAAATTTCTATCTTTAGCTCAGACCCAATCTTGAGACCCCCATGCCCAGATGCCTATGTTACCTCCCCACCTGGGTTTCTCAGTGCACTAGGCAGAGAAGCCCAAGTCCTATGAAGGCCTCTCCAAGACCTAGCCCTTCTAACTCTCTGAAGTTGTCCCCTTACACCCCCGAATTCACTCTACTCCAGGCTCACTTGCCTCCTCTTCCTATTTGAAATGGGGTCTCCCTGCACGTACCTTTCCCTCTGCCTGGAAGCTCCCCCACCCGCAATATACTCCCTCACTTCCCCTAGTCCCTTCTTCAAAGACACCTTCCCTGAAGACCCTATCTAAAGCTGAATCCCCACCCACTTCCCATTCCCCTTCCCTACTTCTATTTTTTCCTTTGTACTGAGCACTAAGTTCTACATGTTGTATTTGTTTCCGCTTTAAAATGTAAGTTCCATAAAGACACTAATTTTTTGTTTTGTTTTTGTTCACTGCTGTGTCTCTAGTGCCGGCACATAGCAGGCACTCAAGTATTTTTCCAAGAATAAATATACTGTTTGTTAAATGAATTGCAATGTTCTACATCCATTGCTGCTTTCAATTCCTACTGCAACAAATCTGAGTGACTCTCAGAGTTTTCTGCCAAAACGCCCTAATCCAAGAAGCAAGAAAATAGGAGAAAATGGGGAGGAAGTTTGGGTTCCCCTATTGGCATATTCTGAAGAGGACTTAACAAGCCAGATGATTCTCTGAAATCTAATGTTTTATTGTAAGTGTTCATATGTATGTTCCTTCTATAAAATAGTGTCCCTTCCTAGCTCTTTAGTTAAAACTGATTCTCCAATTCCTTGTCTATTCTTGAACTTTCAAGGCACCCTGTTACTTCCCACACAAGCATTTGTCAAGTCATCATCTCTGGGCCATTGCCAAGGCCTTCTAAATGGCTCACCTGCCAGGTTTATCTCCTCTAATCACCTCACACTCCACAAAGCTCGGTAGTTGAGAGTTTAGCTTCCAGAGTAGTAGTTTTCAAACAGCTCAAATTCTCAAACAGAGAATTGTCGGGGACCAACTCTTTAAGAACCACTGCTCCAGAGCCAATCTTCTTGGATAGGAGTCCTTGCTCTACTCCCACCTCTGGGCTCCATCACCTGGGCAATTCACTTGAGCCTGCAAAACCTTAGTTTACTCATACATAAAATGGGGATGAAAGCACCTCACAGAATTGTGCGGATTAACTGGATTATTACATAGAACACTCACAACAATTAGAGTTTGACACAAGTCACCATAGCTATGCTGCTTTGACCCAGACAGGCCCAACAGAAAATTCTTCCTACAGGATCAAGTCTAAACCCCCTCAGTGACGAAGCCAGTGTCCAGACTTACCCGTTTCTCTCTGACTGCTCAGTGACAGAAAAGGACCACACTTCAGGTTTCCCCACCTTCAAACTGACTCCCTTCTCCAGAACTAACTGCCTCCTCACTAACATTTTACTCATCCTTCAGGGCTCACCCCCTCTTCTGCAATGTTCCTAGCCACTTCATTCCAAAGTTCTTTCCATCGCCTGCCACTTGAATCTGAACTACCTGATCACTAGTTTTCACATACTGCCCTGTTGTTTTTAACACAATGACCTGCACACTAGAAAAAAAAAATTTTTCTATTGGGCCATGGTGTTTTGTTACAAAAATAAAAACTCCGAGAACAAAAAGATCCTTTCTAATTTAATGAAAAATTTGTTATTTTTTATTGTTTTCTGTTCATGAGTTATATGCAGCTTGAAAGATAGTTCACTTGGCTCTCAAGGTAAACAGATGTGAGAGTTACGTATGCTTCATGAGGCCCCAGCCTCAAAACTCGAGTGAGTTAAATACAACTCACATGGCAGTTAATGTGTTAAAGGTGGATCTGAGATGACAGATGGATAGAGAAGTATGTGTTAAAGCCAATGTTCCAAAATGTTAACTGTGGTGTGTCTATAAAAGTTCACAGTAAAATTTTCCACTTTTATAAATGTTCAGCAATTTTCTTAAAACTATTTTCTTAAAAAAAAAAAAGGTACCTGCGAGTCACAGGTCTCTCCTTAACTCCGATCAAAAGAAACTGCACCAGGGCTCTGTGCACTATGGGAGCCTCACCCAGCATCTGCCCACTGCCCAGACTCCTCACAAAAGAAAAAAGTTGTCTACGCGAGGGTACGCAGCTGCGGTAACTAAACATACAAACACAAGTGGCGACTGAGACCGCATCTGCTGCGTGGGGACAAGGATCACAAAGTTACTTCGTTCAGATACAATTTAACCATCACCACCAGGTGGGCTTCACAGTGTACACGTTCCCCACAAACAGCTCCTGACTTCATTCCGACCCTCTCAACCACCCTCTGCGGCCGGTACTTCAGTGGTGCCCACGGCCCAGAAGAGTCACTGTCCGGTCACTGGCCGCGCAGTCGGGCGTCGAGCCCAGGCTGCAGGCTCAGGGCCACTCCCCACCCCCCGCCCCACCTCGCTCCATCACCCAACGCATCCCGACAGCGATCCTGAGAGGCGGCCTGAGCGCAGCCCCGGTACCCACGAGCACGCAGGGGCCAGGAATAAAGTTGAAGCACCTTGGCCAAGGTCACCAAGGCCGGCGCGCATCAACCCGGGCCCACCCGGCCTCGGACCCCGCGGCCCCGAGGGAGGCTGCCGTACTGGCCGCGGGCGTGGCTCCGGCGGGTTCAGGTGAGGGGGTCCGGCTGGCAGGGCGCAGCGGCGGACCGAGCTGGCAGGGGGAGCGGAGCCCGGCTAGGAACGGCTGGCTCTGGGCGAGCCTCACTTACATGTTGTTGAAGCGGAACAGGTCGTCACAGGTGAAGGCCCGAAGTGTGGTCATCTTGCCGCCGCCGCTCCCGAGGCCGGCTCGCCGCGACCCCGCGCCTGCGTTCGTCGGAAGTCACTCCGCGCCTGCGCCCGCTGGAAGTTACGCGAGAGAGGCGGCGAACTACTTCCGGGCCAAGAGTTGCTTGGCAACGACAGCACTGACGCAGCTCCCTCTGGCGGGCAGAGTCTGCAACTGCCACACCACTCCTGTAAGGTCTTTGGAGGCTCTTGGTGTGCAGAACCTCAAAATCCCTCCTGGGAAGTGCATGGAAAAGTAGGCAGTGGGGTCACCTAGGAAGAGGAAAAAGGTGCCAGGGATTAGGAATCCAACGCAGAAAACCGGAGTTCAGAACCACCTGGGTGCTGCATCGTAAATGAAGAAGGAACAGGTGGAGAAGAATGGGAGAATTCATGGTCCAGAGTGGCCTGTTCCAATGATGCGAGTCGCAGATGTGATCTTAAAATTTCAGTACCACGTCTAAAAACAAAAAGAAAGGTGTAAGTTATTTTAATAATATATTTTATTTTATCCACTATGCCCGAAATATTGTCATTTCAGTATCTAATCAATACAAAAATATATTAATGGAATCTCACATTCCTTTTTGCAAAGACTTTTAACTCTGGTGTGTATTTTACATTTGCAGCATATGTCAATCTGAGAGAGAGATTGTCATGGGAAATACTTGTTCTGTATTTATTTTTTATTTTTTTACCTCCACCCTCACTGTTATGAGAACTTGTTCTGTATTTAGGTGTCATAAAATGTATGGTAAAAAGCAGATTCATGTATCCAAGTGGTTCCAAATGTACCATGTTTTCAAATAACTAAATCGAACATCAGTGTTTAAATTTAAATTAGTAAAAATTAAAAATTCCATGCTTCAATCACACCAGCCACATTTCAAATCTCCCTAGCCCCATGGGTAGGGGCTATTGTGTTAGACAGCACAGGTCCAGAGGCTAAGAAATGAGCATAATCCACCTGATTTTGGAGGTTCTTTCACTCCTTTTCTGCACAATTACTGAAGTAGTCTTTAGGAACAAGTTGCAAAGGTCAAACCAACCCAAATAACTCATCAAGAAGAAGTCTCAGTTCCAAAGCACTCACATTCCTACCTTCCCTGGGGCCTAAGTTGCTCCACAGGGGCCTTCTTAGGAAACTCCTGCCTGGACAGGTAGCCGAGACATAGCAGGAAAAGGAGAGGAGCAGATGGTTGAGGAAGTAGGTAGGCCCAATAAAGAGGATCTCTCAAGGATCAAGCTCAGCTCCAGGCATTGTTTCCAAAACCTCAACAATATATGAGTGTAAATGTGGATATAATAGTACCTGGGAGTCACAGATTCATGTCCACAGTTACTACAAACGCCACAGGAGCCTGCTGCCAGGTATTTAAACAGGGAAGAATTTTACAGGCAATCTCATATCAGCAAAACCTTAAATTTCAATTAAATTAATATTACATTGCCACATTAAATGAATAGAAAAGGCAAAATTGTTTCTCACACAAATATAAAATGAATATATGTCAAAGATTTTAACTCATTCATTAGTGAAAGAGCCAGTAAGACCTGATGCCTGGTTCAAAGGAGAATTTAAAACGCACGAGGCAATCAGGAATGCCGAAATGTATTTACAGATGGATGTAAAACTGATCCATGTCCACTGAGCAGTAACTTGCTGCATCTCCGCTGGACACAACACAATGCATTTGTACTTCTGTGGGCCAGAATAATTTTCACTACTACCAATTTTCTACAGCTTACAGATTTGTAAAATAGGTCAAAGACAATAAAAAGCAGAGAAAACTTGGACGGGTATACTAGACAGGATGCCCAGTAATCTTTTTCTGGTCATTTCACATTTTTTTCCTGACATGAACCCATGTTGATTTGAATTTTGTTGTTTGTGAGGTTTGAAAGTTTCTATCATTATTTGGTTCTGATTCATTATACTATAAACACTAGGAATTTATAAATTACTTTTTGTTTGTACCTATTTAAGTAATGGTGTGATAAACATGATTTTGATTTTTAAAAAAACATTGTGGATTTAACACAAAGGCAGCACTCAACCCCCACAGAGACTGGATGCTACGGGATTCCGGTTTACAATCACTGATAGAAATTGTGATTCAGAATCATCATCTCGAGGCACAGATCAGAACTGTCCAGTAGCTATATTCCCATACATGACAGCTCATGGGGACTTGGAAGAAAGCACAGAGAACATCTTGGAAACACAAGCTGAATCTTCCTTCTCTCCTGTTTGTCTACTTATTTTAAAACTGTTAATCAGTTTCCATTGCATAGCGCCTCCCAAGAATTAGCATCTCCAAGAGCGTCCAGTAAGTACCCAGCAAATATCAGTTGGATGGCTAAATATACAAGGTGGCATATAGATTATCCAGAAGATAATGTCGTCCTTAGTAGTTTGCAAACAGGGTATTCACGTTATCAACTAAGTTATTTCACTTCTCTGCACCTCAGTTTTTATATCTGTAAAAGGTGCATAATCATAGCATCTACCTCACTGCGTTGTTATGAGGATTAAATGAGTTAATATTTGTAAAGCACTTAGTATGGTGCCTGCCACATTTTAAGTGCTATGTAAGTGTTTGTTAAGGAAAATCAATGAAATTAAGTGTTTTGCATTTTGAAGAATTGGAATTCTGAAATGTAGAGTTTAGGGGAGGCAAACCCCTCAACCGTGGACACCTTAGCAAAGACAGCTCAGGAGTCCTAGCGTGCTGTTCACGTTCCTCGACAAGCAGCTTATACTGGATAGATGGGTTCAGCATTTGCAGCCACCTCCCTTTTCTCTTGCTCCTCCCAGAAAATTCTACCTGTCAACACAGTTGATTTATGAGTTTTTAAAATGCCTTTTAGTGCTATTTACATTTTTTAAAGGCTGTGTTGTTTTAATAAAAGTGACATGTACATTATTAAGAAATCAAAGATTTCTAGACGTGCACAAAGAAGAAAGCAACAAATCACTCAAAATTCTACCACCTGGGAATAAACCATGTTAACCCTTGGGGAACTTCAGACATCTCTCTATGTAGTTTAAGGAGAGTGAGAGAGAGAGACTTTTACCAAAAAAAGGGCTCAAATTCATATGTTACTATTAAATATAAGGATTTGAATTTTCCTTGAATTTAGCAGAAGAAAAAAGAATTGAATTAAACCTGAGGAGATTGCTGAGCAGCACAGAAATATGGGTACCTGAAAGTTTTCTCTGAAGTTTAAGATATTTATAGCATTGTATGTGTATTAAGAATAATTTCAACATCTTAACGAAAATCATTAAGAGATTGAAATCATATATTTAATATAAATTTCAGTTTAGGGCACTATTGATTCTTTTTAATGAAAAATGAGCTGATTATGATTTTTACCTCCATCTCCACCCTATTCTCGTGATTATGTATGTTGCCTGTATTATTGTTACTTTTCAGGATTTATACATACAGGTACATCTGTGTCACAACTATGTGTCCCTTAGATTTTTGGTTTTAATTCTATAATTGAGTGGATGCAACACTCACCACCGTTTTTATTACAATTTTCCCACTCTGTTCTTCATTTCAATTTGTTTATGGGTTGGCTGGATTTCATTATAGAGTTTTTTTCTTTGTTTGCTTTACTTTGCTTTGCTTTTTCTCATGCCTCGTGGTGCTGGTACCCTATTCACAGAGATCCCTTGTCTGTTAGGGGGCCTGAATGGAATATTGGCTAGATAGTCCTGAGTCCCATGTTTTCTTCCCCAGAACTTTGTAAACATCATTACTCCATCGTTTTCTGATGTATAAAGTTTCTGGGGGAAAAGAATAAGGTCAACATGAGTTTTTTTTTCTTTTCCCTTTTCTAAGTGACTTAATTATATTAGAATGTTGTTCATTATGACACTTGCAGAAATAAAACATTTTTAACAGAGCATATGTTTGAAACTTAGTTAATCTGACACTTTCAGTAGTGTAACACTGAAATTTACCAAAAATTCGAAGCTGAATCACTCATACATAGCTGGTGGGGGTGTAAAATGGTACAGCCTCTCTGAAAAACAGTTTGGTAGTTTCTTTACAGAATTAACATGCAACTACCACTTAACCCAGTGATTGCACTCCTGGGCATTTGTCCCAGAAAAATGAAAACTTATGTTCTCATAAAAACCTATACTCAAATATTTAAGCCAGAGTCAAAAGTCTATGTACTGTATGTTTCCATTTATATGACATTCTGGAAAAGGCAGAGTTATGGGAACAGAAAATAGATCAGTGGTTGCCCAGGGCTGGCAATGATGATGATGGTGGCTCCATGACTGAATGTGTCTTTTGAAATTCATAGAGTGTGTACTAAGAAGAGTGAATTTACTGTATGAAAGTTATACCTTAATAAACCTGACTTTAAAAAAAAAAAAGCAGCATAGCGTTTACATCACTATCACTATCATTTCAAGAAATTTAGTTGAAAAGCATGAACTATGTTAAACCCCTTAAGAGTCCCCCAGTTATTTGAGCTTCTGGAATATGATTTCTGTTTTATTGATTTCTGTTTCAGTGTATTTGATTTTATTTTTAACAGGCAGCAAAATACTGTTTCCACCCTGGCTGCACATTTTCCCTATATTAAATATGACTCATAGAACTCTTTATTTATCATTTTACATTGAGTAATTCCTTTTACTGCTTAGTTGGAAAAAACTACAAGCTTTTTTTTACCACATTTAATCACAAAACATTTTCCTGCTCATTGAAACAAAACACCATGTGCTCTCTGTAAATAGTGCTGACCTAGATTCACATCCATCATTGCAAAATCCCACATTTAAAACAAGCAAACAGCTTTGCTTTTCATCTGTTGTTGCTCTGTTTCCTTTCCTTCAGATTATATGGAAATCACAAAGTGCACAGTAAATATATATTTTGATATATCCTAGGCAGAATACTTTATAATAAAATAGCTTGGATTGCTGGATGCCTTCACATAAAAAATTTTATTTTTTATAAAATAATAACTGGACAGGATAGATGCATTGACCCTGAGCACCAATGTGATAACCTATTTTCAGTTTTGCAAAGTAGGATGTATAAATTCATTTACTATTCAAATTAAAAATTGACTATAGGTTTCAATTAAACAAGGCAGACTGCATACATCTGTTCCCTACCTATACCTCACTAAGATGAGAATTAAAAAAGAATTTTTTAAAAGGGCATAAATCGGCCAGGCGTGGTAGTTCATGTCTATAATCACAGCACTTTGGGAGGCCAAGGCAGGAGGCTCTCTGAATGCCAGGGTTTGAGGCCAGACTGGGCAATATAGTAAGACTCCATCTCTACAAAAATTTTAAAAATTAGCCTGGTGTGGTGGTGTGTGCCTGCAGTCCCAGCTACTCTGGAAACTGAGGCAGGAGGATTGCTTGAGCCCAGGAGTTTTAGGTTGCGGTGAGCTATGACGTCACTGCACTCTAGCCCGGGCAACAGAGCGGGACTCTGTCTCAAAAACAAAAAAGGGAATAAATCCACAGTAACAAAGAGAATGGAAGAGGGGACAATAGGTGACAAGAATTAGCAACAAAATTTTAGAGGCTAGAAAACACCCTGGGCAGACAGGAGAAAGCTAAAACTTAACCAACTGCTGGTGGAAAAGCCACCAAGGAGCAAGGCAATCGATTCCTGGAGCAGTCTGGGCAGGCTTGGGAATTAGACACAGCGGGTGTGAGCAAAGGGAGAGGATGAGAGCCTCACTCCCCGGAGAGACCAAGAAGCCTTGTCCCCAAGTTCTCAGGGCACAGGCAGCAGAGGGTGAGGGTGAGACGCTACATTAGAAGTAGGAGCTCCTGGAAGTTGGCGTACGGGAAGACGCGCCCCCTGCAGACCCCTTGCCTGCTAATTCCCAGAACGCTGGCACTCCCCACGTAGGATGTTGGAGAATCTTCTTGTGGGGAAATCGCCTGACGCAAGAGAAAAGCCTCACAGATATTTACGTCTTTCAGTCCTCCAATAAATTGACCACGTTACCGCATGGTCCCCCTAAGGGGAGGACCACCATATAAGAAGGTGATCCTCACCTTCCATAATATGCAATCAATAATTAACATCTAATATTAAAGAAACCAATAAACAGCATAAGCGTGTTAGTAGAAATATGCAGATAAATAATGAAGACACAGCTGGAGAAGTGGCTTGGGGAGGGGGTGTCAGAATGGATTGGGGTGCAGAGAGGGGATTGCTGCTTTCCATTGGAAGCCTGCCAATGTTTGGCTTTGACAACTAAATATTGTGTTTATTTTTTATTTTTTTAAAAATCCCTCTTCCCCGCAAAAAGATAGGGTGAAATAAACCAACATCACCTGGAGAATCAAATGAGGGCCAAGGGTTGTCCAGAATTATTACCTGGAGAAATCGAAGAATTCTGCAAGGCCCACAACTCTTGCCCTTTGAAAACATCTGCTGGGAGTCCCACAGGAGCCCACTTTTCCAAAGATGTTTTAAATAATTCACTCCGTGGTCACCAAATACATTTTATTTTATTTTATTAATGTTAGTCTTTCTTTTTCTTTTCTTTCTTTCTTTTTTTTTTTTTTGGTTATTTATTTATTTTATTTCAGCATATTACAGGGACACAAATGTTTAGGTTACATATATTGCCTTTGCCCCACCCGAGTCAGGGCTTCAAGTGTGTCCATCCCCCAGAAAAGTATACCTTCTTTGTTTTATAAAACCGGTGAGTAAAATGGTCCTCAGCATTCAACTGATGAGTAAAATGATCCTCAGGGAATGAAATGCTTTTAAAAGGAAGTTGGCTGTCCCTTCAGAAAATCAAAAAGCTCATAAACTTCCTATATCACGTGCAGACAGTGTGACTAATTAATTGTTCGGACCACAAGGTGACGTCCCTGCGTGTGGGCTCGCGAGTGCGCACCACACCCTGTGCGCATGTGCAAACAGCTGGCCCGGGCACAAAGAACTTCCTGACTCAGCTGCCCTTGCGTGCCCTCATACAGCCGCTGGAGGCAAATCCGCGGAATCATTCACCTTGATTCAACCTCATTTTCAGACTCTTTTCCCCATGAGTTTCAGGCCCCCTTTTCCTCTCAAAGCAAGAAGAATAACATTTAACATATATAGCAATGGGACAAAAACTCGTTTTCCTGACATTTGCATTTTAAGCCTTTTGTTGGTCATGTAGGAGATTTGAAGTTGAGCCTTATTTTTAGTAACCGTCACAAGCTATTTTCTATTCCTTTCCTCCAGGGTTATAAGGGCAGCACACCTACTACGTTTGTTTATTTGTATCAGCTCCACAAATGTCACGGACCCAAATATGCGTTGAACTGATGCTTCTCAAGCCAACTATAATGTGCACGTGAATCCTCTGGAGGGTCTTGTTAAAATGCAGATTCTGAGGTGGCAGGTCTAGGGGGCTCTGAGAGCTCCCAAGAGATGTGATCATTGGTCCATGGATTGTATTTTCACAGCAAAACCTTAAACTATTTGTTAAATGAGATTTTGCAATTTGCCAAATATTGTATTTTCATGTGCTAGTAAAAAACAGCTTTCCAGTGTTCTGGTTGGTTCACTTACGTATTTATTTCTGATTGGTTAAAGAGTCTTTAGTAGTTTGTCATTCTTTGTAGTTTTCCTTTCCGTTCATAGTAGATACATGAGTCTGACCTGCATATGGTTGTACATTAATAGACTGCAGAGAAAAATAAAGATGAGAAAGACAAAACTGACTGAAACTGAAATCAGAAAAATAAGTCCATTCTCTCATAGTTTTGTAGAATTGGGAAGAAATAGGAAGCCTGGACATTAGAAATAAAGACAATCACATCAAATACCTTCTTCTTTTTGGTAAAGCATAAAGTTTTAAAGAAAAATCCTGCTAAATGATATAAATCTGTGTATATCTAAGTAAATAGGTGGATATAATAAAATAAAAAGAGAAAAAATTGGGGGAAGTTATGAAAATAATCACTGAGTATAATTATGCTTTTATTTAAATAATTCCTTTCTGTGGAGTGCTATTTTAGCTTCCTCTGGCCATGACTGGGAAACCAGCAAGACTTGTCTTTGCAAGCTCTCTTGCTCCCTTTTCCCCTTCTTGGCAAAAGTCACCACTGGCTACCGGCCCTGACAATACTCTTGGCCAGCAGGGAATACTGGGAAAAATAGGCTACTTCCAATTCATACACCCACACTCCACCATCACTGCCATCACCAGCAACAAGAACCAAGTTAATGAATAGTATTGGCTTTGGTTTTGATCCTCCCATTCTGGGCATCCCACCCCAATACATTTTTCTTCAACCTTTGATACCTGTTGCTGCCTTTTTTCTATTTCATAAGAAACTTGCCAGCAGATCATAACCTGAGTGGGTGAAGAAATCAGCAGTAGTCGGAAAATGTCAAAGCAGTTGATTATCTAATGATAATAACTAATGTTTAATGGTGCTTATGGTGTGGTGCTTGGCTGTTCTAAGCACTTTGCAGGAATTAGTTTACGCTTCCCTTACCACAGCCCCCGATAAAGCAAGATGCTATTTTTGTCCTCATTAGTAATAAGTACGTATGTTTGACAGTAGGGATGTGTGTGTTTCTTTGTAGATATAACCTGTGGATGTGATTTTATTTTATATTCATGCTTTTTTTTTTTTTTTTTTTTTTTTTGCTTTTAAAAGCATTCTGAGTTAATATGCTAGAACTGCACTATCCAATATGGTAGTCACTGGCCACATGTGGTTTTTGAGCACTTGAGATACGGCCAGTGTGAAATGAGATGTGCTGTAAGTGTAAAATGCACACAAGATTTTGAAGATGATATTAAAAAATTCAAAAATATAAAATGCCTTTTTAATATTTTTTATTAATTGTTGAAATACATTTGAGATATCATGGGTTAAATAAAATATATTACTAAAATTGATTTTACCCATTTCTTTTTGCTTTTTAAAATGTGACTACTAGATAATTTACAATTACCTATGTGGCTTGCTTCATATTTCTACTGGACAGCTAAAGGTATATATTCCATGGGCTTCCACCAGCCAAATAAAAGTTGAGAATGTGTATTTGGTTAGGGGTTAGTGGCCACAGACAAGATGTTACCTCTCCCAGGTGTGTTTTTATCTTAAGATGTCTTGACGTAAACCAGTGGTTCTCCACCCCGTTTTTACAGAAGCACCTTGGAAGTTTAAGTAAATGTGGCTGGCTAGGTCCCATCTGCAGAGACTCTGATGTTCTGGGCAGCTGGGGCATTGGGAGTTTCAAAAGACCCCAGGTGATTTCAAGATGCAGCCAAAGCTGAAAACTGTCTGTTCAACTAGGAACAGAGGACATTGAGTCTTGGAGACAGTGTGGGCGGAGAATGTTTGCAGTGGGTCCCTGTGCACACTTTGAGTCTTTGATTAGAACAAGAGAAACAAGTAGTAAAAAGGATCAGAGCCTGATTTTTGGCAAGAAGCCTTGGGATACAGTAAGAGCATTTTAAAACCTACTGGGTGATGGAAGACTCACCCTCCAGAGTCATGGTGGGGGAATGGTAAGAAAAGGAAGGAATGGAGCTAATCGCATGTAGTGACATCCCCCCAGGAACCCTAGGGCTGGTTAGAGATGTAGGCCATTTGGAGTCTGCTCCCTGGCCACCCCTGGGCCTCAGACTCAGAGCCTCTCACCCCAGGCAGTGAGAAAGGAGGGGTGGCTGCCATCGTTCCAATGTGTTTCGTCAAAGGAAATACTCAGATTCATTTATGTAATGATTCTCTCTAAATGTCTATTATGTAGCATTGCAGAATTCAGACAATTCTTCTTTTGAATGGAAAAGTATATTAGAATCAAGATAAGAAGTGCCCCCTCCAACCCCCCAACTGCCTCACTCCAACCAAAGTTTCTCCATGGAGGTTTCTTAGGGCAGACGTGGTTACTACTATTATGTAGATTATTGGCCCAGACCTTGCAGAATATATATATATTTTTTTAGCTTCCCATCCCTATTTTTCTAGCAAAGTCAGTATTCATATGGGAAAAGTTTGTGCCAACTGCCACCCATCTTTGATGTTTGAGTCAAATAGATCTTTCTCAACTAAGGACCTGTTCCCTGAGACAAATGCCAGATGTTTTCCTCCTCCCTCTCATACTCTCTGCCTTCCTTCCTTCCTTTCTTTGTCACCTGCTTATGATTCTGCAATATTGTGTGACGTTTTTTTCATATTTATAACTTGATTAGGATTAACTAAATGGCAAGCTTCACTTTTAGTCTCAAATTCACCATCATGAAAATGGTCGGAAAAAATGCTGTTTAGGATTTCAGTGTCAGATACTGACAGATGCTTAAAATCCCGGTGTTCCCTATGCACCGCACTCTTCAGAGCCCTTCCCTCGTGCCGTTTCTCTCAGACTCTTGTGGAGTAACCAGGTGTGCTGTTAAAAATCAGAATGCCCTCTCATTTCAAGGGTCCTAAGGAAAATGAAGGTAAGAGCTGCCCAGTGGAGATGAAACCACATTTGTGAATGGAAGCATTCATGGCTGGACTTCCTGGCCTTTGTGTTTTCTTGTATATCTAAAGTTGTAACTTCCACAAGATATGAACTACTTTAACAGTTTCTATTTATATTCTGTGTCCCCAGAGTGAGGGGGATACTTGGCAGTGCTACAACATAAAAAAAAAAAAAAAAAACCCTCTTCCTCTGGCTGGCATTCAACTCTTATAAGATATTTTTAGGTTTGGAAATGCATTCTCTCTTCCTCCACCCAGCATGTATATATTTACTCTCCTCTTATTCCTTCCAACCTTCAGCCAAGTCTGTTTCCTGGCAATTTGAGAAGTGAGAAATGCCTGCGTGGGGGGAAAAGTGGAGACACATGTGTTGTGTTGTAATTTTAACAGGGAAACATTGCCCAATGACAAAACCAGGGACTGTCTTGTGATGTTGCCTTCTGCCCACGCTAACTTTTCCTATTCTCATCCCGCTCTTGTCCTGCTGAAGGCTGCTCTGAGGCTGTGACTTGCTTTAAATCAACAGTGTGCCTGTTTCTAAGTACAAGGAAAGACTGATGATCTTAATTTGAAAGCTGTGGGGAGGACAACTACATGGATTGAGCTGTCATCTTTTAATTCATTGTAAATTTCAAAAGCAGGCAGCTCACACAGCCCTCGCTCTGACCTTTAGGTGTCTATAATGATGGGTTAGGAAGCCTTCTAAACACATGTTTTCCTTCCTTCAGCCAACAAGGATTTATTGAGCACTTACTATATGCCAGACATGGTTCCAAGTATGGGGACTATGGCAGCGAAGAAGACCAAGCCTCTGCCCTGTTGATTTTGAAACAGCACTGAACTGTCAGCCCAGGCATTACAGAGGTTTTATCAGGACAGGGACGGCCCGTATGCAGGGCCCCGGCTAACTCCGCACTCAGATTGTCTGTGATCTGCTCTGGGTCCACCTACGCCAGGTACTGTACTAGGTAACAATGGAATCCTTTCAGGTCAGAGGATGATCTTTTCCTCCTGCTCCTTAACCTTTGCCTAATATCACTACACGAGCTTCTGAAAAATGTGAGCTTTTCTGTGTACTGTCTATAGATTATGTAACCATAAACCCTGGCTCAGATTTCAGATTTATGTGACATTGTGTGGCGCATGACTATATTCCCACTCTAAAAGAAACAAGACCACTGCAGAATATTTCAAAAATTATTTTCACACATGATTATCGTATAGTATTACAATGTATTATGTGCAAAATTCCATTTAAAAAATCATTTACAAAAGGAAGTACAACACAGTGTGTGCTGAGGGTTCTAGTACAACAAAAGAAAGGCTTAAAAAGGTACAAGGTACAAAGCCAATCAAATTAGATGACTATGCATCTTTACACAGTACAAGAACATGTTTTTGTAACTACCTGTTTTACATTGATACAAGACCCTCATAGTCTGTGCACCTGCAAACTGCTTTTATAAAACATGAATTTAACTGCACCATAAATTCTTATGATACAGACGGGTTTTGGGTGCATTCTCAAACTTTTCCAATGTATAACATCTTATTTAACTCAGACAAAAGCCATGTTATACATTACTTGATTTCTGCCCCAAATAATTTGATGCTGTTAGTTTTGATTTATACGGAAAAGGGTGGGGAGTGTCATCCTTAATTTTTTTCCTCATGGGGTTTTCAAAATCGTTTCCAAAAGCAGATACCATATGGAATAGATTTTGCCAAATCTCATTGCGTATTTACAGTATTTTAAGCATAGGTGGTTCCTCCCATCTCCTTTTCCTATGTCTTTCAAAGAGCCTGAACCAGCAGACTAACTCCCCAGTCCTTTGTTAGAGTCTGTATTTCTCTCTCTACCTTTCACTACATTCATTTCTCTCCTATTGTCAGCATCACTTGTTTAAAAAACAAAACAGTAAAACACCACTGAACGTGAACAAGATAACAGTACATCAGATTTCCAAAGGCATTCTGTGGCCAGTGTCAGGAATATATTGCTTTAAGAAATCCAGCAGTCTCTCCCCACAAAGTTGCCAAAACATCCAGTTACAGAAGAGAGACCTATAAAATGCAATACTCTCAAATCCAGCAAGAGATTTCTTTTCGAATATTAAATGTTAAAATCACATGCATAATTATAGAATATTTTAAAGTTACAAAAATATTTTAAAAACCAATCCTGACAGTTTACCTGCAACTGCTATAAAAATTTCTATGAAATATATAAAAACACAAAGGCTCTTTGTAAAAAAAACAAAAGAAAAGAAAAGAAAAGAAAAGAAAGAATGAAAGAAAAAGAAAAAGAAAGCAAGGGAGAAAGGATGGAGCCATCCACAGAACCGAGAAGTACCTGACTCTCTTCATCGGACAGTCTTGTCGAACACCTGCTGTTGAATTCAAGAGAAGAGCTTGTATCTTAAATGTTTATTCGACATATATACATACACGTAAGCCAACCTAGAACCTGGCTGAGGGTAGGTAGCAAACAATCTCAGGACACTTGAACCGTCAAATGCAACTCTCCATTGCTCAAGGAGAATCCTACTGTCTCACAAGCCTCAGCTACCTCATGTGGCTACGATGCCCTTGGCCAGGTTGGCCCATGGATGGCTTAGTCACTGAACTGAGGAGTCCCCGAGGAGGTGACTGCTTTTCAAGCTCAAGCACACAGAAGCCAGAAGGCGAGGCTCCTAGCCCCCTTTGGATGCACCACTGGGAAGTCCCATGTGTCTTCTATGAGGTGGTGAGGTCCTCGTCCTCATTCTGGAAGATGACGCCGTAAGAATCATTCTTGACGCGCTTGTAGACAAAGTGGAAGATGTGGGGTTGCGGTCGGCTGTGCAGCTCAGCCTTGATCTTTTGAGGGTAAGTGTCCTCTGCCAGTTGCTGCCACGTTTCATCAACAAAGAGGAAGAGGCTGTACTCCTCAGGGTCCCTCACCTTAAATTTCTCAGCACAGATCTGACACACATCCTCGGTGGTGACGTACGGTCTCACGAGGAGGGTCTTTCCCGTGCAGCCACTGCTGACCTCCTGGAATGCAACTCGGAGGTAATTCTGCAGATGGGAAGAGAGATGTCACAACAAAGTCAAAAGAGAAAACCAGATCAGGCAATAAGTGCACACGATGGAAGACAGGTGAAAAATCTAAGTTGAGTGCTTCAAGGCCCTGGATTGTCACGATGTCTATTGTCAGCTGCCAGGCCTCGAATTGTAAGGGAAGAGGCTGATCTGAGTTTGGACAGTGGAGAGCTGGAGTGTCCACTGTCCAACCAGATGGACCAAGTGGCTGCATTTTAATTTAATGTAATACGAGGCAGGAAGTCCTGGTTCTGATCTTTCAGGATCCCTCATAAAGCCTGGTTAAGAAATCCCTGCTTAAGAGTGTGACCCACATCCAATGCTGGGCTTATTCCCGGCTTGAGAAATAAACCAAATAGCAGAAGAGCCTGAACCAGGAGTCAGCAGGAAGAGATTTAAAATATCTAGACACGACAGCACAGACTATGCTTGCTTTTTTCTTTTTCTTTTTTCTTTTAGAGACAGGATCTTGCTCTGTCACCCGGCTAGAGTGCAGTGGTGTGATCATAGCTCACTGCAGCCTGGAACCCCTGGGCTTAAGTGATCTTCCCACCTCAGCCTCCCCAGCAGCTGAGACGAAGGCCGGCGCCACTGTGCTCGGCTTCTGTTCACGTCTGACACATTTCCTTATGAAGCTTAACTGAGGGCAATAATGTTAGGTTGAATCACAAGAAACTACTGGTATTTGACCATTTTTGATCTCCCTAAATGGTGATTTCACGTGGTTCAACCCCCTGCAAGGCTTCAAGTGGCTTCGGTGCAATGTGGAAAAAGTCAGGAGGAGGAGGAGGATGTTGATTCTGCCAAATACTTTGGAGACGGAGCTGATTAAGAGCACAGCGGTGCTGCAGGGACGTAAAAGGAGACATCTGCAGGCTCGGCGCTGTGAATGCCAGGTGTGCGCCATCATGAAATACAATAAACCTGCGGTCTCACATGACACAAAGCCCAAGCCAGGCGCCAAGAATCCTCAGGTCATCCTAGGCTCTCTTAGGTTTTGTGACCCCAAATAACCATTCAGTTTCCATTTCCTTAAGGGTGGAGTTATCAGATAAAATATAGAACACCTGGCTAAATTTGAGTTTCAGCTAGAAAACAAATACATTTTCTTTCTTTTTTTTTTTTTTTTTTTTTGGAGACAGAGTCTCGCTCTTTTGCCCTGGCTAGAGTGCCATGGCATCAGCCTAGCTCACAGCAACCTCAAACTCCTGGGCTCAAGCAATCCTCCTGCCTCAGCCTCCCGGGTAGCTGGGACTACAGGCATGTGCCACCATGCCCGGCTAATTTTTTCTATATATTTTTAGTTGTCCAGATAATTTCTTTCTATTTTTTAGTAGAGACGGGGTCTCGCTCTTGCTCAGGCTGGTCTCGAACTCCTGACCTTCAGCGATCCTCCCGCCTCGGCCTCCCAGAGTGCTAGGATTACAGGTGTGAGCCACCGCGCCCGGCCAACAAATACATTTTCTTGTTCCAAATCTGGCGGCCCTGCTCAGGAGTGAAGGGAAGGTGCTCTCTGCCTCGGTTCCTGTGTGGTTCCCATGAGGGTTTGTGTGGATGGATAATGGAAGGGAAAGCTCTTCAGAAGGACGTTGTGCTCTGTGTATGTAAGATAAGTTTCATGTCTGCTTCTGGTGAGGACGTTTGCCAGCCCAGTGACTCTGCAGAGAGGTGGAGGTGCACAGACTGACAGTCTTGGATTTGCAACCTTTGCAGTGTGCACGTGGCCTCCGTTCCCACCCCACTCCCAACGCCAAGCTCTCGCATATTGTGGGTAGTTACTCAGTGACTCCTGAAGGGGGCTCTGTGAAGGAAGTCTACACCCTCCACAATCCCCATCTGACCAGTGAAGAAACTGAGGCACAGAGAGCCTAAGTAACTTGCCCAAGGCCACACAGCAAGGACATGGTAGAGCCAGCCCCAAGGCCTTTACCACTATGGTATACTGCCTTTTCCAGTGTGAGGAGACATTTGTGTCTGTGGCCTCTGATTTTGGGATTTCAAGTGGACCTTTGTGTCTGAGCCTTTGTATTTCCCCCTTAGTAAAGTGCTAAAAACTTCCCTCTGAGGTTAAGTTCTGAGAATGTATGCATCTCCGTGGTGAGCAAGGTCAATGAGGAAGGGGTACACAGAAGGAAGGGGCTCCTTGGTGTCCAGGGGCCTCCAGATGGAGAGAGGTGACAGGAGGAAGGCTCTGGTGGTAGGTGGGGGGATGGGAGAATGAGCTTCTCTCATTTCCTCTCTTCTTCTCTCCCCTCCCTGGAGAGCCAATATGGTAGCATCCCGGGGTCTGCATGTGCGAAATCACTTAAAGCATGGACATTCTTAAACAGCCCAAGGGGCGGGGGAGCGCACAGCACGTGTTCTCGCTCTTTAGATTTACGTGCCTGGGGAGGAACTTTTGGATCTACTGAAATCTTGAAGAAGAACGAGCTGATCTTGCCTCAATGATGGGCTGACTTTGAACCAAATGCACCTTTTCATTATTTTCAGAGCATTAAGGAGGCAAAAAAACCCCAACCAAACATCAACAACAACAACAACAAAAAACCACCAGGGAGGTGAATCTGTCCTGCTTTTCCAGTTCCCTGCTGGGAAAGTCAGCATGTGGCCCATAGAAACAAAGCACATGTAGGTTTTATAATTCAATTAAAGCCTTCAAAATATTATTCAAAGACATTTGCCAACTCGCTCCTAATTTCATAGACTGTCAGCAAATCAGGAATTGCTGTGTTGGGTAAAGATTTCTCTGGCCCCAACCCACCTCTCCTCTCTAAGGCACAAGCTCCTTGGGGATCCCACACTCCCAGACACCAATTTGGGGTCATGAAAAACTCCAGCCTGGGGACCTGAGCGGGACTTGCTCTAATGCTCACCGGCTCACTCTGGGCCCCATGGGCTGCTGAGATTCTGGAATCTTCTGTTTTGGGGAGTGGGCAAGAGAAAAGGGAAGGAGTGGGGGAAGGACATTATTGTACCTCTCCCGCTTCCCAGAGAGAGACCAGGCCGACTGCAGCGCACAACACTGCTGCTTCCTGATGGAAAAAAATATCTGAGGCCTGGGCTAAGCGTTTCCTCCTGCTTTTTGACTTCCTGTCTGCTTGTTCTGGGAGAAATCCTGCCTTAATTTGACTTGGTTTTCTTAAGGGCAGCAAAATGTGGGCCAACCATCCTATGTACATATGTACATATAAATTTAAAGAAAACAGAGAAGTGAAAGAACAAGGTCAGAGTGTGGTTTGAAATATCCCTTTTCCGCCAGATGATTCAACAAAGGGAGGACCCCGGGGGGCCCCAAGCTGGGATGTGGTGGTGAGCTGGCTTGTGGGGTACCCCGCTGCGCACCTGGAAGTCGTCCACCGAAGGGATGGTCCGGTTGGTGGTCCTCCGCTTGTGCCACTGCCTCAGGGTGTCTCTGGTCTCTGAGCTGAGCAGTCTCGCTGCTTGTTCTTCTTGGAAATTCTTTATCAGAGAAAGTGCTCCGTAGGCGCTTGTCAAGTAGTAGCCTCCTGGAAAAGAGCAGAAAGAGCGAGTTCTCCAAGAGTGTCACCTTCTGGTGATCACAGGGTACACGAGTGTTGGAGGCCGTATTTTGTATTTCCTCCATTTTTTCCACATGCATGTCCTTGTGGGATCACGGGTGCACACACAGGAGAGCACGCCATTCACTCCTTCACCCATCCGTTCACACCCCCATATCGCAGAGATGTACAGAGTGACCCAGGCCTGTGCCGGGGCCGGGGAGCACCCACAGGCCAGGCTGACAGCGTTCCCGTTTTCACGGATGGGATTTCCATTCTAGTGGGTGACACCGATAAAAACCTCGAAATTATTAAAGTACAATTGTGAAAATGGTTTGCCAGAAAAGGTCAGGGTATGGAGGCCTGACAGGGAGGTGGGGACAAAGTCAAACCTGTGAGGGGACCGGGGCAACTGCTCCAAGGCCAGAGTTAGCTGCTTTTGTCTATGTATCTCCTGGCAATACTTGTTCTTGGGCTTTTCTTTTAGAAATTGATAGTTTCTAAATTTTAAGTAAACCGTACACTTTGAAAGAACTGCAGCATATGCAAGTGTGTTCACAAAAATATGGGTACTTCAAAATAACTTCTTTCTTCTGATTCCCTTCCTGACCCTTACTTTGGGACTAAGGTGTCATTTGGGGTATTTTGGAAAAAATAATTTAAAAGGAAAAGCAAGTGCTATCCCTTCGCTGGTGCATTTGGGAATGACCTTGTGTTCTTGGGGAGTGTGAAAGGACTTACAACACTGTGAGCTGTGTACGAATTTGTTCATAGTTTTGTCCTAAAATATAATTTATCCTAAAATATAATTAGGTGCCTATGGAGGAACTTATAATCTCCGTGCTAGAGAGCCACTAGGGGGCGCCCCAAATGTTCATTAGAAGTTCCCTAATTGGGCACAGCACATTTTAAATTTAGAGTCAGCCCAGGGTGGTGGCGCATGCCTGTAGTCCCAGCTACTCAGGAGGCCAAGGCAGGAGGATCGCTTGACCCCAAGAGTTGGAGGCTGTGGTGAGCTATGATCGTGCCACTGCACTCCAGCCTGGGTGACAGAGCAAGACCCTGTTTCAAAATAATAATAATAATAATAACTTATTTAGAATCAATCTTTGTTGGAATGCTCATTGAGTCTCTACTGTGAACCAAGGCCCAGTATAAAACAGGGGGTGGGTTTGTAAGAAACAGAATCTGAGTCCCTGCTCTCTAGAACTTGATAAATGTAGTAAAGAAAACAGACATTGGCTATTTATCCCTTCAGGAACCAGAAGTTAGTTGTGGTTACATGGGTTTTGTGCGGAGTGTCACCTCCACGGCAAAAGGATTTAAGTGCCCGTGCAAGCCCCTGCAGCACTCTGTCTGGTCAAGAAGTGGTAACATGCAAGATGGCAATTGCCCCATCCATCTGTGTCGTGAACAGCACACCCTGCAAGCTCGCGTTGGACGTGAACTCTAGAACGGAAAACACCTTTGTTGTTTTCAGGCTGCTGATGGAGAATCGGAGGTTATTTTTTACCAGGCACCCTGAGCTACATACTTTATATACATATGTTACATGTCAAGCTTTTTGTTTAGCGTGACTTGAAGGGTTTCCCTGACCTCACCACCTATGGTGTAAATTCCCCAGTTCAGAGTTTTGACTTGTTGATCTTTACTATTTGCCCCACGAACAAATCAGCACATGACTGAGTGTGAAACTCAGCAGCACAGAGTGTAAGTCCTACACAGGGAATTTCGGGAGGAAGCAAAGTGGACACAAGTAGTCAAGAAAGGCTGCGTGGAGGGGTGGGCATTGGAGCCAGGACCTGGAAGACTGTTACAATCTTTGTGGGGTGAGGAGGGTGTCTTTGGACTTCAAATTTTAGACGCCACAGCTCTGTTGAGGCCACTAAGCAGAAAACTCAAAATGCTGGAAGCACAAAATTGACCACATTTTGGAACATGTGGATACAATTAGAGGAGGGTTTTAAATTTCTGCAAAAACTATAACCCTACTGCGAGAGCTGTGCACTTCTAAGGGATTCTATGACGCCTTTTCCGTAAATGAGAATACCTGCTTAAGCAGCAGAAACGAGATGTGGCTGCTACCCCGCAAACCAAAGAGGGCTTTGGGCAGGCCATGGAAAAGTCTAAGCTGTGACGTGTTGCAGCCACTCCGCAGCCCCTGCCTCCCAGGCCGCATAGCTTCGGCTGGTCTGTGCAGGCCTGGCCTGTAACCACAGCCAACCCGACTGGGCCAGCCGCTCTCCCAAGGAAGGAGGCCAAGAAGCCCCAGACGCAGCTAAGTGGAAGCAGGCTCCAGTTCAGGGGCGAGCTCAGTGGCTGCTCTGTGTGCCTGCTGGCTGTGCCCGTGTCTTTCTCTCACGTGGGATTCTGGAGGGGAAGGCAGCCACCTGCCCCTTGGCCATCAGCACCGCACCTTGCTCAGGGGCCATGCTGGGAAAGGGGGCAGGAAAAGGCTGTCTCTATCCTCTGGCCACAGGATGCAAGCATATGTTTGTTCTAAGCAGACATCAGCACTGGAATGGTGATTTTCTGAGTGACACTGGCATGCCCTTTTCCCAAAGCCCCAAGAGCTCTACATACTCATCACTAGAATTAAGCATGACTGAAGCTTGGGAAAAAAACAAACAAACAAATTGTAACAATGATGCAGTAGAAGAAAGAAAAGTATGGCATCTAGACTGACATATGCTTCTCTTGGTCCTTGTGTAAAACCATGTGCTTTTCCCCTCCTGTCCAATCCCAGGGCAGAGCAGGCAGGGAAGGATCCATGCAGGGCTTTGGGGACAGGGTGAAAGCATGAAAGAGGCCTGTTCCTACCTGTCTGGGGTGGGGGGCAGCAGGAAAGACACTCATCACTGATCCCAAGTCTGCACTGCCTGTAGTGGTGCTGGGAGGGCACACTCAGGGCTCCAGGGAGAGCAGGAGGGAACCCCAGGCCTGGTGAATTCACATTAGAGGACTGAGGACACTAAGGGACACATTCTGGGGATAACAATGTATTTAAGTTCCCTCCAGGGAAAACGCTGGGATGACACATTCCTTAGGGAATCCTGGCAGCAGGTGGACCTTTTGACTCAAGCCCAGATGGAAACTCACTGGAGAAAACGAAAAAGAGAATCACCCCCAGGGTGTGTCTGGGCTCTTATACAGACATATGAAAATGGATTAACAGGATTCACAGCACACAGGCCCTGATTCGTTCTCCTTTAAAAAGACAAGCTTGCATAAGAGTCCCAGTTATTTCTGCTTTCCAAGGCTGTGCACTACGGTGCCAAACATCCAAATTATTTCCATGATAAAATACCTTTCCCATGTGTAAGGAGAAGGAATTTCTGCTAAGACATGCAGGGGTTAGGCAGAGGCAAGGAGACAAGGAGGAACCTGAACTGCCAAGGTAAATTGAAAGAAAACATCCTGATTTCATTCCATTGTATTTTTATTTTAACCATGAGCAGATGCTATTTTTTTTTAACTGGAAAAAAAAATAACACCGTTTTCATCTTGAAAACAAAATTTTTAAAAAAGGTGAAAACAAAAGGCAGGCCTTTATCCATTTCACTAATACAATAAGCAGGTTATTTTTCTGGCTTCTGACAAAAGTTTGTAATTTCCTCTTGTAATCAAAGAAACCATTTCTTTCAAAAAAATGGCATTTATTCTATGGAATAGTAGATTTTATTGTCATTAAACAATCTCAGTGATGTATAATTGTGGCAGGGTTACATTTTTTTGTGTTTTTTTCTGACTTTTCCAAATTTTCTATGGTGAACATGTATTACTTTTTGTAATCAGAAAAAGGTCAACATATTCTTTCAAATTAAAGAAAAAAAATTTAAACTGCAGTTAACACTTAAGATGTCAAAAAGCACCCAAGTAAATGCTTAATGGTTGCAGGGTTTTATTTTGGGGTGAGGAAAATGTTTTGGAGTTAGAGGTGGTGGTCACACAACATTGTGAATGTTAAACTGAATTGGTCACTTTAAAATCATTAATTTTCTGTTATGCGAATTTCGTCACAATTAAAAAAATGAAAATGGAAAAAAAAAAAAAACACCCAGTTCCTCTGACTTTTTCAAAGGCAGGTTACCTTCTCCGTGTAACAGTGATGGGTCCAAGAGCTCCATCATGTACTCGATTTCGGTGTCCAATTCAAGCATGTCACACTGAGCTATGACATAGGTCAGGACTGGCAAGAAGTCATCAGCGCCATACATCCTCCCTGGGAGTAGGAAGACAGAGCGGGACAGGAATGTTTTTACCAACTTTTCTTTCTTTCATGCCCTAGTTGCTGCTTTTATTAGATAGCAAGGAATCATTCTGGGGAAATGCACTATTTATAAACAGAGGTGGGTGTTTCTGGAATCCTATGCAGCCTACGGCCCTTCAGCTGCTAATGCCAGAGACCAGCCCTCCTCCCAGTTTCAGAATGAATGTCTGTGAGTCAGTTAACACATTACAGATTTTCTCCTCTCTCTTACGATTTGTATTAAATTATGTAATAGAATAGAGTACTTTTAAAACTATTTTAACTTCACCAAATAATATTATAAAATATTTACAAAATATTTACCCACACTAATTCTTTGTGTTATTGCTTTCTGTGCACATGATTCATAAACATGATGATGAAACCAAACTTAAACCAGGAATAACCCTTGCTCTGTATTCAGTGTGAGCACAGTTAATTTTATTTAAATGTGCCAAGTGAGTACGTGTTGAGTATACACATTGATTAATAGCAATATATGGCAAAAACCTTTTTATCTCTATTTCTAGTTTTCTTTACAATGGTGGTTCTCAATTGAGGATGATTTTGCCCTCGCCTCCCAGCCCCCCGCAGGGACATTTGGCACTGTCTGGAGACATTTTTCATTGTCACAACTAGGGTTGTGTAGGGTGTGGGTGCAGATGTCATCCCGGATGCCGCTAAACTTCCTACAGGAGGCAGGACAGCCCCCACAACAAAGAATTATCCTGTCTAAAATGTCATTAGTGTGTAGGCTGAGAACCTGTGTTTCAAAGGAACATCATCCCGTACAGATATTATTTTGGGAATTTTTATAAATGGTTCTGTGAACTATGGAAAATTTATTTCCTATATGTGACATATGCTTGCAAATTTCAGAGGCAATGTTCACATGCTATCATTATCAGAACCAAGAGCTCAGATTTTAATGTCCTCACTCAACAATTTGCAACGAGCACACACATTCCTATCTACTCAAGCAGTGGTTAATAGAGCCCGGGTTTTCTCTCTGTTGCTTCTCCGTGAAACAATTTCACCCAGAAGAAAAGCTGGTAATCGTTTTTGGAATTACAATAAGCTCACTGAAGACCTGCAACAATGCAGGCTCAATCACTCTCCATGAATCATGGCTACTCCTGCATCCACAGGAAGCAGCCAGGGAAATCCTACGACTTACTTTTCAACTTGGTAACTCTGGTGAATTTCAATTACATTGCTTCAGTCTGTAGCAAAAAATGGCAGCCAATGAAATGGCTCTAATGAAGCCTCATTATTACTGAATGCTCGGAGTTTTTGACACATCCTGTAGATCACTGACACAAACCCTTGTTGGCCAAAACGTAGTAATGATAATTGCTAATATTCCCATTGCACGTGGGGCTATGCTTGAGCTGCCTCAGCTAATCCTTGTGAAGGAAAGGGTCACATCCAACTTCAGATGCAGACACTGCAGTGTAGAAGGTTCATTGAGGTGACCGAAGTCCCCCAGTTAATTAACTCCTTGGCAGAGAGAGGATTTGAACTCAAATTCCAGAGACTGAATTTGTAACCATACCCTGAACTAAATATTTAATTAAATAGGAACTGTGCAAAAATCTTGTTGCCCACATCTGCTTATATTTTTTGGTGCCATTAATCTGTTGTACGTGACTAATTTGCTGGCTATCAGAGAAAAACCTGCAATTTTGTGAACCACCTGCTGAAAACAAGAGACTGAAAGGAGGAGACATTGAGGATCAGAAAGTCTGAGCCGGGACCAGCCTGTCGCTGGCCCCTGGGGGGAAGTGGCCACGAGCCCGGCAGCCTCACCTGAGTTGTTCTCCATGACAGTGTAGATGAGCTTGCACACCCTCAGCAGCAGCATCACTTTCTTCTCCGGCGAATACATCTTCTGCATGGTCATGAATTTGACTTTGATTTTCTCCACATCCACGAAATCAGGGGTTGGGGCGAAAACCCCCAGCTCCTGCGGGTTCCTCTGCCGCACGAGCTGCAGGTTCTCCTTGAGTTGTTTCCACGAGCCGTCGGCCACGTGGAAGTCCTTCAGCATGGCCTCCACGTGCCCCTTCAGGGGTTTCAAGATGCACTTGTGCATGGCTTTTTCCAGCACCACATCTGCCAAAGAAAGTGCAGCTACTGTGACCATTGTCTGAAGAAAGAAGAAACGCAACGTCTGCTTTCTCAGAATGGATGTCTGCAACTTTATGCATCGGTTACAGGGCAGACAAGCCACACTTTAGCACCCAGACAACAGACAACACATAGCAGCACTATGACTCACACTTTTTTTCTGTAAAGACAGGAAGAAGGAATCTTCCTTAATAATGTCTTGCTTGCATATAATTACTGCAATGAAATATATTTGTTTTAACTACTTTTATACCCCCTCTCCCCGTAAGTACAGGGAACTATTCTTAGAAGACATTCTTTTGACCTACTCCTTCAACTGGTCAACCAATCGACTAGAAAGCAAACGTCTTCTTAAAGGAAAGGTTTTCTAACAGCGAGCGTTCAAGAGCGCTTAGAATATTTCTGAGTAAATAAAGCCAACTAAATATAATATGTGATCTTTGGATTCCGGACCAAAAAATTCTGTATTTCATTTGCTATGAAAGACATTAGTCGAGCATTAGAGAGATGTGAATAAAGTCTGCAGATTAGGTAATAGTGTGAACATGGCATCAGTGTTAATTTTCTGGGTTTGATAATTGTGCTGTAGTTATGCAACCAAATGAGCTTGTTTTAAGAAATACACACCGAAGTATTTAGGGGTAAAGGGATATAATGTCTGTAACTTACAGATGGTACAGAAAAAAGGAGAGCATGTATGAGTACACGTGTGTGTGCGTGTGTGTGTGAGTGTGTGTATGAACAGAGAGAGAGAAAGGAGGATGAAGCAAATATGGAAAACTGCTAACATTTGGGGGTCTGGGTGAAGGGTAGACATTTCTTTATGCTATTGTTGCAACTTTCCTGTAAGTCTGAAATGATTTCAAAATTAAAAGTTAAAAAGTTCTTGAAATGTGTTTCTGTTCAGAGTTAGGAAATACCTTTAGGTGTGTGTAGGAGGCATTATTTTTCCCTCCTTTGAATGCTTGCCCAGTGGAGTAGCTCTCTTGGCGGATACTAAAATGACAAGTACCATAAATTTGGGGGTCTAGGATGAAGATTATTTGTACAATAATACATGCTCTGCCTTGTCAATACCAGTTTTTCAGCCTCGCATGTTTGCACATTCTCGTCAAAGCCACCGGGGTTCTACGGCAGCATCTGCATCTAACATATGACACTTTAATGCTAGTCCACTCTGGAAGCCCATGGATCCACTTACATGTAAGATTGGAAATAGCTGCATTATCTCTCTGGCCTTTGGAATTCCTGACACTGGATCAGATCATATTGAATTCAAATTATTACCAATTATTAGAAGGTCAGGAACAGAGAGAAATCTAAGCCAGATGTACAAACATCAAAAACAACTTTTCCATACCCCAAAGTTAAAACTGAGACCCAAAGTTAAGGCTGACTCCATAATGATCAGATTCCTCAGCCTGGGTTTTCCTTTGTTCTTCCACCTCCGTATGTTATCCAGGAGATCTTTGCTTAAATATAGAGTTTGGGGCTGGGCGCGGTGGCTCATGCCTGTAATCCTAGCGCTCTGGAGGCCAAGGTGGGAGGATCTTTTGAGCTCAGGAGTTCGAGACTAGCCTGAGCAAGAGCGAGACCCTGCCTCTATTAAAAAATGGAAAGGAATTACATGAACAACTAAAGATATATAGAAAAAATTAGCCGGGCATGGTGGTGCGCACCTGTAGTCCCCGCTAATCAGGAGGCTGAGACAGAAGGATAGCTTGAGCCTAGGAGTTTGAGGTTGCTGTGAGCTAGGCTGACACCATGGCATGCTAGCCAGGGCAACAGAGTGAGGCTCTGTCTCAAAAAAATAAAAATAAAATAAAATATAGAGTTTTATATAATTTTAGAAATCTAAGTGATATTACAGAGATTCTAAAGTAAGAAGAAAAACAGAACAACATACTCACTTCACATCTGGCATTAAAACAAATTACTTGGTTTGCATTGGTTGTTATGGGTTAATAAATTTGTGCAACTTCATAGTATCTTTGGCTTTACCCTATGTGGTCATTATGGTTAAAAGTCAATAACAGCAATTAATGTTGAGTGCTCAGATGAGGCTCCATCTGAGTGCTTTACTTCATTAGTATCTAATTATATTTTCACATAATACTAATATTATCCCCATTTTACAGATGAGGAAACTGAATCTCAGCAATGACTGATGGCTTGCTTGATACACTATTTTAAACAACCATTTTTACTATTTTTCAAAGTAAATGATCTTTTAATTCTAAAGCTCAAGATGCTTTAAAAACACACACCAGTTTATTCCTCTCATCCAAAGCTTCTGAAAGCTACATTCATAGATGTAAGTGATCACTACTTGGTTAAAATGAGGGTGAAAGTCATGTCACTCATTAATTAGGAATGTACATGAATGTGCATAGCAGTGTTATTTATAGTAGTCAAAAACTGGAAACAATCCAAAGGCCCATCCCAATAGAATGTACACAGTGGACATATTTATACAATAGAACATTATCATGGAATTCAGACAATGGAATATATTCATTCAATGAAAAGGAGCACATTACTGCTCTAGATGCAACATGGGTGAATCTCTAGACACAATGCTGTGCGAAAGAAGCCAGATACAAGAGTAACTCCTATAGCATTTCCGTTCTGTAAATTTAACAGCAGGCAGAACTAATCTATGGTGACAGAAGTAAGGATGGCAGTTACCCCTGGGTGGCATATGGGCTAGGAGAGGGCACAGGGACCCTTCTGGGGAAATGGAGACGTGCTATATCTGGATCTGGGTAGTGGCTACATGGGTGTGCACATATATAAAAATTAGTTCAGCTGAGCACTTAAGCACTTTATGGATGTAAGTTAAACCTCAGTAAATATGTACAAATCAGAGAAACAAGAAACAACTGAAGACAGGCCTGAGATTTTCACCTTGAACTGCAAGGGCAGCTTTTCACTTCAGATTGAGTCTGGGCACCTGTGGGCCACAGTGTTAATACAAATCATCTCCAAAGGGCTCTGAGCTGTTCCTGGGGAATGGTGACAACAGAAAGTCCATTACTAGCAAGTTGCATGGGCTCCCTCATGTAACTCATCCTTGCTGCCGGAGAGGGGTGCTGGCTTTGCATGGTAAACTCCACCCTTAGGCACACATGGGCCTGCAGAAATCTGTAAGGAGGGTTGAAACCTATGACCAATTGCCAAGTGAGTAGCCCATTTTCTCAAAACAAAATGAAAAAGTAATTGCTAGTGCTGGATTTTTTTTTTTTTTTTTTAGTACTTTGTTTTTAAAGACCAGAATTTAAAAATAAGAAAGATTGATCTCTGCATTCTTTTCCAGAATGAAAAACGTTCTTGTCTTTACTCCTATCCTCCCCACCCTCCAAAATCCTTAATAAACATAAGGAGTAGGGCATAAGACTCCAGATGAACAGAGGGACCCGTGTCCCAGCTGGTTCTCTGCAGTAGGAAAAGCAAGGTTCTGCCTGTAAAGAAGGAAAAATGATTTTAGGAACACAAGGAACAGAGGATCTTTCAGAATGTGGACTAGCTCAGACAAAAAAGGAAAGAACAAATTGGTCACATGTCTCATAAACTACTACTCTGTTGTTTTCTATTATCTCTGGTTGCATTAACTATTAATACACTAAAACAAAACAAAATGTTTTAAACTGCAAGAACGATGACACTATTGTAGGCACTTTACAGGGATTGACTCTTCAAATCCTCAAACAACCCCACACAGGAAGGGCTATAATTCCTTCATTTTATAGACGAGGAAACTGAAACCCAAAGAGATCTATGTCACACAGCTAGCAAGAGGGGAAGTCGGGATTCAAAACCAAGAAATGTTTCCGGAGTTCTTGGAGTTATGTCAAATGTATTCATCCACAAGCAAACATACAAAACAAGCAATTGGAAACATCTGAAACCATCAAAGGAAAATGAATAAAATGATTATGTGTTTTTCTTAAGGCTCACTAATGTCTTTTCTATTTTTCTAATAACAAGAAAATACTAGAGAATTGTTTGAACCACAACAATTTGAATTTTAGAAACTAAATGTTACCTGGACTCTCTGAATGACCAAAACTGGAAATAAGTTTTCTAAAAATATTTATATAGATCATATCAATTGGTCCCACTCATAATCACCCATAAGAGAGAAGTGGCAGAGACTGTGGCAATTGCTGGGTTCTCTTCAACTCGATGTTACTTAATGCAGTAGTTTATAGGAAAAGGTCAATGAGTTTGGTGATTCACTCTTGTTACTTCTCCAAGAATTGGTTCACTTGCCTATTAAGAATGGGAGACAGATGCCTAGACCCTTTCCTTCACTCTAACCTAGAGCACAGATTCCAGCGGTTACAGATCAGATGAGGAGGCACCAAAAGACCGGGCAATGCATTGGCTTCCCCCTGGCTCTGTCTTCCTAAGCAACTTTGACCAAGTCCCTTCACCTCTCACTGCCATCGTCTGGACGGCCATCCCAATAACCGCCCATGGAAGGCCAGGCAGAACTAGCAGTCTGAAACTAACTGAGTTGGTGATTGTTAAAATACAAAATAATAATTCATATTCTGCAGAGGATTCTAACAGTACTCAAGCCTAGACAATGTAACACAGTCGTGTGCTGCATAATGATGTTTCGGTCAATGATAACCACGTATACAACTGTGGTCCTATAAGATTATAATACTGTATTTCTACTGCACCTTTGCTATGTTTAGATAAGTTTAGATACACCAATAATTATCACTCAGTTACAATTACCTACAGTATTCAGTACAGTAACATGCTGTACAGGTTTGTGGCCTAGAAACAATAGGCTATACCATGCAGCCTAGGTGTGTAGTAGGCTATACCATCTGGGTTGTGCAAGTACACTCTATGATGTTCAAATAACAATGCAATCACCTAACTGCATTTCTCAGAACGTATCCCCATTGTTACCTGATGCATGACTATATTAAAAATGTGCAGGTTACATTTTATCTTTGTCAAGTAACTTGTATGAATGACCTCTTGGTTTATTCTAATTCTAGCATTCTGATTATTTTTTAAAAGTAGTAGATCACATGCCATGAGTTGCTCAAGGAAGAAAAAAGTAAAGTAGTAGAAATAGAAGCTAATGTTTGATGACAATACATGGGCTTTTTTTGTAAAACCTCAAACTATGAAATTTAAGCATTTATAAATCACTAACATTTATTGGGCATTTATTTGTGCAGTTCCTGTTCTAAGATTGTATGTACTACCTTGTTAACCCTCACGTTAGCCCTATGAAGTTGGAACTATTGTCATTGTTATTTTACAGATGGAATGAGGCTCGGAGGCCAGATGACTTTCCCAGGATGGTGGAAGTGGGATGCAAACGAGGTTGTTCCTACTCCAGACAAGCCCAGAGATGGCATGTTGGGCCTCCCTCTGCACGAAAAGGGCAAAATGAGTTGATGCTTTCTTTTTTTTTAATGTGCTAACATATTTTCCTTTGGTTGTATTATTGGATTAAGTATCAGAACTAATGAGTATGTCATTCTACACACATTAAGCACTTTACGTATATTTAAACAACTCTTTGACCAAAATGGGCACATAATCCCTATTTGTCTTAGTTTGGGTTCTCCCAGATGCCGACTCTGAGACAAGGATTTGGGTGCGAGTGGTTAGTTTGGGAGGCGATCCCAAGGAGCCCCGCAGGGGAGGGAAGGTGGCCAATGTCCTGTGCTTTAGCAAGCCAGTTACCACTGCCGGCGGCAGCAGGAGCTCAACCCTGCTGGGGAGCTCCCAGGGGCAGCGTGGGACATGCCCTGGTAGAGGGTACTCCTAGAGGGCGAGGTGGGCATTCATTCCCCAGCCTTTCCCACCCCCTGTGGCCAGGGTTCTGATGGCGTGAGAAAGCCTCAGGCAAAATGTCGCAGGTGCTGGTGGACATCAGGCTGGTTAAGCAAGTGTCAGCGGGCAGGACAGTGTCCGTGACACCATGTCATATGTGAAGAAACTAAGGCACAGAGATATTAAGAAACGTGGCCAAGCACACATGGGTCACTGGCAGCGCAGAGGGGACTTTAAACCCAGCGGCACAGCCTGAACCCTTCCTCTGAACCACCGCACACCCCTGCCTTTCAGCCAAGAAATTTCTCCAACCCCTCTCAGCAGAGCTGGCAGCTTAGGAAAGTGAAAGGCAGTATCCTGAAAAGCCTCAGTGTGACACCCGGGCAGGCACCACCGCACTTCACTGATCCTCTGTTACAAACTTCTCATAAAAACCAAGCTGCCCGGTGTTGCAGAAGCACTTGGCTCAGATGAAAGGTCCCAGTGGGCAGCTTTCTGCTTTGTGAACTTGAGGGAAGATGACCTCACTCGGCCTCAGTTTCCTCATCTGTAGAATGGGGCCACTCACAGCTGCCCACTGGGACTGCTGGGAGGACTGCTGAGGTCTCGCACCAGGGCACCCCAGACCTAGCAAGTGCGCTGGAGTCACTGGTTCCCTCCATTCCCTTTGAGCAAAGGTAGATGCCTTGGAAAGGGACACTAGGGTTCATGATTCAGGCCTGCTTTGTTTTTTGTTTTCCAGTGTTAACTGTGGTTTGGTTTAAGATGGGGGTTGAATGGGCTTTGATGTATTGATTGAAAAGGCCTTGGTTTCCTGCCCGTCTCGCTCTTAGGCACTCTTATTTCCCCTACTCTTCCTCAGCTCCTGCTGAGGAACGAACATTGAAGAGTTGGAGCCTGGCTTCTGGGTTTTCCTTGCCTTGAAACTCCGTGTGTGCTGTCTCAGCCTCACTGTCCCCATCTAGCAGCCTTGAAACAACATGTGAGCCTGTGGGGAGCTTGTGCACCCTCCAGAACACTGAGATTTGAGGGTTAGAGCTGTCACCCCTGTTTCAGATGTGAGAACATGGCACACGGTGGGGGCCGGAGAACACCCAAAGCCCCGCTGTACTGAGATGAAGGGGAGATTCGCTGCATCACCACGGAGCCTTTGGTCTACTGACTGGGAAGAGCCCAGGTTGCTGCACCTGGTTTATTTTTGTCCACTCCAGGCATTGGCATCGTGGCTGGGCACACTGGGCCACATGTGTTCATGGCCAGCATGTGTTTTGATTGGTTGGCACTTGGGCTAGAGAGATTATTAAATAGTTTGACTCTTACTCTGCCTGGGGTGATCTTTCTAGAATATTCTCCACCACCTTAAGGCCTCAGCTCCTGGAGATCTGCCCCTGTCTTGTCCTCCTTTTCTCTTTCCTGCCATGTGCCCACAAAGAGACCAGGTTCTTGCTGAAGCAAACAGTTCTGCAGGTCCTCCGTGCCTCTGCCCGCGTCCCAGTGCTGTCCCTGCCTGCAGTGCCCCTCCTTCTGTTCCAGCAGGCTCCTTGTCTTCCTGCGCGTGGGTTCCGAGGACTCCTGCCTGCCTCCTTCAGACAGCTCCTCCCCACTCCCTGCGTCCTCACGGCTGCCTTTGCTGCCTGAGCCATGACATAGAGTGAATGAGACTTCTCTCCTCAAGGGGAAGCCCTCTGACAACCAGCCCCGGGGGTTGTGACTGGAGCCATCTGCAGTCCCTAGTGCGAGGCCTGCACATTGCACGTGCTCCAGAACTGTTGAACAGAAAATCCTTCCTGCAGGTGACTATGTGGGAATTGTATTTCTTCTCCTTACCCCTGCAGAATGCAGACCTACATATGACTCTAGTGAAATTGCCATCCATGTGTTGGGAAGGCAGAGTCAGTCCCCTGTCATTCTGCAGGGATGTCCTGTAACCTGGGTCAGCCTTAAGGATTGTCAGCCATGCATACTTTGGCCCATAAATAATAACTAATAAAGGATATGTTATCACCGTAAGGAAGATCCCACCAACCCAGCAAAGATGATGAAGAAAGAAAGACAACAAGCACCAGGGTTGTGATTTGCTTATGTTTTTGCTCATTTTGGTGGGCTTCAAGGAAGGCCTAAACAAAATATAGGCTATATGCATGTAATATTTTATGTAAGGGATCTGCCAGATGGATTTCAGGCCTTCTAGTAAAAGGCCAGCAAAAACCAAGGCAAGGAAGAAGACTAGATCAATTTTCCTGCCTGAAGAATTCCGAATAATTTATCTACATCTTCCTGTCGCAGGGAGGTGGAGTTAATTCCACCCCCATGCCTTGAGTGTGAGCAGTGCTTGGTGACTTGCACTAAGGGAGTTTGCAAAGAGGGGAACATTCGATTTTACAGGGCAGAAACCTGGCAAGCATGGCCTTGCCCAGGCGATCACGGTGAACATCAGCAGTAAGTCGTGCAGATATTGGATGCCTTCACCTCTGTGGTTTTCTTCCTGCCTCATGAAACAAACGGGAAAGGCAGTGGTAATAAGCTGCCACCAGAGTGTAGGCAAAGGCCCGCCACGGGAGTTGGTGTCAATCCAACTTGCATCATGGTTTGACTTCGCTAAGCTTTTGTTTCCTCATCTATAGAAACGAGGATAATAAATGGAGCCTCCCAAGGCATTAGGAGGATTAAAGGGGATTCTGTACCTAAAAATGCTTTGTGAACTATAAGGAGCCGCCCACGGGGAGGGATCACTGGTGCCTTTGCTCGCTCTATTTAAAACACAGTATGCGTTTAGCACAGGGGTGGCCGTGAGTCCCCCGGGGCCTTGACAATAACTGCGACGCTCCACAGTGGACATCGTGTCTGAGAGGAGAGAGCAGGGGCTGTGTCTGCGTGCTTGTTCCCTGCAGAGAGACTGGGCTAGCGAGACACGGCTGTGGGTTGCACCCGCGGCCCAGGGAGGGCTCCGTCTATGCAGCGCCTGCTTCACCAAGACAGCCACTGGGAGCCATCCTGTTGGCAGGGGTGGAGGGGTGAGAAGCCCTAAAGATTCTGAAGTTTCCACACAATCCATGCAGCATTTTAGGTGTCCTTTGGGTCACACTCCTCAATTCTTTCATGACTTCTTCTTTTACCTGGTGATGTTTCCTGCCCAGGAGGCAGGAAGATTCTAGGGACATAGTCAGAAAATACTCTGGTGCAGACATCACCATATGACTTATTCTGTGGTGCCATCCCCCCAGTCCACCTGTGAGCAAGGCCTCTCTGAATTACTGAGCTAAGAGCTCCCATGTGTGAGTATCATGACATCAAGGACTCACAATCAGAGATTCTCAACTCTGGGGTTGTGAACTTCCTTTTAGTTGATATAATTGACCCAATTTTGATGACCTAAAGTAAAAATTACTCAACAAAGCATATCGCCATGGGTGCTTCTTCTTGTTTCTACCTATTTAAATTAATTTTTGGAAATAGTACAGGCATTCTTTTTATACACCTCGAGAGGCCAATCTCTCTCCTTGTTCTCCACCCCTTGTGAACTGCACAAGGACATTTTCTTCTTGAGGGGACAGGGTCACATGAACTGGATCAGAAGTCGGAAGAGTCAAGGTTTTAATCTCAGTTTGGCACTAACTAACATGCCTCCCTGTTCACACCTCTAAGAATGGATCTTTATCTAAAAAAAAGAGCAGATAACTCAGGGGCTTGCACCAAACTGTGAACTGAAAAATTAAAAACAAGTCACACTAGAGATTGAAGCCAGAGCCAGAATTAAATTTTTAAAAAACTGATCTGAACCAAAGTAGTTGTGATTGTTTAACTCCTAGGGAATCAGTCCAATTCCCTTTTCTATACACACTTGTACTCTCTGTGTCTAACCGCATTTTCAGTATCACTTTTCTATTAAACAAAAACCCCTTGGATACGTAAATTGATGTGCTCTTTGAAATATGTGGGCATTGAGTTTCATGATACTTTTCCTTCAAATCATTAAAGTGCTTTTCGCAGAAAACATGCATGTTGGTTTGTAACAATTAAAGGAATAAAAACAATATTGTCTTGTTTTCACTATTGACTTTTAGGAATACAAACAGTTGGCTGTTTTGTGTCACTGTTGACAGCCTGTGGTGAATAGTTTGAATGAAACAGAAAACTTAGGATTACTAACATTTTTGGAGTTGGAGAAATTTTTTACTTGAAACAGGACTTGAAAACACAAGGATGTTCTAAGATTGACATCAAGTCAGAAATAAACATTCTTTGACTCAAATGACAACACTAATCACAACATTGCAACAAGTTCCGCAAAACAGAGATTTCTCTACCAGAAGTTTTGGATGAATTTCTCCCATTGGTTGAAAAAGACTGAAGCCAAAGTGGTGCGATGTGAAAACCCACCAATGAGGAAGCACATGGTGGAGCAACAAGTCACGCACCATGGACACCAGCAACGAGCATAACACATGCTATCAACGAAATGACCCACCCCTATGGCTTCAAGGGGGCCCTGAAAGCTGGGTATGCTTTTTGTTAAAGCTTTCGTTGTTCTTCCACGTACCACTGTGGAGGGGTTAGGGTGGGTGGATGTTCTGTCCAGAAGGGAAGCCCAATATATGGTCTTGGAATGAACAGAGAGCTGGTTCGCATGGGACCTAACCCATGTCTTACCCTCATTGGCTTCATTCTCCAACCAGGAGAGCCAAGTGGATATCAGGCAACTAACTAATATTTATTCAAGAACCTCTAAATGGCAGAGCTTTTGTGTGGAAGTGCTCTAAAGGGTAGTCTAAGTAGAATGCAAAACTCTGTGATAGGAGGTAATGTTTATAGTGGCAGTTTTTCCTTTTGAGATTGATTCAGTATTTACCGTTTATATTTGTCTAGAAAGTGCTACAAAGGATAGTAACACCAGCACATGGGCAAAATGTGAGTGGGTAAGAACTGTTTGTTGTTCCCACTGGCTTCTGTCTATGTAACTGAGGAACTGCCATTGGAAGAAGACATGTTAGTACTATCTCCATATGCTAAAGACATCTATGTGCATACATTCTCACAGTCATTTTCACCTGGAATGACTGCCTAATTCTACGGGAGTTAAACCAGTGAAATGCCTCCTCCTACTTCCTTGACTTCAGGATGAATGTTCTGTAAGTTAGGGCTTTCAATTAGAATTCCTGTCTTCTAGTGCAGAGCTATCTCCTTCAGAAGTTATAGGGAATGAGGATAGAACTAGTTTTTTTTTTTTTTTTTTTTTGAAGCAGAGAAACCCAGCTGGCATTCCTGAACAGCCTTACGAGCATCAGTGGACATCTGTTCAGGACAAATTTGAGGCTTGGAGTTCTGAGGATGGCATTCGAAGTGAAGACTAGCCAGTGTGCCGCCCAGGAGGTGAGACACGGTGAGAATGAGCACACATCCAGACAAGAGGGTCTGGATTGAACACGAGCTGCCCTGCTCACCAGGGCACGACCCTCTGCACATCACTCCACACATCTTGGTCTTTGTTCCTGAATTTGCAAAACATGAGTAAAATCTACTCAGATATACCAACCTTGAGTTAGGTCTTAAAGGTGTCGTGAATCCTTCCTTTAGGAATATGTAAAACATAGACAATTGGGTTACGTCCATGTTCTAATCAGAGTCCTAAGCTAGTAACTTGCATGTCTAAGGGGATTGGCTTTCTAATAATTAGGGTCACATCTGTCCCTTCAACTGGGCTTGTGATGAGTTTCTCAGGTTGATCTCTGCTCCCACTCACCACCTTCCCATTCATTTCAGAAGTTCAGCACTTTCACTACACTTTCAAAACAGACTGATGTTTTCATTGGTGAAGCAACAGGAGGAACTGTCTGCTTTACTGCAAAAGTTTAAAAAAAAAACCCAAACCCACAAAAGAGCATGGCAATGCTTTTGGAGGCCAGGCCCACATCTCAACAGAGAGCTTTAGTCTGAGCTGCCTTAAAGAAGGGTTGACCACTATTACAATTCCCTGGAATCCTGACGGGAACATATAAACACAAGCAGCAGCATGGGGGGAGCTTAGCAAACATGGGCTTTTCATCTGACAGAAGTTCAAGTGCTGCACCTGCTGGTTACTATCTGGTGTGGCCTTGGGACAAATGACTCCAGCTGGCACAGCCCTGCCTTCTTCCACTGCACACGGGATGCCGGTGCCTGTTGGACAGGGTGAGGCAAAGACCCGCTAGAACAGCTGGACCGGCTGCCGGCTCCTTCTGGAGGCTCCACAGATGTTGGCTTCCCTTCAAATTATGACCTTAGATTTTAAATTAAAAGCTGCATCCTTCTGGAGCAGCAAAGTGTATAATTTTCAGCATGTTTTTGGGAGAAAATGAGGGAGCCCTGGAGCTCTAAGAGCAAGGACTGTATCTGAACTTAACTACAAAGAAGCTGGCATGGAGAAATCAGAAGAAACCGGGACTAACTTGGGTTGGTGCTTACAACAGCAGCAGGGAAGGAAGGCCAGGCACTGTGGGCTGGTTGGCGCCACCCGCCACATAGCTCAGGCCTGACATCAGCGTCTGCCTGGCTGCCCCCCTGCCCCCCCGCTCCACCCCTGCCCCTGAGAGGAAGCATCTCCTGCAGGTTGGGGGCCGTTACCACGAAGTCAGAGCTGGTCTCCCTTGAAAGGGGGGCTCTGGTGGGACCGGGGAAAGAGGTGGCCTGTGTGGATATGCTGCCTTCTCCTTGAAGCCTTTCAGTTCCAAGGCACCTCACAAGGGCACATTCCTTTCAGCCACTCGCTTCAGCAACACCCCAGCTCTAACCACGCCCTGATCAACCCGGCCTCAGTCAAACCACAGGAAAACAAACAAGGCTTTGATTCCTTTGTGAGAAAATCAAAGAGCTGCTGAAATTCACTTAAAAGAGAAAAAGAGAGAGAGAAAGGGGTGGAGGAGAGAGAGAGAAAGAGAGAGCGTGAGTGAGAGAACTCTACCACACACTATTTACTACTTGCAACAAACAGATCCAATCAGAAAGAAAAAATTCGGGTTTAACTTATGCGCTGCTGGAAATGTTTGGTGGCTCCTTTGGCTGTCACTGCCCAGTGAATGAAGTCTCTGAAACTAACCTTCTACAGTCAAGCTTCTGAAAGGAAAAGAAACAAACAAACCAAAACAACCCTTCAACACTCTTGCCCTGGAAAAAAAGACTGCTTGCCAAATTCAAATCTGCCTCGGCCAAAGTTACTATTAACAATTCTGCCCTTAAATGGGGTTATAAAAAAAGTATTTCCCCTTGACTTCAGAGAAAACACCTTTTGTGTCACTTCCAAACTATGTTACTTATTTTAAAGGTACAAAAAAAGAGAGCTATCTTTATCTTTTTTTTTTTCTCACTGCAAACTGTGCCTCTTACAGAACTCTATGGGATGAAAAGCCTGCAGGGCAGTTACCTTTGGGATCCCAGGGGTCCTAGATGCTGGGCAGGTTCTGCTTACTGAGCTAGCTGGCACTTGTCACACAGGTGTGCTCACGGTGGAAACTCGACTCGCTGCATACCTGGTCTCTGAACATACGCTACACCTCAGTAAAAAGTCTACTTCACAAACAAAGCAGAACAAGACACCCACTGGCTCTCAGAAGACAGCAAAAATACCTTTGTGTGTCTGCAGAGATGCACACTTTCAGAAAACTCTCAACAGATGTAGCACACACCCGGCACGACAGCAGGCAGCAACTTGGACCCTCCGAACGCCAAACAGCACAAACCCTGAACAGAATCACCCTGCAGATCCAATCTGTCACTCCTGAAAACATTTTCAAGTCTGCCAGGTAGCAGCTGATTTTTCCATTCAAATTGGACCAGGGGGTGGAGTTTGATGTTGTTTTGAACTTCAGACTAAACCTCATCCAAAGTAAGTAACATAGGGTGCACTGGCCCGACAAGGTTACAGTAGATTGTATATTTGGGGGAAAAAAGTGGGTACTTACCTATTTGGTCTTCAGGGATCAGCGACTCGATGGGGGGGTCCAGCTCCGAGCTCTGAGACAAATAGTTCTTGACCTGGGTCATGAACTGCCGGATGGTCTGCAGCATGTCTGTGCTGGACACGTGGCACTCCTTGTTCTCCTGCAGGAAGCTCACGTAGTCCTGCACCAGGCAGCCGAAGTAGGTGCATTTGTCCCGGGACAGCTCGGCGATCCTGCGGACCATCCGCTTCTCCGGGGTCATGAAGGAGCTGAACACGCCGCTCACCTTCTGGAGCTGGGACTTGACGAGCTTGGGCAGCACGAAGGAGCTGTGCCTTTTCTTTTTGGACTTGATGGGGGGTGCCATGGTCTCCTGGTCGCTCTCCCCTTCGTAGTCCTCCAGGCTGCTGTTGGTGTCCGCCTCGTAGCCAAACAGAGGCATGCTCCGGTCGTACTCCAGCGAGTCGGAGGAGGAAGTGGAAATGCTCATGTCACTCAGCCTCTGCCGGCCTCCATGGCACGGGGGCCGTGATTCAGAGCTGGGCGGCTGGGCCCTTGTGCAATCGCCCGGGGCCTCGGCAGGCGGGGCTCCACCTGGGCTGCCAGCTGTGCCCAGCTCCAGCTCCCGGCCCGCGCCGGGCCGCCCGCCGGTCAAGGTCTTTGCGCCGCCTTCCGCCTCCAGAAAAGAAGCCTGCTTCTTCAGCCGCGGCGGAGGGATGGGAGTTGGTTTGGTTCCAGGCAGAGCTACGTTCCCATGTTTGTTATGGTTGACTGTTTCTGGCATGCTCGTCTGGGTTTCAGTCCTGGACAGCCGAGGGCTTGTGTGGAGACTATTAATAGCGGGTGGCGGGGGCCTGGGTGGGGGGGACCGAGGCCTCTCGGTGCCATTCGCGTTGGGAGTCCTTGTGCTCGGCCGTTTCAGGCCTCCACTGAGGTCCTGGCTGTGCACTTTCAAGAAAAGAGGATTAATAAAACACAGGGCTCCGTTGGTCTGGCTGCACTCCAGCTCTGAAGGCGTCCTGGTTTTTATAGAATGCACTCCATTTATAAGGCAGAGCTGACGCAAGGAGGCAGGACAGACGCCGTCGGAGGAGAGAGGGCTGTGGGGGCCTGGAGGGTTTGGGGGTTTGTTGTCAGCTGGAGAGCTCCAAAAATCTGAAAGTCATTATCAGTGAACACAAGAATGTAAATACAGTACACTTGGACCATTCCTGCACAAGTTAAAAAAAGCGCACTGCATGACAACGTGCACTTTGAGGAGGGGGGGCACCACACTGGGGGGTGTTTTTGGTTTTTCGGGGTGTTTTTTTTTTTTTTACAGCACTCCCTTACTGGAAAGGGCAGGAAGGCTGCCAGGGGCCTGTCACCTTCAAAGGCCTGGAGAAGTGGCTTAGCCAACATGCAATTCCAGTCCAGCCTTTTCACAGGTAAGTCGGAAGGAAAAAAAGAACTGGAATTGTTGCAACATAAGCTCTACAAAGGCCATCAGGGCTCCCTGACCTGCTTTACAAAATCCGAGTCAATGTATAAAGCAACACCACCCTTCCCAATCAACTTCTCCTGAGATGCCCTCCACAGAGGCAGCTGCCAGCCGAGGAATCGGGACTTGAAGTTCCCCTTTAATAGACAGGACCAGCAGCTGAGGCTGGGGAATGTTACACAATCTGCCTGGGGTTTTACACATTCAGCATTAAAACCCCAAGAGAAGGAAAATATCCTCGTGGGTCCATCAGCAAAAATCATGACAGCAAACTTATTCAAATGTGAAGTGCAGGTTCAACCAAATACCTTGGTGGTTTGCGGTGCAGCCCTCCTAAATCCTACAACCTCCTCACCCTGGCTGTAAATATTCAACCCTGTGGAGGGGCCCAGATTGCTTATTGCATCTGTACTGCCTGTGTTTCCTCTTATAGATGGGTCTCAGTTTCCTGTGCAAATCGAGGTGATCAATGTTGTCCTTTGTCATTGCCACCTGAAATAGGTCATTCTCTTTACCCAGCTATGCCTGTGTTTGCTTTTAAATGTTTTTTTTCCCTTTGGGTCCAGAGTGGCAGCTCATGGAAGGACTCAGGAGAGGGTTACACATGGAGCCCTGGCCCTGCCTTGTCTGTGTGGTGACATCCAGACGTTGGTGTCCCTGTCACTTGTTTTGTGAAGTCTATCCTGCATCCCTCCTTCCCCTCCCCCTACTTCTGTGCTGTCCAACATGAGAGCTGACAGGTGGCTACCGGGCACTTGAAATATGGCTAGTGCAACTGAGGAACTCAATATTAACTTTCATTTAATGTCAATTAATTTAAATTTTAAAATAGATGCTTAGTTCCATTACTGATTTTTTTTTTTTTTTTACAAAAGTTAAGCCCACTTGGATTCCCCGGGGCAATGGGAAAAAGAAGTTAAACTGGATGAGTTGGGTGTCTTGATCCACTGGCAACCATTGTCAGGCTGGACTGTGGAGACTGAGGGGGCATCGGGAAACGGGCAGGAGGGGGAAGCAAGTGCCCAGCTACCAGAGCCAGGATCCACAGCCAGATGGAGACGTGGCCCAGAACAGCAGGACAGGAATTGAACAATAAGAGAGGAAGTGAGACAGATGTTACGCTAGGTGCCTGCGCTGTCAAATTCCTCAAAGCACAGAAGTGCCATCAGTGCCCATGTGACCTTCAAAAATAAAAATCTTGCACGCGAAATGCACCACACTGGATTTCCCTTTCTGTCAAGCACTGCCTTTCCCCAGCAAGATGCCACAGAAAGGGAAGACACTGAGGCATTACAGATGTTTACATTAGGACTTCAACATTTTGGGTAGCCCAAACTCATTGACAGGAGAAAGTGGGAAGATCTGGGGGTTACCCAGGCAAACTCAGTACCAGTCTCTTTGAGAATGGGCTGAACATTTGACTTGGCCAGAGAATCTCACAGTGATTCAGGGACCTCAAGGACCTGAAGGCTGAGTTTTGCCATGAAGATGGGAATTATTTTTGACTGTAGGTGTGTTTGACATAGCAGCATAGCCTTAGCCAGCCCCACATTGACTCTGCTACATGGATTCATTTTTAGGTAGACCCAGGCAGGGAGCCCCCACTTACTTAGTCCCAGCTGGGCCAGTTCTTCAAGCTTAGCCTCAGTCTTGGCAGTTGAAATGGCATAGGGCAACTTCAAGGTAAATGGCAGAACATCCCTGATTTTTCAGAAAAAAGAGAGCATGTTTGTAATTACGTGTCTGGTTTCCATCTCTTGCATTCATTTTCATCCTAGAGATTTTCTTAGCTTAAGCTGTTGAAAATGTCCTAAGTAGACACCATATCGTACCCAGCCAGGACTTACCTTTACTGTGATAGGACTGAACATTTACTATTCCTGTCTGAGGACCAAATTTCCCTGCTGGGTAGCTAAAAGGTATGTAGAGTTAATATCAGGATTGGACTGTGTTGGCAGATCTATCATACATACAAAACAATATGTACTATTATAATTTGCCAGAAGCCCATTTGAATGCTGGGCTCCACCTCCCCGGGCAGGAATGTGGCATCCTAAACGAAGATTTATTGGCCCCTTGCTTTACACATGGTGAGTTCTCAACAGATATCTGTTGCTTTTACTTGTGACATCTTCCAACTAGCGCCCATACATCCCATACATCCTCCTTTGTGTGCTGAAGACAGAACTTTCCCTTGTGTTTGAAGGCACAGTTTCTCTAGCTTTAATATGCACATGAACCCCCGGGGTCTTGATAGGCTGCATACTCTGCTTCCGGAGGTCTGGGTGGGGCTGGAGAGTCAGCATTTCTGCTAAGCTCCTGGGTGATGCTGATGGTGCAGGACCCTGGACCACACTTCAAATAGGAAGGCAAGACTAAGGCATCTCATGCCAATAACCACAGTGCCCAAGCAGCACAGTGCCATGTGCAGCCAGGCAAACACACACAGGGAAACAGGCCCAACAGAAAGGAGCCAAGCAGACACCAGGATCCTGCCACAGCTGGAGCATAGAGTCCTCACAAGAGGTATACCGACCAGGATTCGCTTCCTCGGGCAAAGGCAGACTTAACAAACACCTGTTCACATTCATACATGAGGGCTAGGACCATGCTCTGAGCACCGGTGAATTCCCCATGGGCCTAAGCACATGCCTTGCCTGATACAGACAGGGAGAAAGTGTATTTTGAATGAATAAATTTTCAATGACGATGGTGACTTTCTCAAAAAGGAGTTATTTTTTTCAGTGGTGGTATTGGTCTTCAAAGAAAGAGTCATTCATTTATTCAACAAATGTTTATGATCATCTGTGGGGTGCCAGACAGGGCCCCAGGGGCTGGAAACAAAACAGACAGAAGTCCCTGCCTGTGTGGAGCTTCACTGCAGTGGACACTGACAGACAATAAACAAATAGGTAATTCGTGGAATATACAAGAAGGAGGTGCATGACAGGGACAAAAGTAAAACAGGAAAGGGGAATAGTGTTCGTGTGTGAGGGTGGGCCAGACAGGGCTTCGTGAGCATGTGGGGTTTGACTGAAGGTCTAACGGTGGCCAGGGAGTAAACCATGAGGGCACGAACATTCCAAGCAGAACGAGTAGCACGTGCAAAGGCCCTGGGGTCAGCAGGAGTCTGGCATGTATGAAGAACAGCAAGAAAGCCATCGTGGCTTGGGGTGGAGTTAGTGCGGGACAAAACTTGGAGCTTCTGCCTGTATTTTGTCATCACAAGATGTCCTGAAATTTTTCAATGAAGAGAATAACTATGTCAAACAACCTCTTGTTTACAGTAAGGTTAGGCAACATTCTAGGATGAAACAGACTAAATCTGGATGACTGGAGAATTTTGGAACTCGAAGCTGTTGACAATGAATAACAAGTTAGTAAGTCAATGAAAAGAACAAAACAAAGATGTTTGGACACTTAACTAGTGTCACAAAAGCTCTACTATGCTGCTCCTGTCAAATCAGTAGGCTGCTTTTTCCCAGGGTGTCAAGCCCAGGTCACCTCCTGCTTCCATGAGACCCTTTCACCTGTCCCCAAATGTTATGAGCATCTCCCCTTTGCTTGTCTCCTTGTGTCTGTTTGAGAGGAGGGGCAGATGGAGCTTGAGGGGATGGCAGTGTTTGTATTAATAGCAGCTGCTGCCTGACCTGGCCCGGGGTGGGGGAGGGGGAGTGCAGTGACCCTGATTATAATCTGAAACGAAGATTAATGGGAACCACAACTGTGTAACACCAAAGCATCCTGTAAATACATGTCTGTATGGCTGGACCAACATAATTAAAATCTACTTTCTTTAGACAAGTTGGGGGGAAAGCTGCATACAACAAAACCAACCTATGTTTATTTTAAGCTTTTACCTCGCTCAGTGCAGTACCTGGAGCTTAAATATCCCGTGGTTGGTTTGGGTTTTTCTTAATGATATATGACAGGAAGCCACATCTGTCATTTGTTAATGGATGGTTTTAGGCTTTGATCTACTAGAAAATTAGATGTTGTACATGAGTCCTCTCCCACTGTGCTGCCCAGGGTGTATCCCAGCATCACACACACACACTCACACACACACGGACACTTCCCTCTCACTTACACTGTGTTAAAGAAAGGGGCCCCAATTCTAAAGCTTGCATAACACACAAACTAAAGGCATCATCTTCAATATGTTTCACCCAAGAATTTCCGTACATGCACAATCTATTAATAGATTTATCTTCATTTTGCTCTATACGTAGTCTTTCTAAAGGAGAGGGGACTTACATTATTGAGCAACCACTATCGCACTGCACCAAGCACTTTAACTCATGTGGGGCCCACACACAGCCCTGGGAAGGAAGCCGTCATGCTCCCGCTCTATGGGTTAGGAGCATGTGACAATGTAGACAGGGAGGGTCCCTGGCACAGAGCTAATGGAGGTGAAGTGGGTGTTGGAACCCAGGTACGTTGGACCACAAGGTCTGTGCAGTTGTATAGTATGGTGGGAAAACATGGACTCTGGCATCAAGGCAGGCCTGGGTTCAAATCCTGTAATTGCTACCTATTGATTGAATGATTATGGGCAAGTACCTCCCTCTCTCCACCTCGGTGTCTTCCTGGTCCTAATTTACAGGGGCGCCATGAAGATTGGGCATAATGTATGTATGGTGCCTAGCACAGATACAGCAGACCTCTAAACTTAGTATGTCCTCTATCTCCTTGATACCCAAAGTGAGGTCCAAGCACCAGCAGCTGTGGCCTCATCACCTGGGAGTGTGTTGGAAATGCAGAATCTCAGGCACCAGCCCAGAACCACGGACTCGGATTCTGCGTCTCAACAAGATCCCGAGTGATACTAGTGTGCATGAAGGTGTGAAAAGCAGTTCTCTACACTACACTGATCACAACACACATAGACAGCTGCCAGGCATTGGTGGTCAAGGTCTGCAGTCACTATTTGTATTCTCAACTCTTCATTTCTCCTTCTTCTTCTTTTTTTTGAGACAGAGTCTTGCTCTGTCACTGGGGCTAGAGTCCAATAATGTCATCACAGCTCACTGCAACCTCAGAATCCTGGGCTCAAGTGATCCCCCTTCCTCACCCTCCCAAGTACCTGGGACTACAGGCATGTGCCACTGTGCTCAGCTAATTTTTCTATTTTTTGTAGAGACAGGGTCTTGCTCTTTGCTCAGGCTGTTCTTGAAATCCTGGCCTCCAGCAATCCTCCCGCCTCAGCCTCCCAGAGTGCGAGGACTACAGGCGTGAGCCACCGCGCCTGGCCCCACTGTGCTTTTTGTCAGACCTTCCTTATGCTTGTCCTGTGCTTACTGATCCATGAATGCTCTTGTCCAGCACACTCTGCGTGAGATACCACAGCTGAGAATCCGATCACTTTCTCTATTTGAGTACGTTTACTTGCTAATCATCAACTAAAGTATTTCATAAATGTTTTGCTAAGACTGGGTCAAATGAATAACTGACTATCAAGAACGTAGATGAGTAGCCATACAAAGAGAAACAAAAACATCAAGTATTTTACATTTGGGGGGAAAAAGGTGGGGAAATTAATCTTGGGCCTCTCTAGTTGCAAAATGTCAACGTTGAGATTCTTTTCTCTAAGTACCTTATATTGGTGTCATGCTTTGTTGTTTACAAGGCTTTCATATACTTTATCTTTTTTACTCATCAAATAGTCCTGGACAGCAGGTATTCCAGTCTGTCATGAACACTGATGGCATCTGTCCTGTGCTGTTGCCAAATATCACTTTGTGGGGGTGTAACGATCACTCTAGACAACAGCACAATTACCAGCGAGAAAACTATGAAGGGTAAACATCAGCTGACTTCACCTCCGGCTGACAAACCAGCATTGAGACTTACTCCTCAGCTTGGCTGGCTCTAGACCAGAGCAGGTGTGGTTCCCTGAGGATGTGTGTGTGAGGGTGTGTAAGTGTGAGTGTGTGTGTGTGTGTGTATGTTGGGGACTGTGCTTCTGCACCAACCTCCTCTCTTTGGGCAAGACATTTCCTTACACAGGCCGGAAGGTCCCACCAAACCATGGCGGGCAGGTGGCATCCTCTTAGGGGGACCCTTACAGGGTACTAGTTCGGCTCTAGGTAATGACCTCATTTCTGGTGAGTAGTGCTGCATTCCCCCTCTGGAAGTGCCTGTCCGTCCTCAGGCCTTTGATTGCGTGGCTTTGGCCAGCCCGGAGACCTGCAGGAGGTAAAGCACTTCATGCCCGCTCCCCGGGAGGTTAGGCAATGGGCCCGAGGAACTCGTCTTTGCAAAATAACCTAATCCTTAAATTAAAATAAAACAAATCAAACCCAAACAAACTCCTCAGCCTGAAAGTGTGATAGCTGTGAGAAGTGATCTTAGAAAACAACCCTAGGAATGCATTTCTCTCTCTCCACTGTATCGGCTGCAATGGACAAACGACAGCAAGAGGAGGTGATGTCAACCTCTGCAGATAAGAAGAGTTTCGATTCTTTTTTTTTTTTTTTTTGAGACAGAGTCTCACTTTGTTGCCCGGGCTAGAGTGAGTACCATGGCATCAGCCTAGCTCACAGCAACCTCAAACTCCTGGGCTCAAGCGATCCTACTGCCTCAGCCTCCCGAGTAGCTGGGATGACAGGCATGCGCCACCATGCCCGGCTAATTTTTTCTATATATATTTTTAGTTGGCCAGATAATTTCTTTCTATTTTTAGTAGAGACGGGGTCTCGCTCTTGCTCAGGCTGGTCTCGAACTCCTGACCTTGAGCGATCCACCCGCCTCGGCCTCCCAGAGTGCTAGGATTACAGGTGTGAGCCACCGTGAGCCACCGTGCCCGGCCGAGTTTCGATTCTTAATCACCGAGAACACTTGATTTGAAACACTGCTATTACTAGAAAGAAAAGAAGAAAAAATTTAAAAAATGAAAGCCTTCCTCAACTCATACCCTCTTGACACTGGTGAACATTCTGATTTTGGGCTTAACTTCATGTAGCCTAAAACAGCGGCTCTGGTTATGAAAGTGACATGAACACCCAGTCGGTCTGAGGGACGGTAGTGCCAGATTTATGGGCTGGTTTAAAGAGCCCACATTTGTAGAACGTAACTCCATCCCTTGAAGCATTTTGGAAACATCACGAACCTTTAAATGTTACAGGTTTGCATCATCGGTCTCTTTCTGTGTGCGCGCGTGTGTACGTGTGTATGTGTGTGTGTGCATGTAAGCGCTGTGTTCACGTGTGTGCGTGTTTGTGTGTGTTTCCTGCTTGATGGATTTGGCTGAAAGGAGCCTTGGGAGCAGCTTGAAGACATAATCATATTAATGAGAATTTATATCTGGAGTGGCCAGGGTAGCTGTTTCCACCTTAAGCCTGGCATGCGGGACGTGGCGAACATTTTATTTAAGTAGCTGACCCTTCTGCTGACATCCAGATCCCTCAAGATATGTCAGGCTAGTGACATCCCACACACCGAGAAGGTTCTTGAAATCCTAAGAGAGAAAGAGGCCTTACCTGCTGATGCAGTAGAAAGCAATGAGCCGGAATAAATCCGCAAAACTGATTCCTGAGCCTTCCAGGGAAAAGGCTGGAAAAGAGAGATTTCAGAAACAGCTGAGTCTCCCTGAGCGCGTTCTGGGGAAGGCAGGGCCCTCTAGCACTGCGTGTGTCGGCCCGTCCCGGTGCTCCAGAACTAACTACCGTGCGGCTTATCAGAACCAGCTGTGAGGGGGAGGCATGTCAGCCAACAGCCTGCCCGTAAACAGTCGCGTGGCCTGGAAGTTCACGGCTTGACTCACACCGAGCACATGCTCCAGTGCTCCGTAAACAGACCAGGACGGACTCCAGTTACACAACTGTTTGTTTGTTTTTTCTCCCCCAAGTTCAGAACACAAAGTTGGGCCGGAGCAAGGTGGCAGTCTGTGCGGAGTGAGAGGCCATTAGTACATGCCAGGGCCTGGGGAACCCCAAGACCCGCATGCCCCTGGGTCCCTTGACTTTCCTAGGACATGGACTTCCTGGGTCACACTCCTTTTTGCCAAAACAGGGCACCTCTGGTAGACACACAGGGCGGAAGGAATGCAAAGCGGGAGGATACGACGAGGTTCCCTTAAATCAACTTTTGGTTAAATTCAGTATGAAACATCCTAAAACTCATTTCCTTGAGTGTCCCTCCCCGCTCCACCCCTACCCCAGTGTACAGATTTCCTAGTGGAGAAGATCCGTTCTGGCAGGATGGGGTGGCATTTTGTGCCTCTTCCAAATTGAGGGGGCAGTGAGTGGTTTGACTTCAAATACTCAAGAGTTTCCCAACCACCCTTAAGGCACCTCAGCTGAACTGTTACCAAATTGTCATTCCTCCAAAACATTCCAAACAGCCTCAGTTCAGGAAGATTTCCTCCATCAGCTGCAATTTCTCCCCTTTTTAAACACTCTATTCCCTCATTTATTTTGCTTATTTGCTATTTTGTATTATTTTATTTATTTAGCATTTTTCTAGCACCCCAAAACACATCCATATCGCTATACATATATGATCACAAACAGACACACATACACATAAAAATAACAAACACATGTAGCACAGTTGATTGAGTTATGTAGGAAGGAACTGATTTGGAGTAGATTAACTTTTCTGAGCCTCAGTTTTCTTGTCTGTAAAATGGACTGTAACATTACTCTCGTTTTCTCCCAGGAGGGTAGTAGTGGGAACTGAAATTTTTAAAAATGAAATAATTTATGTAAAAGCACTGTATATAAACATGAAGTGGTGTTTATTATTAAACAGCATCGTCCAGAAGTTAGGACAAAATATCTATTTTTTTTTTAAGAGACAAGGTCTTACTCTGTTGCCCAGGCTAGAGTGCTGTGGCTCGATTATAGCTCACTGTCACCTTGAACTCCTGGGCTCAAGCAAACCTCCTGCCTCAACCTCCTAAAGTGCTGGGATTACAGGCATGAGCCACGGCATCCGGCTCTGCATGTTTTTATAGCAAGTCTTTCCTCCACCCCAGCTTGTAGAGAAGACAGGCAGGCCCTGGCCGGGAAGGGGCCATCGTGGTGGGTCCCAGGCCTGTGGTCACTGGTTGTGATCAGGTTGATGCTTTGCTCAAACTAGCTCTTCCAACCACTGAAGTCACCTGGAGAGGATGAGGGACGTGATAGAGGTTTTGTCATATTTAGGAAGAAAAACCTCCAAACACAGGGACCTCGATGAACAACAAGGAAGCTTTCACAAACATTGCCTGTGCTTCTAGAAGCGGAAAGGAAGGAGCTTCCAGACTAACACATTACGGTTTACTTTGGATATTAGGAAGGACTTAAAAACCAGTTGTATCTGTGGCTTCTTGGCTCACAGACTTCCAAAAGCCAACTCTGAATGATGTAATCCGCTTAATATAAATTCATTATCTTTAAAACGGTGGGTTTGAATTGTGTCTTTTGATCACTTTCTAATGCATCCGCGTTATTTGCCGGGCTGCACCCGACCATGCTCCTTTTAGGCGCAGGTGTTTCCCTGGCATCCGTGACCTTGTGAGATCCGGGTTTACAACTGAACTGGAGGCGGATGGCATTCAGGCTGGCAGGTTTTACTTCTGCCAGAAGTGTCTCCTCCACAGACTAAGTTAAAGGTCATCGGGCTCGGTGAGGCTGTGCACTCCAGGCCAAGTACAATCTCATCCCTGCCTTACACTGACCACCATATCTTTGCTTTCTTTACATGCAGGAACCGAGGCGACTGGGGGAAACCGAGACACGAGTGAGACTCCTGGTCCCAGTCTTGTTCCCCACTTGCCTCTCAGAACTTCACCCCCCCACCCCCGCTAACTCACGATTTCCAGCAAAGCCTCCTTCCCCTTTGGTGTGCAGATCCATCCTCCCAGCCTTTCTTAGAGGTTGGCAGTACATCAGAACTGTGTGTTCCCTTTTTTATTCAAAACTTGGCCTCCACACTTCAGATTTCCAATGACCAAAAAGTGGACAGCCACCAGGGAATGGCAGAAAGAAAACCGATGCCACTGAGCACCTCCCTGCCTTCAAAACATTACCCAAAGGGCTGGATTCATATGCCTCTGATTGGCTGCATTTCACAGAAGACCGAATGGTGATTACGTGAAGGGAACACATCTGCTCAAGGATTATTTATGCACAAAGATGTGCAGACACATGCTTTAGCAGTAGATCCTGTAGACAGGCTCTTTCTCTAAAGACTTCCCTGCAGCTTAGTCATCACACACCTGGGAGCCAAATCCACACTCTGCTTACCTGGGAAGGTGCAAGGAAACCAACCTCTGTTATGCCAGGTAACAGGCCGCACACTTCACACACAGGTTTAGTGTGTTTAATTGACCTGTTAGCAACTCAGAGGTTACCATCATCCCATTATACAGAGGAGAAAACTGAGGCTCCTGGGGTAGATTACCTGCCTAGTCATTCAGTGCTAGGACTCAGACCCATGCATGTCCGTCCCAAAGCCCAGGCTCCTTTCACTTCCCCTCCCTTGAGAGCCCCAAGGCCCCCAGCTCAACCAGGGCCTAACCATCCAACGGCCACTTACTATATGTGCTTTCCTTTATGGCAAATTCCTTGAGTGGGGTTCCAAATTCACAGGGCAGGCGAAGGGAGAGGACTTTCTTCTGCATTTTGGTGGATTTATGAACCAAGAAGATCTAGTGGAGGGAAAAGACATTCAAGCTTAGGAAATGTCTAGAAGGTTGGAACCTGAGCATATGATTTCCCTCATACCCTCTTCCTAGTTGAACTGCATGGCTCAGTGCAGGAAACTCTACTGCCAGAGAAAGGGGTGCTCAGAGAGCATGCTGCAGACACCTTTCTTTGATAACTGGCTTCAAAAGAATCCTGCTTTCCCTTTGACAGAACCTTCTCCCTGCAGCTAAGAACTCCTCTAGTCTGCATAAGCATTTTCAGTTTTACTGCTGGGATTACATATTCTCCAGTCTCTGTCTTCTATGGGCATCTTAGCTGATGAAACCTAACTTCTAAACACAGGTGTGGCTAAACTGCAGGTGGTGAATTGGGAGCTCATCGGCCAATTTGGCTCATAGGTGTATTTTAAGATAGGAATTTGAATTTGTTGCCGATAGTGAAAAAGCAGTTGTTTTGGTTTTTGTTTCCACGTTAAAATCTGAATTTTTAGCTTCTCTTGGAAAATGACACAATATAGCAAGACCAGGTTTGATGGCAAGCAACAGTCTGCTGGAGCTGAAAACTGGCTGCTCCATTTGGGAGGCGACTGGATGTGCTCTGAGATCCACCCCAGCCAACATGGAGGCTGTCCATTTACTCCTGACTCACTTAACGTTCCACCGGTTCCCTCCAGATCCTGATATTGTCTCCAGACATGTGCTTTAAACAAGCCCAACTCCCAGTGCTGATCTCAGGATACCACTCTGGCCCCAGTCACTGCAGATATGAGTATGCCATGTATTGCTGTGCAGGCCGTGCACTGCACAACTCCAGGAAGCACATTCACCTAGACTACAAATTGAATGGCACTCCCTGAAGTGTACAGTATGGCAGTCTGGCTGAGACCTGGTTCCCTTCTGGGGTACATGACCCTTCTGCAAGGATCCTAACCTGTTCTGTTTCTTGAACTACTTCTCTTTCCTCTACACTTGGCTACCTACTCTCCACCCTTCCAGTCCCCTACCTTTCTACGGCCTTCCATTTTTTCCATCTAATCTTCACTCCTCTCCTTATGTCCAGTTAATAGCTCCTAAGATAATTTTTTGAGGGTATAGGGGGCACATATAAGAACTGGGTGTCTGATGAGGACAGAGACAGGAAGACCTTTGAGCACATCCAGTAGCAGGTCTGGGAGTCAATGTCTCCTGGACACCCTAAAACTGAAGCAGATGTTTCCTAAATAGCTTCCTGTGGGTCAGAGGCCAAAGTACTGCTGGTGGGTAGAGAGGAAGTGTTCCTCCATTTTGCGGATAGGGACCTACCTGAGCCTTGGGAGTTGGGAAAAGTACAACCTCTAGGCCTTGTTTTTGGGAGGACTGCAGCCTTGTATCGGGGTTGGCAAAGTCTGGCCTATGGACCAAATCCCTCCAGCCCCCTGTTTTTGTAAGTACAGTTGTACTGAAACACACCCATCCCTTACATGTTGTTGACATGGTGCCAATGGCTGCTGTTGCCCGACAGTGGCAGAGTGGAGTGGGTGCGATGCAGACTGTGTGGCCTGCACAGATGGACATATTTACACTCTGGTCCTTTACAGAAGACGTTTCGGGCCCCCTGTCTTAGGTTGTAGACTAATTAAGGATGGGGCATCCCAGAGGCCCATTTCACTCACGCCACTGGGGCTGGTCTCTCAAGTCCTCCCTTGCACACTGCCAGCCACCTGCTCCTCCCTCTCTAGACATTCTTGCCTCTCCTGTCCTCGCCCTGCCCCCAGCCTGCCCGAGCTCGTCAGGTAGGCCCCGTCCAGGGATCGGCAGGTGAGGGAGAGCACACGCTGCCGGGCTTGTCCCATGCAGGTCTTGGCAGGAATGGACACGACCTGTCCCTGGAGGGGGAGCTGTCAGGGAGGGGACCTGGCACCTAGCAACTCAGTGACTTTCCTCTTCACAGTTTTTTTGCAGCAATGCAAGAGCGGACAACTCGGCTGGCAGAAAGTGAGGGAGCCTGAGTGGGAGGAGACGTCCTCATCACAGACAGCGGCACTAGTGTCAACGGCGCATGCGCTGGCCAAGGGGTTCTCTGAAAGAGGTGACCGAGGACTGTGCCTCGTCACCCTCAGCTCATCCCAACACAGGTCTTAGTTCTGCCTGTTTCTGTCCTATGAGAAATAATAACAACCCACTTACATGTAAAAAAAAAAAAAGTGAGAAAGACAGGTTCTGGCTGCTAGGAAATTCAAAATGTTATCTTTGTGCCCAGTGGTTATGACATTCCTCAGCCAGTTACTGCTAAAATTTTCTCCTTGCCCCTCTACCTAATAGAGTTTCTATCTGCTATTGTATGCCATATTGTCCTATGTCACCTGTGATTTATTGTATTTATCTTTTGTTTAGAAGTAGACATTATACACAAGTTCTGTCCAATAGAACTTTCTGGAACAATGAAAGTGGGCTGCATTGTGTGCCATCCAATACAGTAGCCCCCTCGTGGCTGGGGAGCACCTAACATGTGGTTGGGGCAACTGAGGAGCTGAATTTCTTATTTTATTTACATTAACTCATGTAAATCTAAACAGCACATGGGGCAAGAAGCTACCATATTGGACAGCACAGGACATACTGGTCACTGAATGACATTTTTTTCAGGAACTTCTGTAAGTCATGAAGCGGTCTCCGTGAGACAAGACAGTGGCCTTGGATAGACAGTGGCTGAAGAAACTAAATCGGACTTTGACCCACGTGGAAAGCCATAGAGAAAGCCCAAGAAAAAGAAGATTACATCAGCAGCTGAAACAGACAAGTTCATGGACACAGACCTTTTGAAGGTTGGGTCCCAAGTGGCATGGCTGGGCCCTGGCAGGGTTCTCAGGCTCAGAATGAACGGGAAGAAGCAGAGGCCATTGAGGACCCCGGACCTGGGCTTATCCTCAATGCCCAGGCATTAAGTGGTCAGGCCCAGAGCCCTTGGCCAGTGGCCCCTACTCATTGCCTGATGCCGGGGTATCCTGCTAAGTCCTGCACCCACCGTGGTAACCAAGCAGATGAGGACAGAGACAATCATCAAGAGCTCTGTCACCTTAGTCAGCTCCATAATTTCCAGAATTTCCCTGCATTGTAACCCATCTACACACTGGGAACTGTGCTCCCTACAAGCTAGGAAGAACTTTCTGGAACTAACTTCAAGTGTTTGTCTTTAAGGCAGCAGCAGCAGTCCTGCCTGCCTCAACCTGTTCCCGTAGGTTCTGAGTCTTACCCCTGGAGGCTGGGACTGCAGGACCTCTGCCGCCTCCTCCTCGCTCAGACCCAGCTGCAGCCAGATGGGGTGGGTGTGGAGGAGCCGGTCCAAGACGCTGAGCCTGTTGGAGAGGCTGTCATAGCCAGAGTCCCGGGGACACGTCTTCACGCCCTCATCATCAGAATAGCTGCCATCCTCGTGTCTTACCATGCTAGGAGAGAGAGAACGGGCAGGGTCAGATGTCCGCAGTGCAGTTTCCCTAACGATGGGACCATCCCTGCGAGCTTGTGGGCCAGGCCTATCATAGCACACACACCGTCCTGTGATACCACCTTATTCGTCCTCCCCTCCAGGCTGGAAGCCTTCTGAGGGAAGACACAATGTTGTATTTCTCACTCTGTATTCCTAATATTAAAGAGAATACCTTATATTTGGCAGATCTGACCTTCTATTTCTACCCCCATTTTCAAAACGTTCTAAGTATCCTAAATACCATCTAGTTCAGACTCTGTCTTCTGGCATAAAACATTTCTGACTTTGAGGACAGAACCCTAAATGCTAAATTCCATACATGGTGACCATGAGGTCCTAATGCTCAATAGTACATATCATAAGCGCAACCGTGACCCTGACCTAAAGGCAAAATGCACACACACACACTCATTTTGTACCTTTATTTCTTCTTACAAATCTAAGCATTTTTACTGCTAACATTATTTATAATAAAACCTCCCAGTGGAGTGGTGCTGTGCTACTGTTAAATTAATATTGACATTACTCATAATAGCCAACAAGTAGAAACAACCCAAATGTCTATCAACTGATGAGTGGATAAACAAAATGTGGTCTATCCTTACAATGGAATATTATCCAGCCATAAAAAGGAATGAAGCACTGACACATACTATGGTTTGCATAAACCTTGCAAACGTCATGCTCAGAGAAAGAAGCCAGGAGCATGGACCACATACTGTATGATTTCACTTACATGAAATGTCCAGAACAGGCAAATCCACAAAGACAGAACGTAGGTTAGCCAACTAAAATATATACAGAAAAAATTAGCCGGGCTTGGTGGCGCATGCCTGTAGTCCCAGCTACTCGGGAGGCTGAGGCAGTAGGATCGCTTAAGCCCAGGAGTTTGAGGTTGCTGTGAGCTAGGCTGACGCCATGGCACTCACTCTAGCCCGGGCAACAGAGCGAGACTCTGTCTCAAAAAAAAACAAACAACAACAAAAAAAAAAAAACGTAGGTTAGCAGTTACCAGAGAATGGGAAGTGATTGCAAATAGGTACCAGGTTTCTCTTTGGGGTGATGGGAATGTTCTCGTATTAGACAGTGGTGATAATTTCACAACTTTGTGAATACACTAAAAACCTCTGAGTGAATCATACCTTTTAAAAGGGTGAATTTTATGGCATGTGAATTGCATCCTAATAAACAAGCCACATTGACCTCCTTTGGTGTCAATACTGATTCTGTTAGTGAGTGTTAAATCCCCATTTTACAAATGAGAAGACTGAGGCCCAAGAAGTGACTGAGCTGTCTGAGTTATAACAGCCATGAAGTGGTAGAGCTAGAAACTAAAAGATTTGGTGTTCATCCAACTTTGTGGGTAACAAGTCAGATCGGAACACAGAATAGTTTGCATCTAGGTCGTGGCTGCTGGTTTGCCAAGCCCTTTACATTCTCTTATTATTATTATTGTTTTTGAGACATAGTCTCACTCTATTGCCCCAGGTAGAGTGCAGTGGTGTCATCATAGCTCATTGCAACATCAAACTCCTGAGCTCAAGTGATTCTCCTGTCTCAGCCTACCAAGTAGCTGGGACTACAGGTGTGTGCCACCATGCCCAGCTAATTTTTTCTATTTTTAGTAGAAACAGGGTCTTGCTCTTTCTTACTCAGGCTGGTCTCGAACTCCTGACCACAAGCCATCCTCCTGCCTTGGCCTCCCAGAGTGTTAGGATTACAGGCGTGAGCCACCACACCCACCACATTCACCTATTTACTGCTCACAACAGCCCTGTACAATGGGCACTGTGATCCCAGTTTTATAAAAAGAGGAATGAGGGGCTCAGACCTGTTAGTTAAGTATCTTGCTCAAGGTCATGAGGGAGAGGGTTGAAATTCCCATCCAGGGCTGCTTAGCTCTGGGGTTTCTCTCCCAGGGAGATACTCCCCCTGGGTCTCCAGGAGCAGGTCACCAGTGTGGGTCCTGGAGCAGCAGGAGGGACATGAGACCTGACCACTTGGATCCAAAGTTGCAGCTTGCGGTGCACACGGTCTTCAAACCTCTGCACCAAAAGAAACACTAGAGTGTGGTTTGACAAAGTCTTCAACACTGAGAAGGATGGATGATGAAACCAGATGTAAGGTGAGGGCAGGGAAATTTATAAAAGGAATTGGATATAGAAGAAGCCAGCCTACGCAGATCGTTTTTGGGTGTGCAGATTCAATACCAAGACCCACAATGACAGCATGTGCACTGGCCAGAGATGCCACCCTAACTTTTCCTCCTCACCTTCTTGACTTGCTTCAGATCTAAAGAATCTCACTCTTCCATTCAAAATTTACCTTTTATTTTCTCTGAAATATGTGAAAGTTTTCCTTTACTCCTGCTACAAGTTTCCAGATAGGACACTTTGTGCCAAAAAAGAACAGTTTCTCTCTCTGTGAATGCCATTCCAGGGCCTCGGGGTATTTGGAAGTGAATATTTGCAGTTGAAAGAACACACTCTTCAAAGGAAACTAGTGTTAAAATTCCTTTCATATAAGGTAAAAGAGCCAGCTTTAGACCAGTAATTCTCAACCCTGGCTGCCAGTAAATGTTACCCAGGGAGCCTAAAAAAATTTCAATAACCAGACTGCACCCTAGATCAAATAAATGAGACACTTTGGGGTGAGACATGGGTATCTGAATTTTTTAAAATCCCCCAGGGGAATCCCAATGCAAAACCAAGTTTATAGCCTCTGCTTTGGATCAGCGCTCAAATCACCCAGGGATTGTTAAGCCACAGATGCCTGGTTGCAGGCCCAGAGACTCTGGCTTTGCAGGTTTGGGGTGGGCCGGAGATGCTCTATTTCTTACAAGCTCTGGGTGACAACAATACTGCCAATCTGAGGACCACACTTTGAGGAGTACTTGCTTGAGATCCAAGAGCAAAACACACACATTGATTCAGAATCAATTAGGTGTTTTGTTTCTTTTTTTTTTTCTTTTAGGGGGCTGGGGGAGGGGATTGGATAGCATGCCACTGAAAGAATTCTTAGAACCTAAATAAAGAAACATTTCATCCCTGCCATCTCAGGTTGGCCATCTTTTGCCAAGACCAAATTCGACAGTCTCTAACACGACAATCGTGGTGCTCATGTTTGTGGAGAGTAAACATGTTGACACTTCTTCCTTCCCTAGAAGGGAACATCCTGTGACTCCTCAGTTGTTTCAAGGAGCTAAAAAGCCTTTGTTCTGACAACTGACCTCAACCTTAAAAGCCAGGGCCCAGACAGGAAGACAGTGAGTAAGATTCGTGGGTCCTTATAAAGGAGCGGCCATAAATTAGACCTTGTCTTTGCAAATGACTAAGCCAACTCTTTGATTCAGCCAGTCATTTGAGGCTTACAGCATGTTATTACAGGACAAATTGGCTTTTATCAGGGACAACCTTCAGGAATGAACTAATGAATGAGAGGTTGGACATGTAGTGGATGTTACTGGCGCCCCACTCAGACCCCCCAACTAGAGCAGGGTGCTGTGAGCGTTGGCTGCTGAAAGCTCACAGCTGCCCCCCCTCCTAGAAATGCCCCGGAAGTTATGCCCTCTCCCTGGGAACAGACCCACTGCTGGCTGCGCCTGAGAGCCTCTCTCAATGAATAGCTTGCACAAGAATCCCCCAATCAGGTTCTGCTTCTAGGGAGCTTGACCTAAGACAGAACCTGATGAGCTCAGTAGAAACTAATGATTTCTAAGACAGATGTCTGCATGGAAATAGGAGGGCAGAGAATGAGTGACTTATACAAGGTAAACCACTGTGACATAATCCAGGGGATTGTAATAAAGACGTGGTCACAGCGGGATGGCCACGGTGCCAGCCTCAGGGCAGGAAGCATGGTGTCCCTCTCCTAGCCTGGCCAGGCATGCGAGACCTTGGTCAGGTCCCTTTTTGAATCTTGTCTTTTTGATCTGAAAATGGTAAATAGTAATACGTCTACCAACAGCTAGAAACTGATGCGGGCAAACATTGTGAACGGGTGCTAAAACCAGCAAGGTGAAAGATGGTTGGGAAAGAGGATCCTGACAGTCTTAAAATATTACCCCACAGATCACCTAATGACATACAAAAATGAAAAGATATCCTGACAATGGAAGAACCTGGAAGACACCATCTTATCCAAGTGATGTGCGTTAACCCCTCTAAAAATGAGACACCTTGATGCCGCACGCCTCCGCGGGGAGGCTCTGAGAAGGAGAGCACGTCACCCATGTATGTAGTCTTTCTTGCCCCCAGATATGCTAACCTGAATCTACACAGGAGAAAACAATCGGACAGTTCCAAATTCAGACACTATCTGCGAAACTAATAGCCTAAACACTTCAAAATGTCAGTATCATGAAAGATTTTTAAAAAGGCTGTAGGATTATCACAGATTCAAGAAGAAGAAAGAGATGTGATGACGACATTGAGTGCACAGACTTGCTCTTATACGGCATCAGGATTAAAAAAATTATAAGGGACCATTGAAGATATTTGAGTAAGAGTAAAGGTATACATTAGATAATATTGTATTAATGTTTAATTTCCTGAGTGTGATAATTTTATTATTATATAGGAAAATGTTCTTATTCTTAAGGAGATACACACTAAGAATAAAGGGGCAAAGTGTGGAAATACTTGGAAGTGTCAGATGGTTGGCCCCCAAAAAGTAAGAAAAAATAGAGATAAATCAAATGCAGCAAAATTAGGTGAACAGGACTACTCTTGCAACTTTGCTGTAACGTTTGAAATTTCTAAAATAATAGGTTGGAGAAAAAGCAATAATATCTACCATATCACTGGGCTTTTATGAGTATAAAGTTTATTTATGTACTCAAATATTACTGTTATGTCTACATGTCTAGGCCACTGTCATGGGGAGAGATACAGACCCAGCGAGACCGACGTGGAAAACACTGGGCAAACTATACGTGTGCGAGACCTCTAGGGGCAGAGAACAAACACTCACCAGGAGACTCACAGCCTACATCTGTCCCCATTTCAAACAAACCTGGGCCTCATGGCTCTGTAGCAGATGGGTGGATGCTGCACCTACTCCAGCACCAGCCACCCCCCGGTCACAACTGCTTTAGGGCTCTCTGCAGTGTGGGACAGGAGGGGCCTTTCCACTGGGCTGGATTCCCTTTATCCCAGGGCCAGGCACTGGCAGCCTAAGGAGGTAGAAAAAGAAGGGATTGCAGAAAGCGCATTCTGAGTAGGACATCCAGGCAGATGCTAGTCTTAGTTTTATTAAAACTGACAGAATCAGATTCATCTCAGCGAAACTATGCACACACAGCAGAGCTTCCCGATGACGGATGCGCTTTCTTGTCACAGTCCAGCATTCCAGAAGACAGTACAGGCTACCAGTGAAGCTCCTGATGACCAGGGTCTAGACAAGAGCGTGCTCAGAAGGCCCCCATGCACTTTCCAATACATCACTCCCTCTCCCAAGCTCTATCTCAAACAACACATATGAAGTCCATGTATTGACTTTGCAGTGGGCAAAAATAGGTCTGGGCACAGTGGCTCATGCCTAGAATCCCTGCACATTGGGAGGCCCAGGTAGGAGGATCGATTAAGATCAGGAGTTTGAGACTGGCCTGGGCAATAGAGTGAGACCCTGCCTCTACAAAAAATTTTTTAAAGAAATTAGTTAGTCGTGGTGGCACACATCTGTAGTCACAGCTACTCGGGAGGTTGAAGTGGGAGGATTGCTTGAGCCCAGGAGTTGGAGGCTGCAATGAACTATGATCACACTACTGTATTATAGCCCAGGCAACAAAGTGAGACCTTGTCTCTAAAATAATAATAATAAAAAAACAAAATACACAAAAATTTGATGTGAGATAGTTTCTTTGGAAAAGAAATACTGGCGCGGTAAATACAGTCAACAAATTTTTAGATGTAAGAATCCTATATTGGCTGTTGAGTAGCAAAACTAAAGTTCAAGGTGCCTAGATACAAGGCAAAATGCCAAATTCTTACTGTCAACCGAGAGTGGTACATGTCCACCTGGCTACTGTCTCCCAGCAGCCGTGAAGGGCTCTGGATGGTTCCGCCTTCAGTATTAAGACAGGGGGATAAACAAGAAAAACAAAAAGCCCCTTCCAAACTTCTGTATGTGTGTAAAAAACATACCTTCATTCAGCTGAGCAATTAGATTTTTGAACATCTATGATAAGATGTGACTGATTCTTTTTAAGGACAAAAGTTGTTTCAGTTAAATATTTAAAATGTACTAAGAATTTTCCTTTCTACAGCAGGCTGTTAAATCTTAGTTCAACTAAAAAGGAGACAGTTTAGTTAATTAACAACTTCTGAAAACTGCTCCCAGAATGAGTGGCAAGTCCTTTGTGGAGATGAATAGGTGCTTGGCAACTCTAACAAGAGGTGCTTTCCTAAGCCGGTTCCATGGCTCTCTGGCTCCCTGCTCTGTCTGTGTGACCCTGTGTGCCTTGGCACACACACTGTCACATCCGCCTTGGAATTTGATGCATTTGTGATCTACCTGCATGGAAAAAGCCATCTCATATCCGTTATAACAAGGTATTCTGTTTTGCTTCTACTCACGAGTCATCTGGAGACACTGGGGTAACTGAGTCAGCAGGATTAGGTGGAGGAAGGATTGTCACAGCTTCCCCCAAACACCTTGGGTTTTGGCTTTTGTCTCCTATCTGCTTCCCAACTCCCCAGGCCCTGGCCCTCTCTCCCACATCCGGCTCCACAAAGGCGTGGAGAACTCTCTTCTCTAAAGGGCAACACCTGCCCCCTTTGCCTGCTCTTCTCAGGCCTGTTTGGTGTGTGGGCTGCGTCACCAGACCTGGGATTTGCAGGAGTGAGCGGCAGGCTCCTCTCAGGCCTCACCTGGAGAGGTCCCCCTGGATTTCCAGCAAGGCACCCCCTGAAAACTCAATCCTTAAGAAAAATTCTTTGCTTTTCTTAAGGCCTGAGTGTTGGTTCCCTGAAGGTTCCCAGTGGACCTTCTAGACGTTGAAGAAAACACAATTCTTGTTTAAAAGGTAAGTGCCTAATAAATATTTATAGAATGAAGACAGTGGGCCTAATTATCATTAACAGGATGTTAACTTCATGCCCACAAAACAAACACAAACAGCAACTAGAGCAGCACCCAGGTTCTGTTTTGCTTTTGTCTATAACTTAATTATGGCTTAAGATTCGACCCATTGCTTATCTCCCAAATGAGCTGTAGTTTTACTAAGTGTGAAACTCGAAAACAAAATAAAACTCTATTGGTGGAACAGTGTGGGTAAATTTTGTTATTTTATAACATCTGGATGGTTTGTTAAACATTGACAGTATTTCCCAAAGAGTGGTGGATATATCAAGGTGATCCCTGGAGGCATGGTTATTATTTTAATGGCCAATACTTATTTTAATAGTTATATGTATTCTGTGTATTTCCCAATTATGGAGGAGATATTAAATTGCCTTTTAAAATAAATGTAAATAAATGTAAAAGGCGAGTCAATTTAAAGATAGTGATTAGGTCAATTAATAGCTATCTGTTAGCTATTAGCTAACATAGCTAACAGCTATGATGACTGTACTCCAGCATGGGCAACAGGGGAAGACTGTGTGTCAAAAAACAAAACAAAACAAAAAACTGAGCTCAAATCCTAGTCTCCCTTTTCTTCAACTGCTGGTGATCTTAGACTTCCCTTATGCACTGTTCCTGTAGCTCTGAGGCACTTGACTTGTCATCATACTTCCTTCATTCCCAGGCCATGTTCAGGCCTAGCCCAGGGCAGGCGTTGATAAAATGCCCGACTCGGGCATGACCAGGGGCCAGAGGAGGTAATCTGCAGACAGCAAGGTTTATAGAGGAAGAGACCTCAGCAGGCAGGAGAAACATGCCTTAAGGGCACCGGGTCTTTCCATGAGCTTCTTTCTGGGCCCCATGCCCCACCTCTGACTCAGGCCTTTGCTCAGCTGGGCCCTAACAAATAGAATCTGGCCGCTCGGTTCTAGTCTCGGGAGACAAAGGGTTCCTGTCTCTGCATTTATCAGGAAATGGCAACAAAAATCACCACAGCTACCAAGACCCCCGGCCTTTGGCCATCTCAGGGCCTGGGGCAAGAAAAGGAGGCAGCTCCAATCCTTCCAGAATGATAATCCAAAGTTTTAGCAGCTTCCTCCTCGTTGCTCATGAATTTCTCCCATGGACACCCCTCTAACCCCAGGCCAACCAGCAAGGGGTGGGCTTTGGATGTAAAAGTCAATGATCAGTTTTAGCCTAGACTTGCCATTCCTTGCCCACCAACACAGGGCATCGGTGATAAGCGCTCCATTCAAGGTCTCCAAATACAGAATGCCTTATTCCAACACTGGGAGTGAGATTTAGGATCCCAACAAAAGCAGCTGGTTGAGTATAGGAGAAACTAGAGGGTAGGCAATACTGGCAGGGAAGTGCCCCTGGGTTAAGGTAGATGCACAGTGTGAGGTCTCAAGAGAAACCCAGGGTGGGAATCCCATGCACACAGCTATGGGGCTTTAGCATTTAGTTATCCATGTAAATATCCATGTAGACATCCAGTTATCCTCATGTATCTGGAATCAAAACTACGCATCTCCTGCACCTTTGAATGTGCTGATATCAAGATGATACTTTTTGTAAGGCGTGGCATAGTTTCAGTGGCATCACCCCCCCCCATTCTAGGCTCCCTCAGCCTCAAAACCTTCCTCCTCGTGGAAGGAGGATTTGCAGTCAGACTGAAATCAAAGCTCAGTGTTGCCTCTTCATAACTGTGAAGTCTTGGCCCATTGCCACGTGTCATTTAGCCTCAGTTTCCCTGTGTCTAAAAATGGATTCTTGGTGAAAGAAAGGAAACTGTTACCAAAACAAACACACACAACCTGAAAAGAACTGATGATTATAAGAGTCTGGAATGTCTATGAAACTGTGAGTAAAGATTCTGTTCAGTGGGAATTTCCAAGATGATTCTCGCTGTTTCCTAATTTTTGGATAGTGACAAAAAGAAGGCAAGGCAATGTGTTTTCCTTCTAGCATTGACAAAGACTATTCAATAAACAAGATTCTGGAGCTTGTTTTGGCAGTATTTAATGTGACCTGGGGGAGGGGAAAACCCTGAACCTTCTTGAGGGTGGTGGATGGTTCTCCATCTACCATCAGGGTCTGGTCTCAACCTGTACTGGGTGTTGCCATCCTCAACTTTCAGGGGGGAAAAAAGAAAGGAAAACAGTCACTTCTCTTGATATTTTTGTGTTGAAATTCCCATATGTATCTTGCCTCTCCAAGGGCCTCCCTTCCTCATTCTGTCCATGTAGAGCCTTCGGCTGCACCCCAGACCCACAGAGCCTTTTCACATGCTGTCGCCTCAACCAGCTGCAGTGGCAAGAAAGGTGCAACTCTGGACACGGCACGGGCACAGTCGCAGGGCCCAGGCTTCTGGCCACAAGAGGCCAATGCAGGAGTGGTCTTAAGAACTGAGGACCAGGCTGGGCGTGGTGGCTCACGCCTGTAATCCTAGCACTCTGGGAGGCTGAGGCAGGAGGATCACTTGAGGTCAGGAGTTTGAGACCAGCCTGAGCAAGAGCGAGACCCCATCTCTACTAAAAATAGAAAGAAATGATTTGGACTGCTAAAAAATATATATATAGAAACAATTAGCCAGGCAAGGCGGCGTGTACCTGTAGTCCCAGCTACTTGGGTGGCTGAGGCAGTAGGATCACTTGAGCCCAGGAGTTTGAGGTTGCTGTGAGCTAGGCTGACGCCATGGCACTCTAGCCAGGGCAACAGAGTGAGACTCTGTCTCAAAAAAAAAAAAAAAAAAAAAGAACTGAGGACCGGACAGAAATCAGAGTCTTGTGTCCACCATAGTCTTGCTCTTGCAGCAGTAGGTCCTTGACCATGTGTCAAAGGGAAAGCAACCACAACCCAAGTGCCAAGCAGTGGCCAAGAGGCCTGGCTTGGTGGAAGATGAAGCAAGGGCTTAGTGGGGCTGGGAGAAGAGAGGTGGTGGGTCTGGGGTCAATGGTGTTTGGAAAAATGTTAGTAGAAGAGGCCTCTTATGCAGAAAATAACAGCCCATACCGAAGACATCCATCTAATATAAATCTCTGGCACAAGGACCAATTCCAATCTTTGTTAAACACATACACACACAGAGCAAACAAAAAATTTCCAGAAAAACTTCACTTTCAGAAATACCTAGTAGTTGGCCAAGCGCGGTGGCTCACACCTGTAATCCTAGCACTCTGGGAGGCTGAGGCAGGAGGATCGCTTGAGCTCAGGAGTTCGAGACCAGCCTGAGCAAGAGCGAGACCCTGTCTCTATATTAAAAAAAAAAAAATAAATAAAAATAAATACCTAGTAGCTGATGGCCAATGATTTCAGACACAAAAACATTTCTTTAGAATTCTGAAGCTGAATGAAACCCTTCCTCTGTAATATTAGTCTGGAGAACAAGGAAGGCCCAAACCCATTCTGGGTTCTGCAGAACCCTGGCTAACACTCTGTTCATAGCACAGAAATTGCCAGGTGAGCTGAGAAAACCCTTGACCCATCACCCAAGATGAAAAAGTAATGGGCAGAGGCCTGGGGGAAGGGATATCCTTATAAGGGTCACTACATGTGCAGCAGAGAGGGAGCAAAGGCTGTGTGGTTAACCTCCTTATTCAAGGTCCAACTGCTAGAAATTGACAGAACTGGTTCCAAGTCCAGTTTTCTCACTTGTTCAGTTTCCCTGCAGCATGCAACTTGGTATTTTAATCCCTCGAGGACTTTCCTTACCCCCTGCTTAAACTCTAAAAGGAAAAAGATTCACTAACATATTTGGGGTTACAGGTTTTATTCCTGTGTGTCTAATGGCTGCTGCTTTTTGAGGACAGAAGCCCACCTTCCTTAAAAAGATTTCTAAAAGCACGTTGCAGGAGGGTTTTTGTGAAAAAGTTTTAGAGCCTTCGGTGATTTTTGAATTCTATCTACTCAGGACCAGGAAGAGAGGACACAGAAATGGGAACAAAAATGTGTTTCTGCCTCCAGGGAGGTATTGCCATTTTCAGGAGGGAAGAAAATGTGGTGGATTTTTTTGCTTAGGAACTTCCTCTCTCATTGACTCTCCAGCTAGAGATGAAAAGACCAGATATGGAGTCCACGCTGGCAGAGGCATTCATTCGTTCCTGTAAAAATAAGAAAGAGGAACAAAGAACCTGTTGTCCTGGTTGCCCATGGAGCTAAAAACAGGCAGGAGAAGGAGCCAGGCGGGCTCCAGACTCAGCCCCGATGCCCTGTGAGCCCGGAGCATGCACCCTGCTTCATGGAAAGCCACGCATTCGGTGCATCGGCGGGTTCTAGGATTTAACTGCTTTGGGTGACACTGGTGTTATTTCCTAGCTTGACTCATTCACAGCTGAATTCCACCTAGGCATATATTTTGTGGCAGAACCAACCACCAATATAGCAGCAAGGCAAAGCCTACAGAGACAAAACAGATCTAACTTTATAGAGAGTACGCCACTGATAAATCATGTGGCCAAAGTTTTACTGTTGACAGAGGAGTCGGCCACTAAATTGGAAGGTGCTACCCCTCCACAAAAATGGCATCAGTTTCTAGGACACTGCGCATTTTCAAGCTGATCAAAAGCACCCTTGTAAATCTAAAAATCATGCGTGAACTACCATATAAATGTGCAGTAATGCAAAAACATGGGAAGGATACACACCGAAGCAAAGAAATAAAAGAGCCAACCCAACAAACAAACCTTCAAGAGGGGTTCTCTCTCAAGGGGTGGCTTCACGGTGATGTTTATTTCTATTTTTGCATTGTGCTTTTTCCACAATGTACATGTTTTACAGTTGGTAATCAAAAAAAGAAAACTTAAATGTTCCTTTTAAAAATATTCCCAAAGATAACAGATATCCCAAATAAAGACAGACTGAACAGCTCTTTAGGGAATTTTTGATGTGGAAGCCATTCTTACCCCTGTTTAACTCATTAATGAATAAGGCCGATGTACCTCTGACCTAGAATTACCTGCTTCCCACTTGAGGCCGTCAGGCCACCTGGTGTATTCATCTGTTCATCTGGTATGCTCTTGTATTATGTTCTCATTTTACTACATAATACTCACTTGTTGAAAATTGTTTCCTGCCTTAGGTGGAGTGAATCTGCAGGCTCCACTGTCTAGGTATTTTAGCAAATAGCATCTACTCAATAAATATCTTCTTTAAGTTGAACTTAATTGTTGCTACATTGGTAACAGAGTGAGCAGGGCTGGTCAATCCTCATAAAATTCCTTGAAACCATATTCAAAACACTCCTGGTGGCTTGAAATAAGGAAATGCCTTAGGGGGTGGGGGGTAAATGGATCAAACTGGTCATAGCAGAGTATCCACAGTTGGCGGGACAGGAACATGTCTTACCGCAAAACTACACCTCCGCAGGACCTGCTCTATTGGTGAACACAGCCATGCCCCCTCCCCCCGCCCCGCAGCACTTCTCCCAGCCCAGCCCCACAAGGGAAAGAGTGGCCGTGTCTGTGGTATCACTTGGGTGTTTCAGACAATGGATTTTCCACTGTCCTTCTCAATGCAATCTCGACCCAAGTCAGGGAGCTTCTCTACCCCGTTTTCTCATCAGATATTCTTTGAGAAAGACAGAGAACAGGCAGGCAATGACAAACGTCCAGAAATGAGTGGAAATGTGCACTTATAATTCTTAGAAACAGACAATGTGTGAAAAGGAACCATAAACTTTGTTAGCATCAAACACCTTTTTATCAAGGAGCCCAAGATACTGCAAGATATGCCTAATATTCTGCAGCAAATGGTGACTGTGAGCTTTCTGTGTTTTGCTGAACTGGACTGGAACTCACAGTAAGGAGAAAAAGCAATCTTTCTTACAGGTGTGACTGGTTCTAGGAGAGGCTGCTCACAGATGCTGGGGGACGGCTCCAAGCCCAGAACCAATGGCATGAGGTATAGGCAGGTGTTCAGACATGGTAAGAGAGAAAAATATTTGATTTGCTGGCGAACCCTGTGCATGACACAGATATCGTGTAGGAAGTCAAAATGCAAAGTGATTTTGCATCCAGTGATTTGCACTTGCTTCTTAATGACCTCACAAATATATTCTCCAAAATCTGCAGTAGAGCCAAATCAGGTATAAATCAATGAAGCACAGTCATCACTTGGTATCTGCCATTTCAAGCAGAAGTTAGAAATGGAATAAATTCAAGTGTCATTAAATTCCATGTTGGAAGTCACTAAGGTTGAGGACATATATATTTTTAAATATGAGAAATTGTATTGGATGAGGATGTATTCTTAGCTTAAAAGTAGAACTTAAACTCCAAAAATAGCTATATCATATTTAGGTGCATTTAGTTACAATGTGACTAATGGCCTTGGCCAAATCAATTCATGGGATGCTAAATATTTCTGCATACAAGTACTGAACAAAGTAAAGTAAAATACTTTAAGAAGTGGGGAGAATTTGTTGCCAGTTTTTTCTGCTGTAATTTTATTAGATAGAAAATTCAAAATCAGAAATATAAATAAAAAGGTATATATATGTTTACATTTTTCTCATAACTTTTAGATTTTACTTTTTATCTCCTCCTCTCAAATAATCCTTTCCATAACTTCAGTTTCCATAAATACCACCCAGTGAAATGGCGTGAGCTCAGAATTCCCCAAGACTTTAGCCTTGAACTTACGTGAAAAATATGACACTCTGTCAAGCCTAAACAGTCCCCAGTACTGACATAAATATTTGAGACACAACATACAGGTACTCCTGCCTGTCTTCATTCATCACGGCTTCAGAAACTCCAAGTCAACACAGCCAACCAAATGGCCAAAATGAAAAAGTAGCCACTACCAAGTGCAGATGAGAATGGAGCATCCAGAATTCTCATACCCTTTAGGTGGAAGTGCAAATGGATAGAATCGTTTTTGGAAAACCGGTGGGCACTATCTACTAAAGTTGAATAAATAACCTCTTTACAACCCAACACAACTCAAATATCCATCAACAAAAGGGATAAACAAATTGTGGTGTATTCACACAATGGAAGACTATACAAAATGTTGAATGAAAGGAATCAGAGTGTGTGTTTACTTTGTACAAATTCATCTAACCGTATACTTATGTGTGCACTTTTGCTGAATTATGTTTTACTTCAGTAGAAAGTTTTTTAGAAAGTAGCACTAAGTGGGGCTAGGTCTCATTCAGGAGGCCACAGAGCAGCTAAATATGGTTACAATTGTCCCATTGGAGACTTGTTAAAGTGAAGCTCTGGGCATCTTTTCCCCAGACTGCAGCCACGATTTTTCTCATCTTGGGTTCCAACCTTCAGTCAAGTGAGGAAGTGAAGGGTGGTGAAGGGAGCAGCAGTCTGGGTTTTGTGCAGTTTTGACATAAATGCTGCTGGGAAGCTCAGAACTTCCTAGAAGAGGCTAAGGTGGTGACCAGCTGCTACATGGTAGCATTGGGTAGAGCTGGCCAAGGAATTTTGGAATTGCATGTGTCTGAATCTGAGGCATGATAGGAGAAATGAAGATACAGGACCCCAGGCACCCCCCAGGCATCTGTCTGCCTGGGCTGGAGTGGACCAGCGAGCAGGCAGCAGGAGGGATGGAGGGAAAGGAAGAGTCAACAGAGGGAGCAACAGCCTCCAACAGCCTCGGCCAGCTGCGATCCTCAGGGATGCTGCACACCCAGCCTGAGCCCAGAGACTATCTCATGACGTTGCTTTGCTGATCCTTCTGTTCTGCCTAAGGACAAGGGAATCTGTAGACTTGTCTCTGGCCAGAGGTGATGGGTTTAGGTGATGATGAGGGTGGAACATTGGCCCACATCAGGCCTGGTGGTCCTACCCAGACAGAGATCCCCTTCCTCCAAATGTAAATGGATTTTGAAGTCATGGGGATGGGAGGGGGTGTGAAAAGCCTTTGTGTTCCCATACTCTCTAGTCTTTGGAGGGGTGGGGTGGGAAGACAGAGGAAACAGCAAACAACATTTGGAGAGAGCAGATAATCAGGAACAAGAAGTCCTTCATCTTCCCCCTGGGTTATGGGCTTCTCTTTGGTAAAACATTAGCAGAGGGCATGGAGGTGTATTTAATCAGCTCCTACTCTATGAGCAAAGGATTAAACCTGCTCATAAATCAGAATTGGTGGAGGGAGCTCCGCTGGACACTGGGGAGAAGGGACTTTTGCCTCCATTCTTTGCTAGGTGGGAAGCCTGAGGTCTATCACATATTTTCAACTTTTTAACTTCTTTATGCATGGGCTGGTGTTCCCCAGTTGTTGCCCAGGGGTGATGTCTCGTTTCTGTAAGAAGCCTCAGTTAGAGTGTGAGTTTTGCGCCGAAAAACCATTAACCTGCCATTCTGCTTCTGTAAAACCTTCCTGCTCCTGCTTGCCCAAGATAGTACCCCCAACACAGAAATTCCTAAGTGACTACAACACCCATGTGCTGCGTAAAATGATTATAGCACCCATGTTTTGTGTGAGGCGATTACAACACCCACGTTCTACGTTCTACGGGCCAGAGCCCAAACCGCCCAGATCCTGTTACACCAAAGATAAGAAAATGATGTAATGCTTGCTTAAGGCTTTTTGTACACGTGCTTGCACAATTAGATAGTTTTTCAAAGTGTGGTTTTTGCCTTTGAAAGGGCCGGCCTCTCCTGACTCACTGCTGCTCTATGAACTTCCACCTTTGGCGGTGCAGAGGGTGGACGCTGGCCAGCTAATAAAGACTCCTGGATTTGGCTCAATTCGGTCTTTAGGTGGTCATTTCTCGCATCTCAGACCATAACACCTCTGATGTGCTAAAACTTTAGAATCTCCAAAGGGCCTGGCACCTTTCCTTCATCTGTCCAACAGATATGTCCTGAGTGTGTGCTATATGGCAGATTCTGCTCCGGGCACTAAAATCCCAGCTGCCAGGGACAAACCAAGCCCCTGTTCTCATGGAGCTTACCTTCTAGTCGTGGGAAGCAGAAAATGCACAGTTAAGCCAGTGAGTACATGTCCTGTCTGTACAAGTTCTACGAAGAAGCATAAAGCCAGGTAAAGGGTAGAGGAGAAGGAGGGCTCAAGGGTGAGCGCTTTCGGGAGGAAGGGCATTCCAGGCACAGGGAATAGTTAAGAACAAAGGCTGGGAGGCAGGAGCCCCATGGCAAGGGAGTCAGTGGGGCCAGAGCTGAGCGATGGAGGGCGAGAGATTGTCAGAGGAGGTGTTAGTGGGACGGGGCAGTCAGATCCTGTAGGGTCTTGAGGGCCACGGTAACGATTTTGATTTCAGATGGAAAACTATTGAAAGGCTTTGAACAGACGAATGACATGTCTTAGATTCAGATTAACTGAAAGTCCACTCTCTGTGCTTCTCAGGTGACAGCCTGGAGAAGGAGGAGCAGGCGGAAGCAGAGGCACCAGGCGAGGCTGCTGCGATGGTGCTGGTGCGACGCTGTCCCCTCCTGGGTCAGTTTAAGGGCAGAGCTGCCAGGGTTTGGAGGCGGATGGGAGGGGTTATGAGAGAAAGAGGCATCGGGGACGACTGCAAGGCCCACGCCACTGGAGGCACAGAAGGAGCAGGCTTGTGAAGGAACTCCAAGCGTTTAATCTTGCAATCTTGGCTTTCCTAAGTTTGTGATGTCAAAGGTCAGGCTGAGTAGGGAGTTGGACACAAACCTCTGGGTTCAAAGAGAGGATGAGCCAAGGGATGTAAGTTGGGAATCACCACCATATAGATGGTAGCAGAGCCACAGGCTGGAAGGGATGACCTAGGATGTCACCTACGACACAGAGTGTTTATTGCTGTGTGTCAGGCACTGTGCTAAGTCCCTTACAGCTCTTCACTCACTGAATCTTTCTGACAACCCTACGCGGTAGCTATGATTGTCCCCATTTGAATGATGTGGACACTGAGACACAGAAATTTTTAAGTCATTTGTACAAGGTTAGTGGGAGCAAGAAAAGGAGAAGTGTGAGGAGGGAAGAGGAGAGGTTGGGAGGTCACAGAGACAGGGAGGAACCAGCCAGGGGACCAGAGCAGCAGCAGGTGAGCTGACAGGACCCCAGGCAGGTGTGGTGTCCCAGAAGCCAAGCCAGGCCAGTGTTCCGAGAAAAGAGGGCAGACAGACCACGTCACATTACGCTGACAGGAGAAGGGGTGGGAGGTGGGAAGTGACCAACCACCGGACAGAAAAAAGTGACATCTTTATTTTCACTAACCTCGTTTTAAATTAACTTCCTTCCATTTTGAACATAGGCAACAAACCACACTGGTATTCTCAGTACCTTTGACTTTGTCACCAACAGAAACCTCAAAGGTTGTCATTGTCATTGCAGCTGTTACAAAGATCATGTTGTTTATGCTCATCCACCATGTGTTAATAAACAAGTACCTAGGCTATGAAGTCATGCATTTTACACACCGCGATTATTGTATTTCAATATAATTGTTTTTCCCATGTCATGCTATATATTTTGTTTTATGCATTTAAAACATTATTCTGAGGAGTCTGTGGCACAGGAAAAAGTTAACAATCTCAAACTCATCTCAGCATCGATCACGAAGGAGCAACCAAATGGCTACACAGGTAGGGGAATAGTGATTCCTAACCTAGGAGGCAAGTGCGGCCCTTAACCGAGTGTTCAACCAGCTGAGGAACCACAGACCTTTCGTGGTAGCTGTGGTGGGGGTAGGTGAGGCCATATGACAGTTCACACTCACGGGGAGTGATGCCACAAAGGAAGGTGACTGTGGTGGCTTCTCCGGGCATCAGACCTGCAGAGCTAGGGTCCTGCGGCGGGGGATGGGGTAGGATGCTGCTTCCTTCTACAGGGTTTTCCCTTAAAGCAACTCTGCTCCCCAAAGGCTGCTTCCCCCTCTTTTCCCCTCCCGTGTGGGCTGCTCTGTGTTGGGCTGAATTGTGGCCCCATCGAGGCTTTGCCTTCATTTCGTAAACAACCAAAGTCCTCTTTATTCTGTATCTTCATGTCTGGCTCTCCTAACATCTCCCCTGGGCAAAATGGGGACATTAAAAGCAAAGTCACCACTTCTAAAATTCAGCGACAGACTCCAGCCCAGTAGCCAAAGTCTCATTAGCCTTTTCTTCCTGCAGCATACAATTCCCACATCAGCAGAACGAGGGTCCTAATGAGCTTTCCCTCCTAGGATTGGTAGGAAGATGCAGTAAGTTAGTAACTGGGAACCACTTAGGACATGCCTGGCATGTGGCAATCGTGATATACATTGTTAAATAAAGACAACGCATCTTGTTTTTTTCTCTTTCTTTGCCATTAAATTAAAAACAAAAAACAAAGCAAAATGCCCCTAAAAACTCACAAATTCAGTGTTAATCAGCACAGCATTCAAGAACAAATGACAATCCGGAAAAAAACAGAGTTATTGTGGAAGGCTTACAGTCATTCTTAAATGTGAAAAGGAAAAGATTAAAAGAGATGTTAAAGATTAAATGACTGCCCAGCTCTCCCCACCCTGCTGAAGTCAGAGAACAAGATCTGGATGTCCCTAACTTTAACTCTCCACCCCCTCAGCCTAATACCTGCTGTGACTTGTCTGCAGGGGAGGGGTCCTGCCACTCTGCGTCTGGGTGTCTGTTGTCTACGGAACTCAGGATCTATCTCACAGGGCTGCGTGTTCTGGGTGTGGAATAAATCAGTGCTCCAAAAGCTTCCCTCTGTATGTTGCTGTCACCAGCCTGGACTCCCAGTTAAATTTGAGCTCAGCAATGCAAAGCGTAAAGAGAAATCCCCTGGTTAAAGTTCCGTGATATTTGGAACTACTCTGAATATGTGTGAGGTGGAGCGTCTCCAACTGAAAAACATTGTGCGTGGGTCTAGTTTATGGAAAAAAATATTAGCTGGTGGAAACCTGTGACGTTGAAGTCAAGGAATCAGAATGCCTGGGTGTGCTGCAAGGAGTGTGGGGACCATCTGGTCTACCCTGGTCATTTTATAGAGAAAGAAAGGAAGCAGAAGGCACAGAGAATTTCCACAGCTAAGGGGGAATGCAGTTCTCCAGAGACAGTGTGTCAAAGCACCACCGTCCAGCTGCAGAGTGCCTCCTTGGGACGGTGCTGTCCCCCTCTGTCTGTGTACGGCAGGGAACGAGTCAGGCTGGTTTGAAACTTGCCTGGACAACCTGAACCACCCGGCTCGCCTGCCTGTTGCATGACTTGCAAACAAACCCAGCAAACCCACTCCATAAATCTCAGCCTCACACTGCTGCTGGCAGCCTCGACACCCCACTTTCTGGGAAAAGGGGGAAGCTGATAATGAACGTAGCCTCCAAGGCACCAAGTGTCTGTGTCTTTTTTGCAGCCATTATATCCTGTTATCTTTGTTAGCAAACAATTACAGCCTCAAAGACCAGGAAGAGGTCACCTCCAACCTCCCTCCACCACCCACCTTTGCACCCTCGTTCTCCAGGTAAAGACCAGTCCTTGCTACCTATTCAGACAGCGTGCAGTACCTGCACAGGTACTACGCTTAGCCAGCACGGCACCCTGTCTCCCTTCCTAACCGTTTACAACCACATCCAGTTTCCAGAACATTGGATGGCTTTTCAGGTTAATGGCTATGGTGACTGCTGAGGTTTCTCTGACCTGAGAATGCAAAACGAGTCCATCCTCTTTAGTTGCTCCCTTTAAAACCTTCTGGAGACTCACACGGCTACACTGAATTCTATTTTGCACACGGAGGATCCGCTGTGTTATTGTTTCCATCATTGTGAGTAGGTGGATATGGCATAGACAATTTTAGGTTTCCGGGTTCTGGTGCCAGGAAGAATCGAGAGAGTACAAAGTTCAAGTGCCTTCAAAGTGATTAAAATAAACAAGCAGACAACTAGTTCCTAAGCCACACCCACCTCCTACAGGGCATTTCATCTGGTGTTGCCACCATACTCCCAGTCCCCAAACCTGTGAGAAGTGACCGGAAAGTCAGCCCTTGTCGCTGACGAGGTTCCCCTCGTCCCTCTCTCGCACCCAGCACCTAAGCGCGTCTTTGGTCACCTGTGGGTTTCAGCGGGTTCCAGGCCATTGTCCAAGCTGACATCTGTCCGCACCATCTCCTGTTTCAGTTCTCCGATCTCTGAGGCGATTGTGTCAATGAGCTATTCAAAGACAAAAATAGTGTGACGTCAGGAAGTGGAGAGGCGTGGCTGCCCACAGTGCCCGGGAGGAATAGGCTCTTCAATAGGAACAGAGAAGACCATCTTTTTTTCTTTCTTTTTTTTTTCAATCTTGGCTCTGTGAATTTCCTCTAACCAGAGGAAAAAATAAAGGGCGAGGGGACAGCTTCTCCTTAGAAAGGGGAAGAACTTAGGTTTCGGTATTGTAATAAGGCAAAGACTATGACACCCAGTTTGTTAGGTTTCAGTATTGTAGTAAGGAATATAACACCCAGTTCGCTTTCTCAATGTGAATACAGACAGGCATAAGTAAATCCTGGTAAAACCAGGCCTCAACATTCATTTTTTTTCTCTGGATTAAAATTCATATAATCATTATTTTGGCTCTAGAAATAAGCTAATTCAAAAGGCATAGACAGCTTACAAATTGATTTGCAAAGATAACAGAATGAATTCTTGTCCTATTCTTTGCATGTTTTGAAGAGAGAAGATTGTTGGGGAAAGGGAAGAGAAAGAACTGAGCAAGGCTGGGGGTGGGCAGGTGGGCAGGTTGGCCACAGGGGCATCTGGGGAAAAAATGCAGCCTCTTCTTGCAAAAGGCTTGAGGTTTCTTCTGTCTCACCGCCAGCCACAACCTGCAAAGAGGCCGTGTCTGACCGGGAAGGCTGGTCTGAAATCTGTGCCCACCCGGTCTCATTCGGTAGAATCTTTACTGGTCCTTACCAGGCACTGCCAGGGTAGAGCAGCTGTTCCCAAGGCTGCCACCCTGCTCAGTATTTTTTGAAAATGTAGTTATTTTTCATATAAATGATTAACATATAATAGGTCTATTATTGTTTTACAATTCCATTTCAAAATTTCTTCATTTTAATTTCTAATAAGGGAAATATCTATAGCTATAACCCACATGAACACAAGTTCTTTGGGATCCTCACTAATTTTTAAGAGTGTTGGGCGTCTAAAGACTGAAACGTTTGAGAACCTCTGTTCTAGCTACAGATAAATGTTGTCTTGTCTCAAGTGGCTTTTATCCCGCCCAGACTCTGGGAGAGAAACTTGAGCTCACAGGTTGTTCCAAAACCTGTGAGCTCACAGGTTTAGGGTTGGGGTTGACCCCAACTACTCCTCCATTGATTTAGCAGAACTTTACAAGCACTCACTGCATGCCGGGCACTACAAATGGGGAGTAGGCTGAGAAGATATCAGCTCCCAAGGAGGAGGACATTGTGGTGAGGCAGACAGACCACAGCACTGAGAAGTTCCAGAAAGAAAATAGATTAGGGTGATGTCACAGAGAGCACCTCAGGGGCCACTCAAACCAGGCTGGGATTCGTCAGGACAGGTCTTTGTGCAAGTGATAGAGCTTTGAATGACAAGGGTGCCAGGAACAGATCAAAGAAAGAGCCCTCCACACAGAGAGAAGGTTCTAGAGGCCAGGAAGATGTGTGGAAGGTGGAGCAGGCAGGGCCCAGATCTTGTCAGCCTTGCAGGTCACAGTATATATGAATTTCAGTTTTCTGTGATAAGGACCATTGGAAGGCTTGGAGTAGGGGAAGGACAATAGGACAATTTATTTCTGTCTTATGGTCGAAAAAGACAAGCTTGGCTTCTGGCTAGAGGTGGTCTGTAAGGGCAAGATGAGCAACAGGAAGGCCAGTTGGGAGTAACTGCAGTGAGAGATGACAGTGGCTTGAACCAAGGTGGTGGCTGTGGAAAGACAAGAAGGGGGAAATTCAGGAACGATTTGACTTAGGAATGGATATAACTTGATGGATTCAATGTGGGGGTCGTGGGAAGAGAAGAATCAGGAGGACTCCTAAGTTTTTGGTTTGAGCAGTTAGATAAATGGCAGGGCCCTTGACTGAGAAGAGAGGAAGGGGGAAGAATTAAGCGTGAGGAGGAAATCAAGGTGGACTTTGGACAGGTTAAATTTTAATTCGGTTGCTTACCGGTCATCAAATAAACCTGTTAAGTAGCTTTTGCCATTCAGAATGGAGATATTTATATATTTGGAAGTCACCAGCATGTGTGGCTGATATTCCAAAGCTCTGCGGCAGGGAGGGACTATCTAAGGAGACAGTGCTGATGGAGAAGGGAGTCCCATTGGACAGCTCCGGGCACTCTCAACACTGAGCGGTCAGAGGGGGGGAAGCCAGCCAGGCCCTTCATGCTCCATCCATCGCCTTTGTGTGTGTGGCTAGGGTAAGGGCTGCAGGTGGAGCTTCCAGACCCTGAAGTCTTGGGAGAGACAAATGATCAGGAGATCCCACTGTATACACATCTTAGTGGCAAATTTTTTTTTTTTTAAAGCCTGACAATGCCAAATATTCCAGGATGTGGGAAAACAGGATCCCCCTAGTCTTACTTAGTCTGTTTTCTGTTGCTATAACAGAGTAGCACAGACTGGGTAATATATAAATAACAGAAGGTTATTTGGCTCATGGTTCTGGAAGCTAGGAAGTCCAAGAACATGGCTCTGGCATCTGGCGAGGGTCATGGCAGAAAGTGGGAAGTGGAACAGACGGTGTGAGACAGAGAGAGGAAATTAGCCGAAACTCATCTTTGTCTCAGGAGGCCACTCCTGGGATAAGTAACCCACTCCCAAGATAAGGGCATTAATCCATTCAAGAGGGCCCCAGCCTCATAACCTAATAACCTCTTAAAAGTCTCACCTCTTGATACTGTTACCATAGCAATTAAATTTCAGCATGAGTTTTGACAGGGACATTCAAACCATAGCACCTCTTATGCTGCTGGAGGAATATTATTCATAGAGCCACTCTGAAAAGCGGTTTGGTGATATTTTGTAGGGCTAAAGATACACCAACCTCCGTATGCATATGAAGTTTCAAGCCATGCAAAACTTTCCCGACACAAAGAAAAGATAAATGTTTGAGGAGACGGATATCCTGATTACCCTGATTTGATCATTACACATTGTATATGTATATCAAAGTATCACATGTGCCCCCCAAAAATGTACAACTGTGATATATCAGTTAAAAAATACAAAAAAAACTCAACAATTTTTATATTGATTACATGTTGAAAGGGTACTACTTTGTCGATGTTACATTAAGAAATATATCATTAAAAATTTAAAAACATGCAAAACAGTTCTATATATTGTTTTATAGATACAGACAAAAATATAGTCCATTCCAATACGTATGGGGACTATAATCCTAATCTAGGATGGTGGTTACCTCTACACAGGAGAAATGGATGCAGGTGTTTACAGATTTAAGGGCTCAGCTGTTTGTGAGATTTTATTTATTTATTTTTTAGAGATGGGGTCTGGCTATATTGCCCAGGCTGGAGTGCAGGCGCCTTTCCACTACTGATCAGCACCGGAGTTTTGATCTGCTGTTTCCGACCGGGGCTGCTCATCCCTCCTTAGGCAACCTGGTGGTCCCCTGCTCCCGAGAGGTCCCCACATTGATGCTGAACTTAATGCAGATGCCTAATCAACTGGCATAGCACAATGCCACAAGTGGCTGAGCCATTTGACCTCTGAACACCTGCACCCATTTCTCCTGTCTAGGATTGGGATTATAATCCCCACGCATATTGGGATAGACCTTACATCTGTGTGTGTATCACAGCGCGGATCTCCTGGGCTCCAGTGAGCCTCCCACCTCAGCCTCCCAAGTAGCTGGGACTACAGGAGCGCGTTACTGCGCCTAGGGAGATTTTATTTTTTAAAACAAAATGGCAAAATGATAAGACTTGACGGAGCTGAGTGATGAGTGTTTTAGTGTTATGTGTGATTTTCTGTATGCTTAAAATCCTTCATCCTCATAATTATTAGGAAAAGAAGAAAAAGAAAGGCTGGTGTGTAGGAAAGTGGCAGGAGAGGAAGGGACTACAAAGGTGGAAGCAGGTGGGGGGCTCGGGGGAGTCTGGGCATCTCCGCTGCAGCACCCCGACTCTGGGCCATGGCTGTGGTCCCAGATAGGAGAGCCACACACAGCTCACCAGGGCGCAGAGCCCAGCCCAGGGAGGGGGAGCCACAGCCTTGGGCACACCTGGGAGAGAGGACCCCCGCAGCAGGAAAATAGGTCATTAGGCACAGTCCTCTCCCCACCTCCAGTCACCCTCGGCCACCATGTCAATCTGAACACAAAAACCCCAAATGGCCTTCCCCAGGAAAAGAGTTGCTTCCCTCCCGTGAGGCTGGTTCTCCCAGGTACTGCCCTTCCCGACATCTTTGGCTGCATCTCCAGATCTCCAAGTGCCACACTTGCTTCCTTCTCTACACCTAGCCACGCACGGGAACCTGTGGTCTGAGGCTCACTCGCCCAGCGACACTCGCAGGGCCCATCACCCACAACGCCACTTGGCTGTGGCGTAGGATGAAGACGCAGGGAGCCCAGGGCACCGGGGCAGACGAGCACAGAGACAGCACCTGGCGGGTGGCCATGGGCCCTTCCCTGCTGGGTGCCAGCACTTTTTTCAGCCTCTCCAGCTTCCCTCCACCCCCTCCACTCAGTCCACTCACCTGTCGGATAGCAGAGGGAAGGGCATTTATCTCACAAATGCACCAGAGTTTAGGGCTCCAGGGCCAGGGGTTTATATACCCGTCAGACCCCTCCACCAGCAAAACTTAACATCACAAAACATTCTCTCCTCTCTGAGGTCATGCCCAGGTCCCACTGATTGGATTTTGGGTGTATCTCACATTGTTCCCAGAGAAAGTTAGTGTTTGTATATTTGTTTGTTTTTAATTCCTATGGATTTTTGATCTCATCCCTTACACTTGGGTCTTCGAGATTTCCTTGAGGAAAGAGCTAATTTGTCACCCACCAAAGAAGGCCAGTTTGAACCTCAGCTTTCCCACATTAACGCCAATAGCAGTTTCAATGCAAGTCCTTTATCAAAGTTGGTGCCAACCAGCTGAAGTTCCTCCAGATCTACTTACACAACCCAAGACCCCAGCACATCCCTGTGTCGGTCCAGAATTCCCCAAAACAGGAGAAGGGGCATCTGCAAAGCTGGTAAGAGCTGTGTGCGCCAGTCCAGGGAGCATGCGGACCCCTGGGAAGGCGGCATCAGAGCCAGTCAGCTGTTATCCATGCAGCCAGAGGGTGAGACAGGGCACCACATTGCCAGGCACAACGTTGGTGGTCCTTACACCAAAACCCCAGCACATCAGTGTCATTCCCAGAAAACCCCCAAGCAGTACCAAAGACCGCAGCCCAAGAGACAGCCACCTACACATAAAGAGCACAGCTGGCTTCAACTGATAAAGCCAGACATTGCCTGTGTTTGGTTTTCCCTGCAGAGGTGCTCAGCAAGTCTCCAAAACCAAAGTGCTGGTGTGCTTGTCTGTGTAAGCTGGAAGAAAGAGGACCTCTGGCCTGGCTTGGGACTTCTGGGGACGAAGCAGAGTGGGCTGGGGCTGGTGACTACCACAGAAGCCAAGAGGATAGCAGGGCGGGGGTGGATCTCATTCTACTCAGAAACCCAGTGCCTTTGGGCTCCCTGACATGTGAGCAATCGTGCATAACAAACCACAGAAGCCTAAGGTATTCACCCGGGTGATTTTACACACCAACTGGCACCCTGGCTGAGAGGGCAAGGCGGTAATTCAGGGGGGCCCGGGTTCTTTCCCAGCCTTTTGAGATCACACCCAGAGCTGAGTCTGGGCAAGGCTGGGCCTGCCAAGTTCTGGTCTGGTGCAGGAAACTACGCTAATTTGTACCATTTTGTAATCATTCTGAGTCATTTCTCTGTAGGTGGAGATCTCATCCAAGGGGCTGTTCTTCAAGCAGCAACCTTGTACAGTTTCGAGGCAGTCTGGCTTGCAGCGCCTACCTGGTGGTCTGGCAGGTGGAAGAGCTTTAAGCACACCGACTTTGGGCTCAGAAAGACCTGCCTTCTTGACTCCCTGTTGCCTCGATCACCCCGGGTGAGTGGCCGAATCTGGGTGCTCTCATCCTTAAACTCCCAAAGCTAAGACTGGTGCAATGAAAGAAGGGTTGTCAGAGGTTTAAAAAGGACAAGATTAAAACACTGCAACAGGCTCCTAAGTGCTCCCTAATTCTCTTCCTACTTAAATTATCTCTTTATATCATTGTCAATTGTTATTAAGCAGAACATTGATGCTAAAAGACACTTAGAATGGACTCATACACCCCTCAGCCTAGAAAGAGACCATGTCATCGCCAGCAGCAGAGACGTGGCACTACAAAGCACCACTGTCTGGAAAGTCCCGTCTCCCTCTGCCTGTCTTCCCAGAAGTCTCTAATCCAGAGATTTGCCCACTAGGTGCTCATTTTTTTCTCCCCTAATGAGGAGAAGCGTCGTTTATGCATCCCTGCGTGCACGGGAGGCTAGGCGAGGAAGAAAAGGGAGGGACCCCAAATCTTGTTTTCTTTCTTTTAGGGTTAGATAAAAGGAGAAAAATTCTCTTGAAGGTCAAGTAAAAATAAAACAAGAAAGTGCTTATAGAACACGTTCTGATACAGCGCTCTTCAAATTCCAAGTCTCACTCGGGCATGTTATCAGTGGTTTGAAGAGGGATGTGTTGCTGATATGAGGAAGACTTGAAACCCAGGGTGTGGGAAAAGTCACGTCCTTGGCTCCCAGCTATGGAGTTTCTATTCCCCAAGTGCATCATCTTGGCCTTGAGGTGTGGTGGGCTTCTACAATCCCGGAATCACAGGACCTGAAACACCACATGACTCAGACTCTTGTCTCTCCCATCTGCTTCTGCTGGGCTGCAGGAGCCCCATGGTCTACTGGGTACATCCCACGCTGGGGTTTTTCTAAAGTAGTCTGGAAAATAATGGGCTTCCTCCACACTGTCAAATGACCTTTGCCTCCAGGAACTGTCACCATGAAAACACAAAAGTAATGGAGGCTCCTCTCCTTCACTTGTAGAGGGACACCTGGGGCTGCTGGAGCATCTCAGAAGAATCTTGCCTTTTTGTTTTGTTTTGTTTTAAAGCTTTGTGTGTTATACTTCCCAAGGGTATTTGCATTTATATTTTTGAAATTTTATTATAATTGCAAATATAATACATGAATACATTCCCATTGAGAAAAATAAATTATTGTGGTTAAAAATAATCTTCCTGGCCGGGCGCGGTGGCTCACGCCTGTAATCCTAGCACTCTGGGAGGCCGAGGCGGGTGAATCGCTGGAGGTCAGGAGTTCGAGACCAGCCCGAGCAAGAGCGAGACCCCGTCCCTACTAAAAATAGAAAGAAATTATATGGACAACTAAAAATATATATAGAAAAAATGAGCCGGGCATGGTGGCGCATCCCTGTAGTCCCAGCTACTTGGGAGGCTGAGGCAGTAGGATCGCTTAAGCCCAGGAGTTTGAGGTTGCTGTGAGCTAGGCTGACGCCACGGCACTCACTCTAGCCTGGGCAACAGAGCGAGACTCTGTCTCAAAAAAAAAAAAATAATAATAATCTTCCTTGGCCATCATCCATATGCCCTTTCACCTACTAAGATGTAAGCACCATTACCGGTTTGTGTGTATCCTTCTTAGACAGTGTCCTTCAGTGCTTGTCCCACCCAGTGGCATCGCCCTGATGTACTTATTTCACTCAGCAAAATGTGAGATTTACCCATGTTGATGCATGAAGACCTCATCCATTTGTTTCAAGTGGGAATGGTTTTCTACTGTGGGGATATGCCATAATCCATGTGTCCATTCTATTTTGATAGACACTTAGGTAGTTTCTTCTTTTTTTTTTTTCTATTTTCTTTTATTTTTTTTAGAGGCTGGTCAAGTGAAGCAGTGGGAGTAGAGAAGGAACAAAGGAATCTGTAACTGATTGTGATCAATTAGTTGTAAATACCACCGCACTCGGACCAACCAACACTTAGGTAGTTTCCAGTGCTTTGCTGTCACGGGCAGTGCTGTGATGAACACCTGAGTGTGCTCCCTTGCGTGCTGTGTGGAGCATCATCAGAGAGAATGCTGGGTCTACGCATGGCACAAGGTACGAGGGGTGCCATGTGGCCGCCCAGGGGCTGTGCCCTTCTGGGCTGCCCTGCTCCGCCATCTTTGAAAGTATCCATTGTCACTTGTCCATGTTTGGTATTATCAAACTTTTAAGCTTTGGCCAATCTGATGAGTAGAAATGATTTGTTTTGCTTTAATTTGCTTTGCCTTGATTATGTTTCTGTTGTCTATTTCAATTTTTTCTTCCAATCTTGCCCATTTTGGGGTTTTCTTGATTTTTTTTCTTATAAAATTGTACACGTTGTGGATACACATCCATTGTCTCATATGTTTCAACTATTTTCTCTCATACTGTTTTTCTACTTTTTAAACTTTCTTAAGCCTCTAATGATGAGAAAATCAAATTGGTTGAAGTTTTTACTATGTCTCTTGCTTACTGACCTGGTGTAAGAGGACATTCCTTATTCTGAAGTGATAAACAGTCTCTTCTACTTTCTGCTAAGACTTTACTGTATATATAGTTTTGCCTGTTTATATACAATGTGTTTATTTATCTCTAGGCCTTTCATTCATCTGGAATTTAACTTTGTGTGTGAAAGTAAAGGACCACTGTAATATATAACCAATACCGGTTCCCCAAACCCCTAGCCCTGCAGCACCCTGAGCTGGCTATGTCTGCCGGAGGCAGCTTTTGCAGGCCAAGGAATGTGCCCAGAGGGTTGTCTTTTTTCAAATTCACCCAAAGACTGAGGGTGGCCCTAGGAAATAGAACTCTGCCCTCAATTTTTTATTCCAAATGGGCAGCAGGTGAGCTTGATAGCATTTATCCAATGGTCCATCTTAGTTCCGTGGATTCAAAACACCACCTTAATCAGAATCAGGACCTTCTGTTTACCAAAAAGCAACCTTTACTATCTTTTCATCCCATTTTCTCCTTTGGAGTTAACAACAACATACCTCGAATAACATTTGTGTAGAAAACAAGGTGATAAGCCACCCACCCTGTCCTATTCTCTAAGTGAAATGAGTGTTTTGTTGTGAGTGACTTTCCTTTTTAGCTCAAAGTAGCAAACAGTAGTATCTAAAAAAAATAAAGACAAAGGAATAGTTTGATATTTAAAAACAGAATTTGGACTAAATGCCTAGGTTGGAATTCCTTCGTCTCTGCTGCTCCAAGCAGTGTGTCCTTGAGTAAAGAATTTGACCCCTTCAAGTCCCTCAAATGGAGAGTGTGATAAGGCCGGATTCTCAGGGCTGTCTGAGAGGTCACTGTGGTGTCAGGGGCCAAGCCCTCAGCAGGCATGCACCTTTAGTGTCTGCTGGTGGCGGGAGGGCTCAGCAATTTACACCCCCACGGATAGCAGAAGAGAGGTCTGGCTTGAAAGAGTGCTGAGAGTTCAGGGTGGGTCCAGGTGGCAGAATGTGTTCGTTCATTGTATCTTCTGGGGACACGGGTTTTTATGCAATGCCTGGGAGGAAGACCTCCACATCCTGTGGTCCCCACAGGCAATTTAATTCCACAGGGACATGGAATTTGAGAAGCACGGATGTAGTTACAGTGGACAGAATACCTGAAATCAGGGAAGCCCTAGAAAATTAAGGACCTGGTGCCCCTAGTGTGTGTGGGTACCTCCTGGGGGACCTCGAGGCATTGACAGACCAGGTTTCCATAGCATGGAGTCTCTTGGACCTTCCTCAGATCTGAAAATCCCTGGAAACATTGGGCTGTGCAGCAGCCTTGCTGAAGACCAGCACTGCCACCACAGGGCCCTGTCCGTCCTCTGGAGGGTGTACAGGAGGAGACGATCGAGTCCCACACAGCCGGATGCACATCCCTTGTCAGAAGACACCGTTAGGCTGTGGGAGCCAGCTTTGTGTGGGGCACAGTGACAAAGAAGGACCCCCCCAGGGTCAGTCCTTGATCTACGACTGATGGGTGCTAGGCTATAAATACTCCAGCTTCCCACCCCTGGTTGGGACCACTCTGAGGTGAGACCTACTCCATCCCCAAACTCCCTTTAAGACGGACCTAAGGTTACCCGTCAGGGGACTTTGCTTGATACTGGACCCTTGTCTGATCACTTTCCCACCCCCCTGCACCCACCCACTGCCAACCCCGGCTCCTGGCCCCGCTCCACTGTGGGTTTCTCTTGGGAGCACTTCCTAAGGGTCACTTTCCTGCAAATCTTCAGCTCTGGGCCTGTTTCTGGGGAACCTGACCTAAGAAACCCCCCCACCTTCCTATGTGGCCCTTCTTTCACCATTCGGGGCTGACAGGCCTGCCTGTGGGTCCTTCCTGGAGCCAGAGGCTCTCCCTGACGGCCCCACCTGGAAGTGGCTTCCGCAGGGCGGGAATGCTGTCTTTCCCTCACTGCTGTGTCCTCCAAGCTCAGAGCTGTCTCTGGTGCACATTCATTGTCAACTGCTCTTCCCTCTTCGCCTTCCTTTTGGTGACTTCTCTGTTCATTCGCCTTCCAGACAGGGGGTAAGTCAGGACACAGAGGAGGTGGACCTCTGACCGGTCCATTATAATAATCTCAGCTGAACAGGATGGAGAAGTAGCTGAAATTGTGGTATCCACTAAAAAGAGATTGCTCGAGATTTTTCAATTATGCACCACCAAAAAAAAAAAAACACGCCACTGTGGTTGCACATCCAGGATGCAGAGGTTCTCTTCTGGTCCTTGATGAAGTTCTCATTGAGTGTAAACCATTTGCTCCAAAACACGGTCCTCCTAATAATTAAGTTGTAAACTCCTCCTACCGACATGTAAAAGAGACCAAAGTGGGCTCCACCTGGCCAGACACTGCTCACCAAACACAGCGGAGGCTGCAATGGGCGGGGAGGAGGGAGGAGAGTGTTTGGACAGGCGCCGCTGATTCAGCGCAACTCACAGAAGCCTAGCGCAGAGTTGTTTTGTTTTTTTGAACTATGTTTAAAATTACACTGCAGAGCAAACACTCTGATGCAACCTTCAATTTGGTGCATTTTTAGAAAAAAAGCAATAATTTTTAAAAAGTATTAATACATATAGTATCTGCAGTTCAATATATGAAATATGGAAACAGCTTATATGACTATATCTTGAGACAGTCATTCTGCTAAGGACTCGACTTACTACATCAGTTGTCTGAGGCCGTATCGTGTTAGATTATTCCGTGACCTGGGAAGCCACAGACAGCACCATATTGCACTGGGAAGTAGCTGGGGTGGGTTCACCACCAACAACCTTGTCCACTCACACATCGCTTCAGCCATAAATGGTGTTCCTACAATTAAGAAAACTATGCAAAACTTGAAATAAAGGAAAAAAAAATTCCCTTTCAAAGTCATTGTTGGACACTGTTTAGCAAGTCTACCTAAGGGTCACCTAAGGTGTCATTTTGTCTGACTGTTATTTATTTATTTATTTATTTTGAGACAGAGTCTCACTCTGTTGCCCAGGCTAGAGTGCCATAGCATCAGTCTAGCTCACAGCAACCTCGAACTCCCGGGTTCAAGCAATCCTTCTGCCTCAGCCTCCCGAGTAGCTGGGACTACAGGCATGTACCACCATGCCTGGCTAATTTTCTTTTTTATATATATATTTTTAGCTGTCCAGATCATTTCTTTTCTATTTTTAGTAGAGACGGGGTCTCACTCTTGCTCAGGCTGGTCTCGAACTCCTGACCTCGAGTGATCCTCCTGCCTCGGCCTCCCAGAGTGCTAGGATTACAGGCATGAGCCACCGCGCCCGGCCTGACTGTTATTTTGATTAAGGCTCAGACTCTATAAAATCAGATACTAACTTGTGAAAGACTGTTAAGTTGAAAATGATATTTGTCTGGTATAACTCCAAAGGTTTTGGTTTTGTTGCCCTATATGTCTCTAGGGCAATGTATTAGGTTCTACCATATGAAATTGCATTGATGGAAGGTCAAAAAATCATTTTAAAGTGATGGATATCCCAAATACACTGATTTGATTTTTATAAATTATATGAATATATTTAATTATCACATGTACTCTCCAAACCATGTATATCTATTATGCATCAATTTAAAATATTGTTGAATGTTGGCAATATTAAGCTTATATCTAACCTTACAGATTAGATACATAAAGCTGGCTCACAGTAGATGTTAAAAAGTGTTATTCTTTTGCCCACTGACTTTACTTGCTAGTCTTCACCATTTGGAATCAGCTTTAATATCCTGTTGGTTTTCTCATTAACAAGTTAAATCAATCTTTGACACACTCACTATGTATTTGTATGAGAGTCATGTTTTTTCTCTTTTTGAAAATTATCCCTGAAGTTTGCAGCATTTATCCGAAGAAACCTGCCAACTGTGGGACCTTGGCCTTTGGTGGCAGGGGGGTGGGGGGTGGGGTGGGCGTTGTTTCACCTCTCTGGGTTTCAATTTCCTCAAACATTAAATAGATCCTTAGGTTTCTAATGCCTCTTTTGGCACGAACTCGGTTCTTCCCAGCTGTCGCGCTCTGTCTTTCCGGAACTCAGTGGCGTGGATGCTGTCCCCACCTTCACTTCCCTTTTACCATCTCTGGCTTCCGACTGACCAGCTGTCTTCACTGGGCTTTCTACATGCGCTGCAGGAAAAAGAATGACTCACCCTTTCTGGAAGGCCATCAGAATGTATACATCAACACTGAAGTGGAAAAACTAGTGGATTCAGCATTTCTACTTCCAGGAATTGACCCAAAGAAATAATCAGGTATATGAAAAAGAATGTTCTTGGCAGTATCATTTATAATAGTGAACAGTGGAAAAAGGACTAAATGTCTAACAGCTGCAGACTGGGTAAAGAAAGTGCAGTACACCAATATAATGGAATGCTGTACAGCCATTAAAATGGAGATTCTGGTATATATTTCTTCAGGTGTATGATATATAGCAATATATTGCATGTCAATATATCAATATAGTAATATGATCTTAAGTAGGAAAAAAGTTGTGCAACAGTATGTGCACTACGAGCTCACTTATGTAATACACATGGATGCATTGATGTGCAGATTTATATTATGTGCATAATATAGTACAATTACAGATAGAACAGAAATCTGGATGCATAGTGTCAAGACGCTCACTGGGCTCATTTCCCAGTGGGGCCATTAGAGATGGTACAATATAGGTAATAGTCTCTTTCTTCTTTATGCTTTTTTAAAACTGCTCTTTGACAAGCATCTTTTTTTCATAGAAAAACATAGCTACTTTTATTTTGGGAAAAATGCAAGCAAAAGAATAATTCAATGGGTGGAATTAACAGAGAGCCTGGAGTTAACAGCATAGCAGTTGGACAAGTTTCCTTCAGAGTTCCTGGGCTCAGCAAGCTGGTACTCTGTGGACAGGTGCTTACAACAAGGGATCTTACAAGCAAGGGATCGCTTGGTTGTTGCAGGCTTTGGTAAAACGAAGGACATGAGATGTTCTGTTGATCATCATTACTGATCTATTGAATTCCTTGTTCCGTGGCCCCCTCCCTCTGAAGCCAGGGCCTTGCCTTTTGGAGTTGTTTCGCATCGTCCCAGCCTACCTTTTTTTTTTTTTTTTTTTTTTGAGACAGAGTCTCACTTTGTTGCCCAGGCTAGAGTGAGTGCCGTGGCGTCAGCCTAGCTCACAGCAACCTCAAACTCCTGGGCTCAAGCGATCCTCCTGCCTCAGCCTCCCGAGTAGCTGGGACTACAGGCATGCACCACTATGCCCGGCTAATTTTTCTATATATATATTTTTAGTTGTCCATATAATTTCTTTCTATTTTTAGTAGAGACGGGGTCTCGCTCTTGCTCGGGCTGGTCTCGAACTCCTGACCTTGAGCGATCCACCCGCCTCGGCCTCCCAGAGTGCTAGGATTACAGGCGTGAGCCACCGCGCCCGGCCTCCAGCCTACCTTTTTTTTACATCAGCTCAATTACACACCAGGGGTTGATTTTAATATGGAATTGAAGTCATCGTTTGTTCCAAAACATTAGCTACGTGTCAGGTGGTTTTCGCTTTTTCTAGTTAAAGAAAACTGTGTATACTCTGAGCTAGAATTTTCCTGGTACCCCATTGGCTTTTATGCAATCCACTCCAAACGTCTACTAATTTCAAATGCCATGAAACAGCGGGCTCTACATATAAGTAGTTTCTCACCTAATACGGGCAACATAGGCTGTGAATGGGCATGATTTCAATAGAAAGGTTACTGCTCCAATAACACTGGGAACATCCGATAAAAGCAGGTTAAACACTGGGTTAAACGAGGTCACCGTGCACTCAGAATCTCCACTACGCTGATGTCCAGTGTGACGTGTGCAGGGTTCCCCAGGCCCACTGCCCTTAGGGCCGTCTGTGGATGGCCGTGTTGGGGAGCAGCGTTCTGCAACAGCGCTTAAAGAAATGCTAACTTACAGTGATGCCCCTGGGGACAGTAACTGCTATGCTTGGAATTTCAGTTTTAATTAAAAAACAGAAAACCAGAGAAACATGGAGTAAGAAAGAGTTCAAAGAAAAAGGAATCGGAGAGGAGACACAAATCTATAACTTGCAACATCAGAGTGGAAATTTTGAAATAGAATATTAAAAACATGTTTCTGTAAGTTGACGATGAAAATATCCCCTGAGCACGTATGTTTGGTTTAGGGAAGGAAGAAGGCAGAGGGACTGTGAAAAGGGGATTTGGATTGTAAGCAAATGGGAAGCTCAGTCATCTTTCAGTCTTGTGAAGATGATTAGTGACTCTGTGGGGATGAGTCACTAAGATTTGAAACTTAACTGAAAGGCAAAGGATTGTTCCCCCTCGGGAACCTGCGCTCTGATGCAGAAGTCTGCTAAGGCCCCCTGGCTTATCATTTCAGACAGGACACACGTAGCAGGTGCTGTGAGTGCCCTGCCCTCGTCCCTCAGAAGGCACCGTTCCCGTGCGCAGTGATGGCTTTCTACTCAAGTGCCTGGCAGTCTCTGCCCAAGAGCTTGAGGATGCTCTGTGGCCGGGAGTGCTGAGGGCAGCCATTGACCCAGGAGGGGTAGGGATTGCAGCAATACCCAGCTGCCTTGCCCTTAGGAAGAACAACTCAGACACCCCCTGCAGTCTCCCAGAGGTCCCCAGCGGGACTGAGCCTTGTATGGGCTGCCTTCCCTTCCTGTCTCACTCCCCTACTCCCTTACCTGGGCTTCCTGCGATCACTTTGCAAATGAACTGCTTGCATTCGTATTCTGTCTCTGGGTCTGCTACTGGGGGAACCCAACCAATGTTTTCTTTTCACTGTAAGTTCAGAGCAAGAACTCCAGGCTGTCTGCTCCATCTCAGGCAGCCAGACACCTTCACCCCTCCTCTAGGCCTTTCTTTACAGCTGTGCTGCTCCCATCCCCAGGGTGCCTAGAGAATGGGTATATAGGAGTCCCTTGTACTGTTTTCTCGACTCTGTTCTCATCTAGGTTGGAGTGACCAGAATTGGGCACAGGTTCCCAGTGCTACCTTGGTCTCGCCTCTCCCCTAACATACAAAATAATCGTCTTTATCATTAAGAATCAAACTAACAGTATCTCCAAATAAGGAAAAAAAAAATTAAAAAAAAAAAAAAAGAATAAAAGTAACAGGGTAATATTCACCAGACTAGTGTTTCCCAGACTGGAATGTGCACAGGCATCACCTGGGGATCTTGTGAAAATGCAGGTTCTGATTCACAGTCCGGGTTAGGGCCTGAGACTCTCCCTTTTTAGCAAACTCTACAGCTGATTGGCAGACCACACCGTGAACAAGGTTCTAGTGACGTGTGAGAGCCCCAACCACAGGCTAATTCTTTCCTGGGTTGGTATATCCAGCGTCTTGTCCAACTGGCCACGGAGGAGCTGCTGAATATATATTGGTTAAATCTAATTCTTGCAACTGTTTTATTGATACTGCGATTCACTACTTTAATTTGACCACCCAGCTGCAAACATGACAGCAGCAATTGTGTAATGCAAATTCTAAAAGAAAAGTCCCTCTGATGGTGGGAAAGTACATGCTGGGAGAGTAGTGGGAGAACAGCAAGGATGACAGGGCACAGTGTGAGCAGACTGGCAAACTGGGTATGTGAGTCACTGTCAACTCACGTCTACTGAAGACCTGCTACCCTTAAGACTGTGACCAAAATGGACACCAAAAGAAGTATAAGATACTGTCCCTGTTCCACAAAAGGTTTATAATGTGACTAAGAAGATAAGACAAAGATAACAAAAACAAGCATCAGGTGAGTGGTTGAAGACCGTGGTAACCCTGATAACTAATTTGCTTGACCTAATTCACTTGACATCTCAGTAAAACCCGTCTAATCATTGAATCAATGGTCCTGTCATTAAAGCCACTTGCCTCTCGCAGACAGCAAACACTGGTAGTTGCATTTTGCAAGAGAGACTCAGATTCGACGTCAGCCCTATCATGCACCCAACACCCATGTTCAAGTGCCTGTGGGTGGATGGGCATCCTTAATCAGAGAAGTTTTAATATTCTTATTCAGGGCAAGAGAACTAAATAATGTTCTTTAAAAACAGAATCCAGGCCAGGCACAGTGGCTCACACCTGTAATCCTACCACTCTGGGAGGCTGAGGCAGGAGGATCGCTTGAGCCCAGGAGTTTGAGGTTGCTGTGAGCTAGGCTGATGCCACAGCACTCTAGCCCGGGTGACAAAGCAAGACTCTGTCTCAAAAAAATAAAATAAAGTAAGATATAAAACCAGAATCCAGGCCGGGCACGGTGGCTCACGCCTGTAATCCTAGCACTCTGGGAAACTGAGGTGGGCAGATCGTTTGAGCTCAGGAGTTCGAGACCAGCCTGGGCAAGAGTGAGACCCTGTCTCTACTAAAAATAGAAAGAAATTATATGGACAACTAAATATATATATATATATATATATATATATATATATATAGAAAACCAGAATCCAACCCATGTTCAGAACAGCAGTATTTACAATAACCAAAAGGTGGAAGCAACCAGTGTCCATAAATGGATGATCAGAGAAACAAAATGTGATATATCCATAGCATTCAACCTTAAAAAAGAAAGAAATTCTGCCATATGCTACTCCATGGATGAACTTTGAAGACATTATGCTAAGTGAAATAAGCCAGTTACAGAAGGAGAACACTGGAGGATTCCACTTACAGGAGGTACAGAGGAGTCAGATTCACAGAAACAGAAAGCAGAAGGGGGATTACCAGAGACTGGGAAGAGGCAGGAATGGAGAGATGTTTGATGGGTATAGTTTCGGTTTTGCAAGATGAAAAGCGTTCTGGAGATGGATGACGGCGATGGTTGCACAACAATGTGAATGTATTAATACTTAATGCCATAGAATTGTACATTCAAAAATGCTTAAAATGGTAAATTTTATGTTACATATGCTTTACCATAATTAAAACAACAAAACAGATTCTGTAGAGTCAGAAGACTAGGTAGAAGGGTTTCTTTCTCTCTCTTTCTTTATCTCTCTTTTTTAAAAAATATATGCTATAGAGACCTTCTTTTGAGGCAATACTCTATAATAACCCATCTCTAGCTTCCAAACTCTTGGCTTCCCCAAGAAAGTGACAGTCACCCGAAGCAATGGCCAAGAGGGCCCGAAATATGAAGAGGAGCAGACCCCCCTGCAGCACTTTCACTGGTTCCATGTACATGGACTCAGGGCAACCCAGCGCAGGACACACTCAGATGCTGGGGACAAGATGCAGCCCTTGGCTTGTGCCTTTCCCACTTCTCGGAGTGTTCTATTTCCTGGTGACATTGAACACTCAGGATGGAGAAGAAGGGCTTGCTCTTCACCCAAAAAGATGGTTAGGAATTGCCATCCCTGCAAAGGATGCCAGGACTCTTGCTAACATGGACAGAGTCGGGTGACCAGGCTGGGATGTCCGGGGAGGGGTGACCTGGCCTAACAAAGCGCATCTACCTGCAGCAGGAGCCCCGTCAGGTTTGGAGTGGTGAGGGCAGGCTGGGACCCCGGCTCCTTTTCTCTGCATCTAGGAGCGATGTGTGAAAGCCCCTGCCCTGTTCCGGCCTCATCGGTGATCAGTTGAGAAACTTGTCCTGGTCTAGTTGACGCATACTTGAGGATGACTCCTGGAGCTAGGGCTGAGTTCTAGAATCTACTTTTAATGTTCAGCTTAATTCAATTATCAAGGCACACCAAGCAGCTCCTCTGACACAGGTACAAGGGGCCACAGGAATCCACAGGGCAAGGAAGTAAAAGCTGAATGAAAGGGAGCCCTGTGGGTCCTTCGGCCAGAGCCACAGCCACCCACGTCTCGTGAGAGCCAAGGTCGGGCTGGCTGCACATCGTACCCTGGGCTCACCAGTGAGAATCACCTGTTCCCATAACCAAGGGATTCACCATTTTTTTTTTTTTTTTTTTACATCATCTACCAGTACCAGGTATGTTGACTTTGTGAAAATTCATCAAGCTGGATTCTGATGTGAGCACGTTCTGTATGTATGTGACACTTGAGCAAAAAGTTAAACGTGCAGTGAAATGAGTGAAACAGTACCATCTGGAGACAAAAAGAATCACGACACCTAAATGCAGTGAGGGAATCCGGGTGGGACCTGAGATGAGGGACAAGAAATAGTACGAGGTTGTGACCGGGATGGTGAACGAGCTCTGAAGACTGAGAAGAGTGTTGTGTCTATGTTTAGTTTCGTGGCTTTGATCATTTATTGTGCTTTGTGTGAGAGAATGTCCTTGTTCCAAGGAAATACACACTGAAGGATTCAGAGGTAAATGGGGAAAAGTTCATGGGTAAATGGGGAAAGGTTCAAGGGCAAATGTCTCCATTGTTTACTCAGATGGTTCAGAAAATACACTACCTATGCAGCTGCGTATAGGGAGACAAAGTTACGTGTTTATGTACGGTATTGACATATTTATACTGTTGTGTGTGTGCGTGTATGTGTGTGTGTGCAGAGAGAGAGAATGATAAAGCAAATTGGGCAAAATGTAAACAAAAATGGTGAATGTGGAAACAAGGCAATGGATATATAGGAATTCCTCGTACAAACTTTTCTGGAAGTTTGAAATTATATCAATAAACTCCCCCCTCCCCCAGGAGGAAAACAACATCTCAAACAGTGTACACAAGAATGAAGCCCAGGCTGCGGGGAATCACTTCCCCAATTTCTCCCAGCACATCTCCAAAGCTCACTTCGCACTTTCATATTGTTGGGAAATCTCTCCTTTGAAAAGTTCAGTCTGCTTTGTTCCTTGTCCTCAAAATCTGTGTCAATGTACACTTGGGGCACAAGCCAGAGGGAGCAGGCCAGCTGCCCAGGGGACCGCGCCTCTTCCTACACAAGATCGGCTGGGCTCAACCAGCCAGCACAACCGCACCCGGGCCCTGTGCACACTGACCGCACCCAGGGGTCCCGCTTGGTGTTCCTGGGAAGCCGATGTCCTGTGGCTACCAGGCAGGGCTATCTGCCTCGGACGCAGGCCAGCTTAGCTGCCTGGCAAGCCCCAGAGCCACACAGCCCTGGTTTGAAGGGTTTGAAGTGAGCTTTGGCTCTTACGACTTGTGGGACCTGTGGGGCGAGACTGTAACCTCCCTCATCCTCAGTTTCCTCAGCTGTGAAAGACATGATGATGACTTGGTGGGAGGATGAACGGGAATTAGCATGAGGAAGGTGCCCAGCACATCGTGGGCACGACAGCCCCAGCCCGCATGAGCCCGTGCTGGCGGTGCCTGGGGCTGCCGAGGGTGTGTGGGGCCCTGACACAGAGGTGCACACGTGCAAATGCTCATCTCGGGTGAGCTCACTCAGCACCTGGCTGTCAAAGCTTTCAGAAAGGAATGATTTCAATTTCAGCATAGAGTTAACTTCTGTGTCACTTGGAAAAAACAAAAATTATTTTTCATTATGTATAAGTGGTCGTGGTAGATAAAAACGTCAGTATTTGGGAAACTCTAAGGGCATTTCATCTGGTCTTGGAAAGGATGTGTTGGGGTGAATGACGGCGATGGGGGATCCAAGGAGGAGGTTTATTAAAGCCTGGCTGCTCCTGTGGCAGGTGTATTTATTTTATGTCCCTTAGTAGATTACTAGCAAAAACTGGAGAGGGGGCATGGTGTTCCCTGTGTGCATTTCATCACCCGCACTCTAAGTCCAGCTCCTTCCAAATAGCAGATATTCAACAATTGACCACAAGTCTCTGTGCAGAGCGGAAGGTGGACTGCCAACTTCTGCTGCCTGTGACTAATTTCTGCCTCTCTGGTTTGATTCTGAAAAGCTTTGAGCTTTTATTTTCTTTTTATCAGCAACCCCTTCCAAACGAAAGCTTTGAACTTTTAAACTCAAAGCCTTAGTTAGTAAATAAATCACGATGTCTTTGGGTTACTTGGATTTTTCCCCAACCCTCGTTAACCTGCATAGTGGGAGTGAGAGACTCTTTCCAGTGTCCAGACTCTTTCTAAAGTGCCTATGTCCAGAACAGAACATGATGCTTCCTGGGTAAGTCTTGTCATGCCTTGCAGCCATAGCACTGCAGATGTGACAGAGGGAGAGCGGACCTAAGCTGTGCCAACTGTGGGGAAGTCCCAGGACACCAATATCACAGGCATGAGGAAGGTGAAAAAATACACTTCATTAACCGTTTCAGTGGCTATGAGAGGCCTTCAAGACTGCAGGCATTGCACATCATCTTGCTAATGCTCCATCATCTTGGCACCATACGACAGAGACTTTTATTAATTCCATCTCACAGACAAGGAAACTGAGGCTCAGAGAGGTTTTCCAATGTGATGCAGCTGGTAGGGGTGCAATAGGGATTGGCAGTCAAGGTTCTCGGACTTATACATTCATGGCCTTTCCACCAGGATTTCCCCAGGCAAGGCATATATCTTTGATGCACTAAAAGGAATACTGGGCTGTATTACATTTGAAAAGGTCAGTGTGTGGACTCCTGGAATGCCCCTGTGGCTGTCCCAGGACAAATTTAACAGCTCCATCTCAGACCCCGGAAGCTTTCCCAAGTCCACCTCTGCCCTCTTCCCCTCTGAGCAAAGTGTTCCTGCCTCTCTGTAATCTCTTTGGCTCCTTTGCATTTCCTTCCTTCTGCTGATATAATAAGTGCAGCCCTTCTGGTGATGGATGGAGCTTCCTTCCCGCTTCCCGTCTGGTGATAAGTGGAGAATGAGGATGCTCTCAGTGTCCGGCTGAAGGACAGGAAGCCCTGGAGGCCAGGACTAGTGGCTGGTGCGGAAGTTTCTCCTGGTGAGAGTCCAACTCTACCTGGAGCTGCCTCTCACCTCCTTACAGATCCACCCTTCCCGAGTGCTACGGTTTGACCGTGTCCCCCCAAATTCGTGTGTTGAATACCTAATCCGCAATGCAACAGTGTTGAGAGGTAGGAGCTTTAAGAGGTGATTATATTATGGGGACTCTGCTCTCCTGGGTGATCAATGCTGTCACTGTGGGAGTGGGTTCCTGATAAAAGGATGAGTTCAGCTCCCTTCCCTTCTCTCTCTTTCCCTGTTTCTCAGGTATTCTGATAATGCAGCAGAAAATGGACTAAGTCACCAAGGGAGGCTGTGACAGTCACTCCAATGCATATGTTGTATACAAGAGGTCATCCTCTGGTGGCCCATAGGGCACACTTAGCTATGCTTTGCCCAGTTTGCTTCACGTGGGCTTATCTTGTCATTTATGGTTAAAATAGTTTCCACATTTAAATACAGGGATATTTCATGCAAAAATCAGGAGATTTCCATTAAAAAATCCAGATTTCTAGATTCTTAAAATTAGAAACACTGGGCCACTGTGGCAATACTGCCCTCTTTCCATAGAACAGCTCCTCTTCAGTTGGCCACAGACCCCACCATTCCCTATTGTTTTCCAACACTGAAGTCAAATGTCAGTTGCCATTTATCATCTTTGGCCTGGGTTGGCTTTACTTGCTGACATTATCCTCCTGGCCCCTGTAAGCATCTAAGGTTAAGACCTCAGGTGGATTCACTGCAGCTTTTCCTAATGACCTGTAAGTACGAGGCAGAAAGTATAGTTCAGGAAAGAGAATGTGCACCCTGCCCTCAGAGACCTCTGAATTTTGGCTCTGCCACTTACTCTCTGGGGATCCTTTGGCAGATTAATGGGCCTGGCATGTGTCTGTTCATTTGTGAAATAGAGATAGTGCTACCTACGCTCAAAACTGCCTGGCAGAATTCAGTGACAAATGCAATTATTTCCCAAGTCAGTGGTCAGCACACTTGTTCTATAGAGGGCCAGACAGTAAACGTTTTAGGCTTTGTGGGCAATATAGTCTCGGTAGCCACTTAGCTCTGCAGTGTGGTACAGAAGCAGCTGCCGACGATATGCAAATGCACGGCGTGGATTCGCTGACTGTGTCCTCAGTGGTTGTCTCATTCCCTCTCCTGTCTTCCTCTCATCCGCTCCACATACTTCAGGTAGAGGAGTTATTTCAAAAAGCACGAGACATTCTTAAAAAATAAACAAACGACAAGAGTTTGCAATCCTCCGTCTCTTGCCTTCCAAGTGGGGCAGGTGTGAGTTTCGAGTCTGCTCTGGCCCTGTTTTTGCCATGCAGGTTCTGAATCAGGGGCAGAGAAGAAAACCATCAAGCTGAAGACTGCAGATGGCCCAAGATGATCTGCACGATAGAGACCGGACGGGAGGGGCGAGGGGGACAGAGTCAACCAGAGATGACCAGGGGACCAGGCAAGAATTTTGAGAGAGACGGAGAGGGGGCATTTTTGGAGAGAGCCGCTTGGCACGTAAAGAACCACGTGTAGTGAAAGAGCGGAACGCCAATTTCAAGGTTGCACTGCGGGGAGGCAAGCTCTGGCATCCTTTGAGTGACTTCAGGGAAGATTTGAATGGCGCTTCAGTTTTCCTGGTTGATGGATTGGAGACACAGTGCTAACGCCAGGTGATCTTTATGAAGGTGGCACATAGTGGCGGTTCTATGTCACTCCCCTCCTCAAAACCCTTCGCAGCTTCTCATGGCTGTGAACGGAATCCCAACGCCTCACCCAGCTGGTACTACTGGCCATTGCTTCCCCTGCCCTGGCCCTGTCGTCCATTCCACGTGTCACCCTCTTTCTCTTTTAGAGCCTCAGACAGTGCTCTGGGACTTTGCACAACTCCTTGCCTGGGAATGCTTTTCTTCTCATCTCTTTCTCCCCTGCACAATTCGGCTTAAAGGCCATCTCCTCAAGGAGACTTCCCCATCCCCCACGCAGGGGGCCCCTCCTCCTCCCCATCCTTCGAGCTCAGGTTTCTCTAATTGTCATCGGCTTCCCTCAGCACCCCACACTCAGAGCCCAGGACTGGCCCTCCCCTTGCAGGTGCGGGATCAATACTGGGGGAACAAATGAATCACATGTATATAATGCATGCAGATGTGATGCATAGGTATGACACATTTTTTATTCGTCCAGCATAGTTATTGAACACCTGCTATTACAGACCAGGTACTGAGTCAGGCCCAGGTGATAAAATTCAGGAAGACGTGATCTCTGCCCTCTAGGAGCTTGCAGGACAGCAAGTGCTCAATACACGATCACGCTTTTCTTGCTTTCATTTCCTTTACTTCTGGAAGGCCTGATGCAGAGGGAGTTAGAGAAACCTCAGAAAAGAGTTATTTCTTAGTTTTCAGTGCACACCAGGATTTTTTCAACTTCAGCACTACTGGAATTTGAGACTAGATAATTCTTTGTGGTGAGGGCTGTCCTGGGCATTGTAGGAAGTTTGGCAGCATCTCTGGCCTCTGCCTGCTAGAGACCGGAAGCACCCCCACCCAAGTTGTGGCAACCAAAAACGTTTCCAAGGAACTAGTGGTCAGGATGGAACCAGTTGTCCTGAACAGAACCCCGAGTGACCCGCATCTTCGAGACTCTGAAACAAGATCAGAATCTGGAAGTAGAATGAGAGAGCAAGAAACGCCCCTGGCATGTTCCCAACCGAACATAAATAACGCTCAGAGAATACAAGCAGGGATCATTCAAGGCCACTTGGGGACAGGTCTGAAACAAGACGGAAACCAGAACACTCAAACCACAAAAATGACTAAATGGCCCCCTCTTTTGACACACATGAGTTGCCTGACTGTCGGCTGCTTCCTTACCAAGGGAACCTCTAGCTCCTTTATTTCTCCAACCATCTAAGTAAAAACCAGTCAGCCACGCCAATTGATGGGTCGCCCATGCTTCCCGACAACACCCAAAACCCTGATTTCCAGTTGCTAGATAAAATACAGAATGCTCAGTTAAATGGGAATTTTAGATAAGCAATGAATAATTTTTTTAGTATAAGTATGTCCTAAATAATACATAGGATGTACTTACATTGCATCTGAAATTCAAATTTCGCTGGTATCATGTATATTTTATTTGCTAAACCTGCAACCCCACTATCCTTAGGATTAGCCGGCACCAGCCCAAACCCTCTAACTCCCCCTGACTGAGTATCTGCCTCGGTTCTTCTAGTGTGTGTTCTCTCTGGCTGCGATAAGCTAGTGAACTTAACTTTGATGAGGGCTGTCTTCCTGGTGGTCTTTGAGAAGAAAGATCCCCACTTTTTTCGACAGGAAGCTCTGAGAGATGACCATTAGAAAGTGATAGCTGTGGGTGGCCAGCAGAGGACGGGTTTGGGGACAGGGTTTGAGGACAGCACTGAGGATCAGTTCATAAGCATCCAACCCAGGGAGCGAGACACAGAAGGCAGTGGGAGGAGGGAGCGCCCATGTCTCATTTCCGAGCTGGCTGAGACAGAGTCAGCCTCTCCGGCCGCAAGGAGAGTCGGATGAGTGCTAGGTCCCATCTCTATGAAATTCCTCCCAAGTGCAAGTACAGTCACCGTGGAGCTGCCACCACACAATTCACAAGCTGAAGTTACTTCTCTATGCCTCAGTCTCCTTATCCGCAAAATGGCGATAATAACAGTATGAGGATTAAATAAGTTAAGGGCTTTGAAGTGCTTAGAACAAAGCGTGGATCAGTGTACATTAGATTAAACAGAAACTTTACAAAGTAAGTGCATAAGGAAGGCTGGGCTGTGCATATGGACTGGCTCCATAATAGCAGATTTCATCTAAATGTCAAGCAACAAAGGACCTGGAGCATCTGTTTGTTGGTTTGTTCCTTTGGCTATTGGCAGTTTATACCAACAATAGAGTCTGAGTGTTCATCTTCCCCAGGCTTTAGTTTGAGAGGGGAAGGGCCCATGTCCCTGAATCTTAGCACAGTGAATGTCCAGGCACCTGTGGATAAGCGGTGAGATCAGGTGTTTGAGGATGGGTAGGGCCGTTTTGCTTCTGAATGTTACAGAGCTCTGGGCAGCTAAGCCATCCTTCCTTTGAAGATCTTTACTAGTGTGTCTGTGTGCAGGTACTTCTGAGAGAGCAAATAAAAGCAGGCAGAAAAAAAATAGAAGTAACATCTTACCAGACAGTGGTAATAATACCAAGGCTTACAGAGGGCGATTGTTTGAAATCATCAAAGTACTATGTCTTAACCAAGTGGTCCTCCCTAGCCAGCTGGTTAGGTGATATCACTATGTTTTCCAAAGGGGGGCATGAAGCCAGGTCTATAACAGAGACATTTGTACATATTTTGTATAGTCCTGTTCACTCATTTAAATACAGGGTTTAGAGCAATTGTTCTCAAACTTGTGAACATAGAATCACCCAGAGGGTGCTGGGTCCCACCCCAGAATTTCTGATTTTCTGTGTCTGGGGTGGAATCCAAGAAGTATATTTCTGGCAAGTTCTCAGGTGATGCAGAGCTGCTACCTGGCACCACACTTTGAGAACCACTGATGGAAACTGAATTGCTAACAAGCTCTGGGTGCTGCCCGTGCTGCCGGTCCGCAGTTCAAGTATTATTTCCCAGTACGCATGCACGTGCAGAGACAGACTCAGGCATGTTATTATGTTGAAGGGACCTGCCTAAGTTAATGCGGTGTCTCCCAGGCCTCTCCTAGGATAGGGACTGCCTGGACCCTTGTTAACACTGAGGCTCTGTACCCCTCCCTTGGAGGTTCTGATTCAGTGGGTATGAGACAAGCCCTGGGAATTTACATTTCTAACAAGTACCCACAGGGACTCTGATCACATGAGAAGTTTGGGGGAGGAAATCCTCCCAGTGGAACCCCCTTATTTAACAGATGAAGAAATGAAAATGTGAGGGGGTGGGTGTATGCACCCCAGGCCTCTGGTCAAACCTAGTTCATGCCCTGGTACTCAGGGCACTACCATCTTTTGACTCTGGGGTCACTTCCCCTGGCTGAAGGTGAGTCCAGTCCCTGCAGGGAACCCAAGGCCCAGCACTGAGTCAGTGCAAATTCACAGGGGGAACTCAGCCCCAGCTGTGCTCTATGCGGAGCTCAGCACACAAGAACCTAGCTTACTTGTGTTTATTGAGCTATTTCATGCACCAGGAACTAGCCAAGTGCTTTTTTAAGGGTGATATTACTGAAACTTAAAACAGTAGCTTTATTAGAGAGGGAGGTACATTTATCCTCAATTTCACCCCAGAGTTGTTTATTAGAAGGTTTTAAAATTTCCAGGTAGAGGGCTTTGGGTTTCTTGACTTGTCCTTTCATTGCCATGCAGGGGCATTATTTAACAGGTTCACTTAAAAGTTATTAAATTATTTAGGAGACTGAACCTGTGTTTGATTTTGGTATGTACTATTAATTAAAGGCTCAGACAATGAGAGGTTATATGTCAGCCTATAGATTTCTGTTCAGAAAAAAAGAGATGACCGCAAAGGTTACAGTTTCATTGCCTTGTAGGATGTTAACCAGTTTTGATCTTTAACTTGGCAAACTTATTGCAGTATGCCCTTCTAAGTTAACTACAAATACGTTATTTGTCAAAGTGTTCATTGAATAAGCTTTAGCATCTTACTGGTTTCCTTATGCATGGGTTAAATAAAACTTTTACAGATGTTCATTCTATACCCTAAGAGAGCCATGTTTTAACTTTTTGAAAATTTTATATTGATACAATAGTCCTTCAAAACTACATTTCCTTCCTTGGCATACTTCTAATTATGAAACTTGGAGCTACAGGAAGCCTGGAGAAATGTGTGGTTGAAGGGAACCCAGGCAATCTATTTAACTCCCGATTTTTAAAAAATAAACTTCCCTGGAGCAGGTGAGCATGTGTTGAGACCAAATAGGCAACACTTAGTGTCAGAAATGGATGATCACAATATGTAGGAAAAACTGTTCTACACAACCAAGAAATCCATTGCTTTTTGAAAACACTAAGAGGAATTTTGTCTAATAAGCTCATGGCATTCCTAGAAATTCATGTCGTGAGGGGCTGACCTGAGTCCTGGTGGTGTTTGCAGCAGATTTTGAGAGGCATGCATGTGCACCCCAAAAATGTGCCTCCCCAAACAGCCAATAGCTCCTC